>NW_006399785.1:10599329-10621110 GCF_000299155.1 Elephantulus edwardii
CCCCAGTCACTGAATCAATCCATCTCATGGAGGGTCCCCCTCTCTTGTGCTGTCCCTCCACACTCCCAAGCATGATGTCCCTCTCAGGGTCATTATGACTTGCCTATTACTTGCTGGCCCTTAAGAACACACTCACACACACACACACACACACACACACACACGTGTGTGTTTCTGTTTACGTGTATAACTCCTCTATCTCTGGGATATATATTCGATTTAATTTAGAAAAAAAAGTATTTTTCTGTTTTAGAAAAAAGTGTTTAAACACATTCGAAAGCAATGCTGAAAATTTTAAAGTGAATATGTTTGAAAACATACTAAAGAATAACCTCTATTAATGTGACTGCAGAATAACTTAGAACGATGCCATGGCAAATTATAAACACTAACTGATGCTACACAGAAGATAAAGAGGCAAATAATTCATTATCTCATGATTTATCATCACTAATAACTCATGTGTACCAGTAAATAAATAGGTTACTTTAAAAGAATTATCCAAACAAGCTGTTCCATTTCAACTTTATGTTGTCACACAGAGGTAAAGAGAGACCAGAACAGGTCCTTATTAAAATCAGAGTTTATGATTTTTGAGGCAGAATCATATAAACTAAACAGATGTCAGATTTCCCGTGTCTCCACCACTGTGTGACGCCACCCTCTGCAAATTATTTTTTCCCCCTAGATCAGTTAACTAAGTGACAAGAACAACATATAAATGCATGGATAGTACTTCCTAAGTGCTAACAGTCCTCTTAGGAAGGATGCTTTGTGGAGGTTTCAATTATTTGTTTGCGTAGCATTTATTGAGTGTTAATTCAATGTCAGAGTGTGCATATGGTTGTTGTTCCTTTTGAGTAAGTGCCAAGACATGGTGACTTTAAGCATCAGAGCTCTGGCCCATTCACATAGACTTTATGCATAGCAGTCCTGCCCCATTCACATAGTCTTACTATATTTGAGCCCAGTATTGCAGATACCAGAGAAGTTCATCCCATGGATTTTCATTCTCATTTTTTATTGATCTCTCTAACAATCATGGTGTCAAGTGATTGGTCTTTCTTGATCATATATGTCCAAAGTAAGCAAGAAAAGGTCTTATCTCCCTCTTCTCCAAGGAGTATTTCTTCCAAGATAGACTATGTTGTTGTTGTTATGTGCCATCTAGTCGCTTGTGACTCATAGTGACCATCTGTACAAGAGCCCAAAACGCCGTTCTATCCTGTGCCAACCTCACCATCTCAAACACACTCAACCCCACCACTCCACTCACAGAATCGACCCGTCTCATCGAGGGTCTTCCTCTCCTGCGCCGTCCCTCCACTCTGCCAAACATGATGTCCCTTTCCAAAAACCAGTCCCTCCTTGCAACATGCCCAAAATCTGTCAGATGAAGCTCCAGAATCCTTGACTCCAAAGAGCATTATGGCTTCACTCTCTCCAGGACAAACCTGTTTGTTTTTCTAGCAGTCCATGGTATATCCAACACTCTTCTCCAGCACCACAGCTCAAAGGCATCAATTCTCTTTCTATCATCCCTAGTCACTGTCCAAAATAGACTATACTTGAACTCAATCCTTCCTCATCATCATTTAGGATTTTTAAGCAATGGGTTGGAGAGTCCCTAAAAAAGCACAGATTATAAACATACTTCTGAGAGCAGAGCTGTTCAGGGCAGCTGTATTTGACACTGTAGTTTTTCCACGCTGCCTCCCACATAGGGCTGGGGGGAACTCTACTGAGTGTTGGATTAATTCCATTCACTCCATAAGGACGAAGCCCTCTTCTCTCTACCCAGCACCTTCACTGAAGACAGAAATAAAGGGATCAGATTCACAACCTCAAGACTGCCCAGAAAGTGCTTGCTCAGTGACATACCTCCCCAACCCCTAGCACTAAGATGCAACACCCCATCAATGTACTTAAAGATTCACTCATATCCAGTGCACTCACATTCCTGCACTCCTCGTGTACTTTGCAACAAATGTCCTCAAATACCACTGCAAAGAGATGAGATGCCCATCCTGTTAGCCCTTTTAAAACAAATATTACAAACCACAGAGCAGACAACTGGGCAGAGATACAATGCTGGGTTATTCACTTAAATTTTCACATGTAATGTATTGTTATTATAATCTTTAGGGTGTTGTTGTTACATGTCATAGAATCATTTGCCACTTCTAGCAACCCTATGTATAACAATTCTGAACCCTGCTCTATCCTGTGACAGCCCCATCATCTCCAACACACCCACCGCCATTACCCCAGTCACTGAATCAATCCATCTCATGGAGGGTCCCCCTCTCTTGTGCTGTCCCTCCACACTCCCAAGCATGATGTCCCTCTCTAAGGATTCATTCCTCTTTGCCATATGCCCAAAGTATGTCAGACAGACAAATCTTTTCAAAAGCACTTTCAATATTTGCATGATGGTAACAATTTTATCCTGTCATTTATCATGTAGTACAGTGTCTCATGAGCTAATATGGTTAGGTACAATTCAAGGCACTGGGGATATCAGTAGATGGAAGAAGAAAAGTGTCACTAGATTAACCTCAACTCATGGTGACCTTTAACACATTCAAAACAAATCATTTCAAGGACTAAAAGGCACCTGATTCCAGCCAATGCATTTTCATACTGCATGCAAAAGCTAGACAATGAATAAAGAAGACCAAAGGGGACTTGTTACTTTTGATTTATGATATTGACAAAGAATTCTGAATATACAAGAAAGTTCCTCAAGAACTTCTTGGAAGAAGGACAGCCAGAATCTTCCTTAGAATTAATGATGGAGGAAGATGGTTTCACATACTGTGGACTTGTTGTCAGAAAATCCAGGGCCTGGAGAAAGACGTCAAGCTTGGTAAGGCTGAAGGTCAACAACACAGAAGAAGGAAGACTGTCAGCAAAGTGAATAGACACAACAATGGACTCAGATACAATACTAATTTGGAGGCTATCATGGGACTGGGTCTTGTTGAGTCTGTTGTACTTTGAGTCAAAACCACCTAATATCAACATGAAAAAGGGATCCGTTATTCTGATACAAATTCTTCAGTAATCTTCCTCAAAGAGTTCTCTTGTCAAAATGTGAAAGTGTCTCCACATCTCTACATACACCTGCCGGTTAAAACAATTCTATTTCTTGAATGTCTGTCATGTCACAGCTTTGGGGAGCCCACAAAAATGAGAAAGCTGTGGCTTTGAACTAGACGCACTTGCAACCAAAGAAGAAATTGGCTTGAGCATGATGGAGATTGTGAGGATGGCACTGGTTAAGGCAAGCTGTCAGTCTGTTATTCATCTGCTGTTCAGGTCACTGTGAATCATTGTCAACTCAGCCACACTCAACAAAAATCTCTCCAACAGTTAGTGAGAGACAGAGTTCCAGGACCCAGATTGTTGCTCTTCCAATCCTTCAGCCTATCCTGGGCCTAGGATTATATTCTGTTACTTCTTTATTTGAATAAAACAAAAAATGAAATGACTGTGGTCTGTCCAGTTCATAGCTTAGATGATGAGTTTGATTGTTCAGACTATCTCTCTACCTTCCTAAAATGCTTTGAAGCTACCTACAAAGGTCTTTGTCTTTCACTCTCTTGGATCAGACTCTCTAGAAGAGAACTTTCCAGAAACCCAACCTTTGATAACATTTCTGGGTAGTTGGAGAGGCAAACTAACACCAGGGGCATTATTTCACTGTTGATGGATTTAATGTGAGCTTAATTTACAAAGAAAAGTACTTTTTCATCTGAAACAAAGTAATTAGCTTCATAATTTAAATTTGATAATCCATGCACTTGGGAAAACTTGCATGCAATTAATTTACCCTTTTCTGCCTCTGTTTTTGGTTGAATGGTCTATAGTGTTCAGGATCCTACCATGAACACTTGAGAGAGTTCAGAGGAAAATACATACGTGTGTGTGTGTGTGTGTGTGAGAGAGAGAGAGAGAGAGAGAGAGAGAGAGAGAGAACCTTGCTCTGTCCTGTGCCATTCACACTATCTCTGCCATCCTCAAGACTATTTGTTAAAATTGGTGTCAATCCATCTCATTGAATGTCTTCCTCTCTTTTGTTGACCCTCTACTGTGTGTGTGTGTGTGTGTGTGTGATATGACTGAAGTGTGAGGGAGCAGAATCAGATCTATGAAGTGGATACTTTTTCAAACCAAATTACCTCTGCATGAAGAAGACAATACACAGACTTTTAAAGGCAAATATAATTTTTTTGGGTAATTTTCTATTGCTTTAGATTATCTGTCCATTTGCTCCAACGATCAATGTGCATCACTAAGAACTGACTCTAATTTAACTTGCATTTTATTGAGTGTTTGTTTATGGAACTTTGTAGTCACCCTTCTGGGAAACCATACAAGAAAAGATAAGCTGCATTCATTTATTTTGAATATTGTAAAGTGTCTGAGCATGTACACAGTCACTGGATACACTCTTATCAGTATGATATGATGAAGACTAAATATGCAAAATCCCAGAGGAAATAGTTTCAGAATTTAAAAACAAAACCAAACCCCTGGTCTTTGTCAACTTGAGCTGTCACCCAGTGGTGAATATCCACTTAAACTTCCCTGTCAAATGATTTTTAAACCAGAGCTTGGATACTACCAGATGGGGAGCTGCCCATCTCCTGTGTCAGCCCAGCCAGTTCTAAGGTCTCTTGTGCTTAGGAAATTCTGCCATGTGTCACCCAAATCTTCATTCATTGCAGCTTTTATCTTTAAAGTAGTATAATGTATGAAAAGCCCTTGACCTTTCTTGCAATGTGGTAACTCCTTGGTAAATTTTGGTCACTGTTGATGTAGTCTATTTAGAGAAAGTGGCAAAAAGATAGTGTTAGATAAATATAAAACCTATATTTTTGTTGTTATTGTAAGTGCCATCAAGTTGGCACCAGCTCACAGAGACCCGCTATGTATAACGGAACAAACCCCAATTTAACTCAGCATTCTCATAACCAAGCTTGTGGTGTAGCCCATTGTTCCAGTCCTTGTGTCAATCCATCTCGCCGATGTGTTGCTGTATTTTAATTGAGGATCTAATAATGCATCACTTGATTGAAAGGAGTTGGTGTTTGGACCCTTTCCTTGGATGCAGATAATTCCGTTTTAATCCAGGTTTGTCAGTCAATGCTCAGCCAAAGAACCATTGAGAGAGAGAGAGAGAGAGAGAGAGAGAGAGAGAAGACAAGTTCATTGTGAGGAACTGGCTTACAGAACCATAGGTGCTGTTTGTTGTTGTTGTTGTTGTTATGTGCTGTTGAGTTGCCTGCGACTCATAGCGACCCTATGGACAACAGCCCTAAACCCTGCTCTATCCTGTGCCACCCTTATTGTGTCTGACACGCCTATCCCCATTACCCCAATCACTGAATCAACCCATCTCATTGAGGGTCTTCCTCTCCTGCACTGCCCCTCTACCCTCCCAAACATGACATCCCTCTACAAGAACTGATCCTGCCTTGCAACATGTCCAAACTATGTCAGACGAAGCTTAGGTATGTCCAAAACCTGCAGAGCTGTCCTTCTAGGACAAAGCCCAGAACTCCCAGAAATGAGAGGATACTATAGTTTATACCTGGAAGTTGTTCTTTTTCATGGAAGATTCTGCCAGGATTGTATTCTATTTTAAATGTATTGAATCAGTGGTCTTTGGAAGCAGGAATTGTGCGACTTTGTCTCACACACTTAGGGCACGCTTCCAGGAGGAGTCTTGGGAAATTATATCATGCTCTGAAAAGGAGAGAGGGTCAGTGAATAGAGGAACACCCTCAACAAGATGGATTGACCCAGTGACTGTAATAGTGGACATGAGCATGGAATTGATACCAATTTGAGAGGGAAAAAACTACAGTCGGTGTTACTCACAGCTAGGTTACTTCTTGTCCAGGCGATTCTGACATAAAACAGCCTGAAAGGACAGACTAAAACTACCCTACGGTGTTTTGAAGGTGCTAATCTTTATGCAAGCTGACTGATAGGTCTTTCTCTCACCGAGGGACTGGCAAATTCAAGTTGCCAACTTTCTAGTTAGCAATCCAACAGGTAATGCGACTAAGGTTTGTTCTATCTCTTTGTGAGTTGATAGGTTTGTGACCCTATGAGCAATGAACTGAAACCTTGCTCTCTCATGCCTCCTTGTCACCACCCCAGCCATGACAAGCCCATTGTTGCAATCACTGCATTAATCTGTTTATTTATAATACATTTTTTAAAAATGGTGAGATTCTGTGAGTCTCCAGCATCTTCAAAGGTGCCAATAGGATGAACCTTGGAAGGAAAAATGTATTTTTAAGTGATTTTAATGCTATGGAAGTTTTTATCAAAGAACAAAGGGGCAGAAGAATGTTCTGTCTCTGTGGCACAGGCATAATGGAAATAATATTATTTTTACTTACTTCATTGATCTTATGAATACACTCTATCCAGCTAATGAGCTCCCCATGGTTCTTTGTAGGCACTTCCCTTACACTGGAGGAACATAACTCCCTTTGGTCTACCATGCTTTTTATTTCAATGTTAGATTTCATAATTTATCATTATTTGTTTTAATAATAAAAGGAAAATGTCATTGGTCAGCACAATACGCTTGAAATCCATCTCTGGACACTCTTTCTCAAAATGTCTAGATTTCAATTTTACCAAAATTATACTTTTGAGATATATTTAATGTATTATGCTATCTTTAATGACTTTCATATATTTATATGCATGTGAAATATTATACAAAATTAATATACTTCTTTTTATTGTGGCCTGAATACAAGTTGCAGAACAAGTTTGCCTCATATGCACCAATTTATACACATTTTGTTTCATGATATTGTCATTTCCTCAATGTAGGAAATGACATCCTCCTTTTCACATCCTCCCTGGGTTTTTAGCTGTTTCTGTTCAAGCTCTCCTGCTCTTTCTTCTTGCCTTCTGGGCGTTGTTATCTTATATGGTGGATTATTCGGAGGAGCACAATCCTCATAGGTATTGCTGGCTGTTCTCATTATAGGCCTTCTGTTTGGCTGAAAGGTATGCCTGGGAGTGGGTTTCAGTTCCAGGCTTGATGGGTGTCTAAGAATCATTGTTTAGGGGTTTCACCAATTGCTTTCTGGCCACTAAGTCTGGTCTTTTTAAATGATTTTTCATTTTGTTCAACATTTTTCTCCTACTCTGGCCAAGACCTTCCAATGTTCTTTTGGTCACAGTGGTTGATCATAGAAGCTAAGCCCTCACTAGATCTTCTGGTCACAGAGCAAACCATTGACTGACTACATTTCCTGTTGAATGATTTTTTGCCTTCCTTGAAGGAATAATCTATAATATGAAGCTAACTAAGCAATTATATAGAAGCTTATACAAACAGTTAAATCAGCTTTATGTGGAGAAGAGAAAAATACAGAAATTCAAGCAAATCATGAAAATTGTTTAATAACGGATTGGCTGCTGTGTGTCAAACCTTCCATTTTTTGGCATTTTCCACCCAAAACGTTAATGTTACTGATTATTCTTTCTTTTGTACCACTTCTTTTGAGTTTTCCATTTGCCCACTTTGCTTAATTATACATTTTGCTGTTGTTGTTGGTTGCCATCAAGGGGACGCCGACTTGTACCTCATGCCTTCATGTGCAACAGTGTGAAGCTGTGCCCAGTCCTGTGCTGTGCCCACGTCTGTAAGCATGATCTCCCCATTGCTGCAACTGCTGTGCCAACCAGCTCTCCAAGCCTCTCCTTTTTCAGTGACCATTTACTTTAATGAGAATGATGTCGTTTCTCCAAGACAAACAATGTCTTTTTTCTTCATCCAAGTTGGCAATTCTTGACAATAAGATCAATGCCTTGTTCACCTCTATTTCTCTGCTATTCCCTACAATGTCCACTGTTCACCAAAAGACAAATAATTTGTGATGGGTAAATGCATATGCCCATTACTGCCAGCCCCCTCCTCTAATAAATCACCCAAATAATTAAGGAAATAAATATAACTTAAAATGTCCAAGTAAACTCATCTACATCAGGACTTTTCAGGTGAAGTTGTACTTATTTGCTTCACAGTTTAATCTTCAGTACCCATATTTCACAAGATTTTTGTCTACTCACCTGTATTTATTGCATAACATATTGTTTCTGTACTGTTTGCTTATCATGGTAAAAGTTCTCAATGTGGCAATTAAAAACTGTTGGCCTCTGAATTCCTGAAAATTCCTGCCTAAAGCTAAGCAACTCTATCTTTTTGTTAATTCCAGCAACCATTAATCAGTCCATCATTGCCATCCAATCAGAGCCAATTTATACCTGAACTTGACCTTCAGTGCGTTTCCAAGACTGTAAAAGCCATAAATCAAAAACAAGGAGATTGCCCTTCTTTCTGTCAGAGAGGTGCTGGTGGGTTTGTCCAAAGAGGCGTAGCCTTTGTGTTCTCAACATGAGTCCCTCAACGCTGCACCACCAGTGATCCCTGGTATATAGACATTGTCCCAGTGCTTCTGCAGTTCACACTGGACACATGACGCCAGGGTGGTCACTAATGTGATAATGTGTGCAAAATACCAACTGAAACCATCAGTCAGGCCAAGAGCAGTGATTATCTAACAAGGAATTTGGGGTATAATAGAAGTCAAGTACTGCACAAATGGAAAATTACCATGTGGATTCATCATTCTTTTGACTCATTTAATAGAACCTGTATGGGATAGATAAATGTCCATGAACTGACAAATAAGAAAGCATTTTGATGTGACTATTAGGATTCTCAGAGGATGAGTTTTAGTCATAGTTTGGAATCATTTTACTTCCCTTGGGAAAACTACCTTGCCAGTGTAAGCGAAGCCAATGGATAATGACTCGAAGTGCAGCTATTGGCATCACTTCACTTTTCTCTGGAATGTAGTTCTTGGGTACAGGGTGTCAAGACATGCTTTGCATTGCATTATAATTCCGCTTTTCTCCAGCTAGCACCCAATTACCAAGGTCTAGTTTTCCAGAATCCTTTCCTCTCCTCAAGCCCAGCAGATCCTTTAATAGTTCTAGAAGAAAGTGAACACGGAAAGATCAGAACGTAACCACCAATGTCCTGTTCGTCATCATGGCCATTATTATCTGCCATCAACTTTAGTGAAAAGGGAAGAAACTAAAGTTACTAACCACACTTTGGTCTCACCTTTATATCCCATTTACCCCCATACTAAGTACACCTGCCCTTGCATTAAATAATAATGGTCTAAATTATTTTCTGTACATCATTACTTCATAGTTGGTTTTTTCCTTCAAATGAATTTGAAATCATATCTCTTAAGTTTAGCCTCAGTGCAAACTGTCCTATTAAAAAAAATGGTCATGCTTTTGATAGTTTGACATACATTAAAATAAATACAATAATCTTCAAATGTGATATGACTATATATTGAGAGGTATCCTGGTAGTGTAGTGCCTGATATGTTGGACTGCTAACTGAAAAGTTGATAGTTCAAATATACCAGTCACTCCCTGGGAGGAAGCTGAAGCAGTTACTTATGTTAAGATACACATACAGCTTTTGAAGGATCACTGTAAATTTCATCTGATTCCAGATCGATGAGTTTTGAGTTTTATTTATTGGTAACCACTCTGGGGAGCACTGGTGGCCTAGTGGATAAAGAATTACATACCCACACAAAAGGCAGACAATTGCAGTCCACCAGCATCTCAGGAGAAATATGGGCAATCTCTCTTCCCATGGTGATTTACAGCCTCTGAAAACCTGCTGGAGGGTCAGCTAGGAGTCAGTTCTAACTTGTTGGCAATGAGAAAGAGAGAGAATGAGAGAGTGTAACCATCCTAGATCATCTCAAATATAACCACAGCACAAGTCCTAAACCCAAAAATTCTAGTGTTTAGTCCGTGTTTTAAGACAAATCCTAATGTGGAAAGGGCTTTTATAGAAAGTCTTGGTCTTTTCAATTGCTTGTTAATCCATCTGAGAGCTAGACAATGAATATGGATGACAGAAGAATTTATGCCTTTGAGTTGTGGTATTGGAGAAGAGCAATGAATATCCCATGGACTTCCAAGAGAAGTCCTTTTCTTGGAAAAGGTGCAGCTGGAGTACTCCTTGGAGGCAAGGACGGCAAAGCTTCAACTCTCCTACTTTGGACATGTTAGTTGTAGAATCTGTTCCTTGGAAAATAATATCATGTTTGCAAGGGTGAAGGGTCTGTGGGAAAGAAGACCCCATTGAGATGGAATGACGTGGTGCCTTCAGCCATGAGCTCAAGTGTATCAGAGATGGTGAGGGAAGCACAAGATAGGAAAAAAATTCAGATCTGTGTTGTTCATAGGGTCACTAGGAGTTGTAGTCAACTCGATGACACCTAACAACAACAGGTGACCCTCAGCTTTGTCAAGTCAGTTATTTCTTGTTTTTCATTTGTAGTAAGACTTTATTTGAGGCAGAAAGAGCACCCGTTTTAACCCTCAACTTTACAAACCACAAATCTGTAGAGGGAAACTTCATTATATGCTCGATTAATTTACATGTTTAACTCATAGCAAATTCAGATATCACACATTCCTCATTTAATAAATTAATCGCATATCACAGTTGGGCATTTGGAGACTTCTACAACCTCCCCTTCCAGACTGTCGTTACTGTGTCTCTAGACAAGCCGTCTGCCCACTGACCAGAAGCCCATTGTGGCTCACCGGAACTCTAGGACAGACTAAAACTTACCCGTGGTGATTCTGAGACTGCCCAGCACTCTTTTAAGGAGCAGCCAGTAGGTTTGAACCAGTGAACTTCCTAAGCCTTAGTCCCCTGTACCAGTGCTTTGTGGATTCCATACTTGCAAACTTGCCCGTTCACAGGAAGGTATTTGTAACTCAGGGTAAGCGCTGGTGGTGCTCATAGAGGGGTTCAGCTCACAAACGTGAAGAACAGGGATCTGCATGGTCCAAGCACACGTTCCTAGGGAGATGGAGCAAGGTCATCACTTCCTTCTTGATTCAGCGCTCATGCTTCAATGAGAATCCTCATCGTGGTCTTCTTAGGGCCACTCTTTCTCACTCCTGTGCTTTATGTGGGTGATTTCACTCTTTAAAGTGGCCCTGACAATTGTGCTACAGGGCTGCCTAAGATCAAGAAGACTGTAAAACGCCTTACAAACCCAACCCAACCTCCCCATGGGTCGCTGTGAGATATGTGCACTACACCAAGAAACAAACCCACTGCTATTGCTGAACTGATTCTGACTCCTAGCAACCTTCATTGCGTTCCTAAAGCTGTAAATATTTCAGCAGGAGACTGCACATCTCCCTCCCATAGAGTGGCTGATGGGTTCAAAGAGCCCATTAGCAATTTGATATGTCCGACACTATGCCACCAGGTGTATGCCACAAACTTTGGACGTGTTGAAAGGAGGGACCAGTCCTTGGAGAAGGACACCATGCTTGAAAGGATGCAGGGCCAACATAGAAGAGGAAGACCCTGGATGAGATGGACTGACACAGTGACTGTGTCTATGGGGGTCAGTGTGTCAGAGAAGGTGAGATTGGCTTGGGATAGGGCAGCGTTCAGAGCTGTTGTTCATAGGGTCTCTAAGAGTCTTAGTTACCTCAACAGAACTTAACAACCATGCCACCAGGTGCTTGGTAATCTCAATTCAAGAACGTGCTAGGCAGGTTACTCCCACTCCCAAAAGTATCGCATTCTATGAAAACAGAAAAGTCAAAATGATATAAAGTGGAGATGAAATTACTATTAGTTTATAATGGGGGGACAACATTGATCATACCTAGATCCTAAAATTAATCAGCCAAATCCTGCCCGAAAGGACACAAAACCTGAAACAACACTTACAGTATTTCTAATACATCGGGGTCTTGACGACTTGACATTGAGATGCTGAGTACGGTTTCCGGGGAAGGAACTTGGTGGCACAGCTCTGTCTGCTGTAGGTTTGTGCTGATCCTTTACCTACAGAGAAAACACTGAACATTATCAATCTTGCTTTTTGTCTTTTTTTTTCTTTTTCATAACGCCAGACGTCCTCTTCAAATGTCTTTTAGTTAGTAACAATAGATGCTGATGTAGTGGGTCACTTGGAAAAGTGAAATGATGATAATCAGGTTTTTTTAGGACAGAGGGTCCCTGCAATGCTGTTGGTGATGCAGTCAATGCTAATTAACCAACATATATTGAATAATGAATATTTTAAAAGAATTACACTTAAAGTAAACATATATAATTTGATCAGCTGCTAAAAATATAAGGGCCAGAGGCTCCCAAGCACTATACTTGTATTTCCCCATAATTCATGGACCCAGGGCCAGATTAGTCTTCGAGGGCTTGGAGCCATGAACATTTTGAATGAAGTTATTCTTCCTTTCTTTTAAAGTGCTAAAGAGCAAGGATGTCGATTTAAAGACTAAGATGTGCCTGACCCCAAGCTATGGTATTTTCAATTGCCTTATATACATGTGAATGTTGGACAATGAGCAAAGAAGCTAGGAATAGTTGATGCCTTTGAATTTAGTGCCAGCAAAGAGGATTGACTATCCACGGTTTGTCAACGTGGGTATGAGGGGTGTTGGGGGAGGGGAGTAGAATTTGCCTTGGAGGAAGTACAATCAATCAAGGTGCCCCCTAGAGGAAGGGTGAGAAAGCTTCATTCACATACATTAGACAGTCCTTGGAACAAGACAAGGACTTCCCCATGTTTGACAAGGTAGAGAATCAGCAGAAGAGAGGGATATAGTCATTTGGGTGGACTGACCCAGTCACTGGAGCAATGCACTTGACCATGGCATGGATGGTGAGAATGGTCCAGGATAGAGCCAGGTTCAGATCTGTTGTTCATGAGCTGCTATGAGCCATAGTCGCCTGGATGGCACCTAGCAAGAGCAACACTGGTGAGTGAGCCCCAATTTATCTCAAATCCTTTCTGATCACTGTCTGGGACCCGGAATTCAGCAATTCGGATGGTCTCAGACAGAAGTAGGGTTCTCTCTAGAGAAGATGATGTGTAGCCCTGGTGACACAGTAAGTTAAGGGTTGGGCTGCCAACCGAAAGATCAGCAGTTTGAACCCACCAGCTGCTCTTCAGGAGAAAGGTGAGGCTTTTTCCTCCGAGTAAGACTTACGGCATCAGGAAACCAATGGAGGGTCGCCATGGATTGTGACTGACTCTTTGGCGTTGAGTTCCATTTGAGTTCTTTTGAAAGAAGCACGGGGGAAGCTGAAGTAGATTTACTCTAGCCTGAGTCTACAGCTCGAACAGAGGCTACAGAACATTCTGTCTCCCAGATGCATGCACAAGGTCAATGCTGGATTACCCAAAAAGCAAGGTAAATATCAGCTTACCTGTGCTTGTTTGTTAACGTATAGTGAACAGTGTCACATTTGTTTTCACCCAGCCCGAGCCCCTTCCTACCAATCCCGCTTCTCTTTATATGTACAGTTCCTAACAGGGATAGAGCGCCCTGTAAGGAAGGTACACAGATGCCCATTTATGCTTACTTACTAATCTCTGGAGAACAGGTTCTTTTTTTTTTTTTTTCACTGCATGACTGGCATCTGTCTCTCTCCCAAGCTCACAGCCCTTCCTACAGAATCAAAGCCCCTATTCAAATTGACAGCCCCTGACAGGGATAAAATATGAGTTTACCCTGCTTTACTAAGTCTACCCGACAGCTGGGTTGTGAGTAAGTCAGTGTACAGGTGCTTGTCCAGCCCAGGTTAATTCCCACGGTGACAGTGTAAACTATTCTTCTCTAGTCCCATCTGCTCCACAAATGGCTCCATTTAACCACTACTTACTGATGGTGTGACCTTCAGCGAATTTCTTAACCCCTCTGTGCCTCCAGATTGAGTTTATTGCTTTTCATTCTGGAGACAGAAACTATGAATCATGGTTCTATGACAAATCCCGGAAGGAATATCTGAGTCCTTTTATATTTCAAAGTAATATGGAAATCTTAAAAAAAAAAACCATTAAGATGTTTTTGCCTTTTAAAAAAATGATGTTAAAATTGGCAACAAATTCCAAATTGCAAAAAATAACGTGCAGAGTGAGCAAACCACTGCTTCAGGCCAGCACTTGACGAATTCTTGCACAGAAGGCTCTAAATACATGAATGGCTTTTGAGCCAAAAATTTATTTCAGCTTTTTAACTCAGCACATTCCATGAATATTAATTGGGCCATTGGGGGTGGGGGCTAAGCTCTGTGTTAAACTGTAGGCATTTAGTGTTCAGGAAAATAGATGTTATGAGCTCATGGACTTCAAGTCTGGAACTTGAAAGTCCTTTGGAGTTGTTAATTAGTTTACAAATGATGGACAGAATTTCTCACCAAGCCCTTGAAGCTGACTCAGGATAAAGCTGAAACCCTTCACCTTTCTAGTAGACGATAATGGACAGTGATGTTGTGAGGTCACACTTCCTTCTCAAATATCATTCACTTTACCTTAACATGTATTGAAAGTGATCCTCCCAAGACAAAGGTGGGTGACTCTAATCCACGGCCCTCAGGACTGTTTTTCATGGTTTTTGGTCAAACATTCTTCAAGGTGGTATAGCCTTGGTGTGTCCACTTGCCGTACAGAGGTAACTTGTGGTCGCTGTGAAGCTGAACACAGTGACACTGATGTGTCAAATGTGATAATGGTTACACATGGTGGGCAGTGTTTGGTGGAACTCCCCAATTAAAACAAGCTTGGAAGCAGGAGTGGCATCCACTTCCACAATAGCTTGTCTCTGGAAACCCTACGAACCTGGAGAGAGGATGAAAGTCACACAAATGTTGAGGACTTTCATTCATAGGGTCACTATGAGTCGGCTACTACTTGACGGCACTTGTTTCCTAGATAGTCAGATATTCATTGATTTCACTTGGCAAAAATATTTATTAGGCATATCCTTTGAGTCAAGCATTGCTCAGGTAGTAGGATGACCAGCTTGCTTTTATACTAATTTGTAAACGCTTCCATAATATATGTTACTGTGGTTGTCAGATGGCAACTAGTTGGTTACAAGTCATAGAGACCCTGTGCACAACAGGTAACAACCCTACCCTATCATGCACAAGCCTCACAATCTCAGCCAGACTCAAGCTATTACACTCACTGTGTCAGCCTGTCTCATTGAGAGTCCGTCTCTTTTTCGCTAACTCTCTGCTTTCACTTGTCGTTGTTGTTGTTGTTGTTGTTGTTGTTGTTGTTATGTGTCGTTGAGTCGCTTGTGAGTCTCGTGGCCGCCATTCTCAGATAAAAATCATTTGGGACTCGGGGAGGAGACGGAGTCAGAGCATTCCTAATCTCACCATCTTGTCTCAGGTACATGACACTAGCCAGAGACCCCCACGGTTGACATTCCCAGATAAAATAGATTTGGGACTCGGGGAGGAGACGGAGTCAAAACAGTCCTGATCTCTACTTTCACCGCAATATAAAATATCTTGGTGCTGTTGGTGTGATGGTGTGACTATAGCATATATGATTCTGATATGATATGTGATGTTGTTGTTGTTGTTATGTGCCGTCGAGTCGTTTCCGACTCATAGCAACCCTACAATATGATATATGAGTATCTGTTGATAAGCTGGCTGCTTACATAATGTTAGGAACCATTAAGCCAATTTCCTTTTAAATTTTTTAAATTGATATTTTAACAAAAGTTTACAGAAAAGTTGGAGTTCCATTCATTCATTTTTGCACACTTTCCTCCCTACCGCCTGCCCCAGCTCACTTCTCTCTTTAAAAGGATTCTTTATAATAACCCAGTGTGAGAACAGAAGTGCCTTGTGGTGTTGTCTATGGCTGTACTATTTCCTAGAAGCAGCCCTGGTAGCGTTGTGGTGTTAGGAGCTCAGCTACTAATTGAAACAACAATGGTTTGAGCCCACCAGTCACTCTACAGAAGAATGATATGCCGGTGTGATACCTGCAGCCTGGGAAGCCTTGTGGGGCAGTTGTATACTCTGAGGTGCCTGTTAGTCACAGTTGACTTGATGGCATTTGCACTTTTGCTTTTCCTAATCTTGACTGCTCCAGGTGTTTTCTCCACAGAGCTGGTGAGCAGATTGAAGTCATCAAACAGTCACTCAGTAACTGAGGGCTTCATTGTACTATACCAAGGCTCCTTCCTTATTTTATCCTGTGTACTGAGGAGTCATGATAGTGATAGAAAGCCCACCGCAGTGTGCTACACATAAAGAGTCTTGGTGGTGCAACATTTGAACACTTGGCTGTTAACCAGAAGGTTGAGGGTTTGAGCCCAGACAGCTTCTCTGTAGGAGAAAGATTTGATGGCCTATCCCTGTAAAGTTTACAGACAAAGAAAACACATTAGAGCAATTCTGTTCCATCACATGTGGTTACTATGAGTTGAAAATGGACTTAATGCTGTTTGATAACGTACTGTGTATATGGCACTGTTGGAATGAGGAGTGGCATCCACTTCCATAATAGCTTGCCCACGGAAACCCTATGAACCTGGAGAGAGGATGAAAGGCACCCAAGCGTCGAGGACTCTCCTTCATAGGGTCGCTATGAGTCGCCTGCAACTCAACGGCACTTACCAACAACAACATATGCCACAGTGAGCGTTTCACATTAACCTTCACACTGAGCCATTTGGAGATGTTGTTTGTTTTTGTTAGGTGCAATCTAGTCATAGTGACCTGATGAACAAAAGATCTGAACCTTGTTCTATCCTGGGCCATCCTCACACTTCCTGACACACAAGAGCCCCTTGCAGCACTCACAGTGTCATTTTACCTGGTTGAGGGTCTCCCTGTCCTCCACTGACCCTCCACCCATCCCAACATCTCCAAGGAACAGCCCCTCCTAGCAACACACCCAAAGTATGTGAGTTGAAGCCTAGTTGGAGAACTACTTTTCAATCCAGCCCACCAGGTAGAAGTACGGGAAATTAGTCAGATCTTGCCTCACAGTGTTGGTGGGCAGTGCACGTGGGCAGGAGGAGGTAGCTCAGAGAGGGCTTTTTGGAGTGAGGGGACTTTATTGTCAATCCCCTTCCCCTCAAGGAACAGCAGGTGTACCTGCCCCACCCTCCCAGTGAGAGAATAGGAGGTGGAGCTGAGATGGAGGGGGGTGTAGTGGGAGCAGCTGGGACAGAGCACGAGCACGGGAAGCCTGAAAAGAGATAGTGTACTTATCTGCCTTCATAGGTCTCCCTGTTGTCACTAATGCATCGTGTCGTCTCATTATTGTAATCACTTCTACAGTGTCTTTCCTAGTAAACTCCAACCTGTGTGATTTGGAGACCATTCTAAACCTTGTCATAAAAAGAAATCTCCACCACTAGAAAAACAGGCAGAATCATGATAAATGGAGAAAAGATGGAAGTTGTCCGCTATTTCATTTTCCTTAGACCCAAAATCAACCAACACCCAGGGTCACAGCAGTCAAGAAATCAAAGATGTGTTGGTAAAATCTACCTTAAAGGACTTATCCAAAGTTCTAAAGAGCAAGAATATAATGACTAAGGTTTGTCTAAGCCAAGCCATGTTCTTTTCAATTGCTACCTATGCATCTGGAGGTTGGACGAAGCATAAGGATGATAGAACGAGAATGGATAGCATTGAGTTGCAATGTTGGAGAAGAGTACAGAATATCCCATAGACTGGCAATGGGCTCGAGCGTATCAGAGATTATGAGAATGACACACGATATGGCATAGTTCAGATCTGTTATTCATGGAGTAACTACGAGCTGTAGACATGTCCCTGGCACCTAACAAGAATACCACCACCTTACCCTTCCAAGAATGAATCCCCAGTTTCCAGACCTGCTTCTCTCCCACGAGCCAATCGTGTTGCTGTTGAGTGGATTCTGATTCCTGGCACCCTCTGGTGTCAGGGAGTGGAACTGCTGGTAGGGTTATGTTGGTGGCAGTTTGCAAGGAAGCAGCTCAGCAGCCCTTTCTTCTTCTTTTTTTTTTTTTATTTTCCCCTCTTAGGATCAAAAGATCCTCTCTTTTACGATATAGCAAATTGTTAACATTTTTAAAATTTTATTAATTTTAATGAAAGTTTACAGAGACTTAGGGTTTCCAGTCATTCATTGTTGCACTTTTCTCCCTTCCCACACCCTGTCCCCCAAGTCACTCTTCTCCTTGAAAAGATAAAGAAAAATTCTTTCACTGTTATGCAATCCCTCCCCCCAAGTCCACTCCACTGAGCAGCCTTCACTCTGGACTTCTGCAATGACAAGAATACCCAATCATATGTCCCTTTTAAACAGTTCTCTCCCTCATCTGTTTCAATGCAATATACATCATTCCTCCCCCCCCTTTTCTGTCTTCCCTCATCCCTGATGTCAGTCCCATTTTACAACAGTGGCCCTATGCATGATTTGTCCTTTTGTGACTGAGATATTTCACTCAGCGTAATATCTTCCAGGGTCATCCATTTTGCATGCTATTTCATAAATTCCTTGTTTTTCAGTGCTGCATAGTATTCCATTCTGTGAATATACCAGAGCTCCTCTATCCATTCATTTGTTGATGACCAGCCCTTTCTTATACAGCACTTTAGGTGGATTTGAACCATGGACCTATAGGTTGGTGGTCGAGTTCAAACCATTTATGATACCAATAGACTTTGAAATGCAATAGATGCACAATCGGTGTTACTGAATGAAGAAGGAAATTACTTCTGGGGCCATATTTTCAAAGCAGAGAAAACCAGGAAAATGGTGGGTGAATGTCCACAAGCCTGAGGCAGGAAAGGGTTGGGCAGGAAGAGGACGTGGGGGTCAGGGGTAAAATGAAAGGACGTGGGTGGGAGAAGGAGGTGACCTGGATGGGTGGCCAGTCCTAGGTTGAGCTAACCATTCTCTAAGTGACACTCCTGCCAAAGTGTAGTGTCAGGGGGTCAAGGATTTGCATAGTGTGCTTTGCATTGTGAAAGGAGATCTCAATAGGACTAGTCACTCTTGAGGAGTCTTTCAGCAATTTCCCATTGAGTTTCTGAAACTATAAATCCTGATGGGAAGGAGATTTCTCATCTTCCTCCTACAAATCATCATCCCACAGCTGTTCCTCCAGCTCTGTCTCTAAGATTGAAAAACACTCAGCAGAGATTACCCATCTTTGTCCCTTGCGGCTGAGGGTGGATTTGAACGTCTGAAGCGGCACACTTTGCCGGTTAGCAGCGCAACCAACTCGATGCACTAGCCACCGGAGCTCCCTCCAGAAGAGCTGGCGACTTCCACTCACCCACCTTCCCTGAGCAGCCCTTTTACACAAACCAATAAAGCAGGGTTAAAAGCAGCGAGTTTCTAAATTAGGTAAAACTCACTTTGCTAAGAACAAATGTTAGCGGAGCAATCCGGGGTCACCGCGTGTCGGTTTGAACACGGTGGAAATCACTCATTTGCAGCGCGCACGCAAATCTCTCTCCTTGGGTGATGGCTGCGTTTGCATGTCGCCTCTCTTGCTTTTAAGCCGTGAGTGGAGCGGGCCTTTGTGAAAGGTCAGTGTATAATGATGCCACCTCTCTTGTGATGACATTTTTCCTCGTGTATTTTTCTACCCACTATTTCTCAGAATCAATCATCTGGGTTTTCAGCCTGGTTTCCCCCCCTGAGCTGCAGCTCAAGCAGCTGGTTGTTGGAATTCACCATGAAACCATTCACCCATCCCTAACCTTTAAATGTTTGGAAAGCCAGAGAAAAGTGGGGGCGGGGGGAGGGTGGAATTCAGTGAAAAATAATTTAGTAACCCACAGTATTCATTTCATTTAATTTATGCTAATCACGGCATATGGATGTACCAGCAGATAAAAATAAAGCCAGTGGGGAAGATTACAATGGAATAAACTGCAACAATTAACCCTAGAAATTATCACGTGGAATGATTTCAGCTTGCTGCTGAAAAATAACAGGGCCGATCAATGGTCTTAACTGGTGATGATTAAAAAGCTGATTAAATTCTCATAGTTATTGTACATTGCCCGACACGTCCATTTGGTCATTTTGTTTAATATTTTAATCATAGGGCTTTCTATTTTCTCTAAAGACTAGCGCACAGAATGAGAATTGTTTTCTTTCTAATGTTCAGTTATTTGCCAAAATGTATCTAATAGAAAGACCGTAATTTGATTACATGTCGCTTGTTATTTAAAAAAAACAGCGCCAGCTATATCACAAAGTGACCCCAAATGTTGTGTTTTTGGTGGTGAGCTCCTTCTCAAATGATCAGATTTCATGAAATAATATTTAATTGTTCTGTAGACATTTAGGCTCCATGTGAAAATTCTGTCCCTCAATAGAATTGTTACTACTTTCATTGTGGAGCTTGACTAAATTTCAGTGGCAACTGTGGTTCCAAATATATGCCATCTAGTTGATGATGACTCCAACTGACCCAATGAATGATGACTCTTGGCCCTATTTGGAGACAGTCTGTCTCCAGCACACCTACCCCCATTACACCAGTTACTGTGTCAATCCACATCATCCGGGGTCTTCCTCTCCTGCACTGTCCCTCCACCCTTCCAAGAATGATGTTCCTCTCCAAGCACTAGTTCTTCCTGGCCATATGCTCAAAGTATGTGAGATGTTTTGCAATCCTTGCCTCCAAAGAGCAACGTGGTTGTACTCTCTCTAGGTCAGACCTATTTCTTGGCATTACCTGGTATGTTCAATACTCTTCTCCAGCAACACAACTCATAGGCATCGATTCTTCTTCTGTCATTCTGAGTCATTGTCACACTTTCTGATGCATATCAAGCACTAGAGAAGACCATGACCTGGATCAGATGCACCTTAGTCTCCAAACCGACACCATTGCTCTTTAGCACGCTGCAGAGTTCCTTGACGACTTATTTCCCAATACAACTCATCTTTTTTACTTTCTCACAGTTTTGGCTAAAAATCATTTTTCTATAAAAATCACTGTGGATTGTGGAAATGACAAGTGATATTGTTGTTGCTTTTACATGCCATTAAGTCGGCTATGACTCATATAGAACAGAAGTAAATCCCTGCCCAATCCTGTGTACATTCTCTGATTCTCTGCTATGCTCACACCCATAGTTACAGCCACTGTGCACTCCATCTGCTCGAGGGCCCTGCTCTTTATTTCTGGCCCTCCAGGAAATGATGACTAAGCATGATGACACCGAGATATTGAGGAGATGGAAGAAAGAGAAAACTAAACTAGTCATCACTGGATAGATTGTGACTCCTGGTGACCCATGCTTCAGAGCTGAACCCGTCCAATAGGGTTTTCAATGGCCGTCACCTTTTAAAATTAGGTTGCTAGACTTCTCTTCCTAAATGCCTTTCGGTTGATTGGAGCCCAACGTTTTGGTTAATGAAGTGTCTAAGGTATTGCGTAGACACCTAGGGATATGGTGGGAGCTCTGGTAGCCTGGAGGTTCGAAGCCACCAACTGCTCTACAGGTGGAAGATGGGCGATCTCCTGTCATGTGACTGAGAGCCCCTGAGAACCCGCAGGAGGGTCAGCTGTGAGTCAGTTCCAACTTGACAGCTCTGAGTCGTTGAGTTAAGGCCAGAACTGTGATCAGTAAATGCACACAGAACATACTCTGTGCTCTTATATACTTGATTTTGTAGTAGTAAGGGGACTCTGGAGACCTTGTGGTAAGGAGCTGTGCTGCTAAACCAAACGTATGTGGCTTCAATCCATCATCTACTCCAGGGGAGAAAGACGGTTGGTTCCTCTCCTCCCATCTGACTTACGGCCTCTGAAAAGCTTCTAGATGGTCAGCTATGAGTCCGTTCAATAAAAAGCTACTCCCTAATGG
>NW_006399785.1:10622100-10624192 GCF_000299155.1 Elephantulus edwardii
CTCACCAGCATTTCTTGTTTGCTGTTCTGTTGAATTTTCCTATTCTTACTTGGATGAGATGATATCTTACAGTTGTTTTGGTTTTCATCTCTCTTAGAGCTATGTATTTTGAACATTTCTTCATGTGTTTGTTTGCCATCTGAATGTCTTCTTTGCTGAAGTGTCTGTTCATATCCTGTCCCCATTTTTCAATTGGGTTGTTTACCTTTTTCTTGTTGTGGTGCTCAAATATTTTATAAATTCTACATTGTTTTACAAATTAATTTTATCAACCATTCAGAGGAGAACTGTCACCAAGTCTAAGTAAACTATTTCAGAAAATAGAAAAGATGGAATTCTCCTAGACTCATTCTATGAGGCAAACATATCCTTGAGACCAAAGCCAGGTAAGGACACCACAAAAATAGAAAACTTTTGGTCAATATCTCCCATGTGCATAAATGCAAAAATTCTGAATAAAATCCTGGCTAATAGAACCCAATGATACATAAAAAACAAACAAACAAACAAACAAAAACCACAAAAAACCCAACAACAACAACCACAGAAAAAAAACAAAAAACCCACAAACAAAACCACCTCACCATGACCAAGTGTGATTGATAACAGGCATGCAAGGATGGTTCAACATAAGAAAAACAATCAAAGCAAAGAACAAGAACCACATGCTCCTATCAATTGATGATGAAAAGGCCTAATATCCCCTTTTAAGATAGCTAATTGCTGACTTGCCCATCACTATCCAACCAGGGCTCTGAGGCAACTGCAGCCATGAGCAAAGTCCAGTCTAGAGCAAGCCATCAGGTTGCATGTAGCAGTGGTTGACCTTAGCTCACAGTATGGATCATCTTCTCTTTATCTGGCTGTGCTCTGGTCAACTCATCTCCAGCCACCTGGGGCTAGGTTCAAGTGGGTGTCAGCTGCCAGCTCCAGAGTCCATGCTTCCCCTGCACTCCAGACCTCTTGGCCTTGCTCCTAGGGTCCAGTTGAGTGAACCTGCCAGGGGTCTTCATGACTCCCTGCTCCTCAAGCCAACACCTTTTCACTGCTCATCCACACGTTAGTGTGTGCTTGGTGGGCAGCACTGAAGGAACACGTTCAAGCTCAACCTGATTCTCTGTTGTTGTATTCCTTCAACTTCCACTCGTGTGGATCCACGTGATCACTATGAGTGAACGTACTCCAACGTCAAGTGGTGGAATTGGGTTCTGATGGGCACCAACTTCACCCTGACTTGGAAGCCAAACAGCCCCTATGCAACCTTAATTGTGGACTCTTGTGATAACCACAATACGCTATCATATATTCCCCTTTTTAAAAAAAAAATTATTTTAATGGAAGTTTACAGAGACTTTGGATTTCCCATCATTCATTGTTACATTTTTCTCACTGTCCACCCCTCACCCTCAGTTCGCTCTTTTCTTTGAAAAGTAAAAGGAAAATTATTTCATTGTTATACAATCCCTCCCTCCCTCCCAAAGTCCACTCCACTACAGTGACTTCATTCTCGACTCCTATCATGACAACATTTTTTTTTCATTGTCATACTATTCCTCCCCCAAGTCTACTCCACTATACTGCCTTCATTCTGGACTCCTGTCATAACAATAATACCTAATCATATATCCCTTTTAAACAATTCTCTCCCTCATCTGTTTCAATGCAGTTACATTATTTATCCCCTCATTCTCAGTCTCCCCTCAATCTCTATGTCAGTCCTTTTTTATAACAGTGGCATTAAGCAGTATTTGTCTTTTTGTGACTGAGATATTTCACTCATCATAATGTCCTCCATGGTCACCCATTTTGTATATTTCGTGAGTTCCTTGTTTTTCAATGCAGCATAGTATTCCATTATGTGAATATACCACAGCTTCTCTATCAGTTCATTTGTTGATGGGCATTTGCATTGTTTCCAACTCTTTGCTATTATGAACAAAGCCAAGGTAAACATAGCTGTACAAATATCTGCTTGGGTGGCAGTTCTGATTCTGTTAGGGTATATTCCCAGTAGTGGAATTGCTGGGTCAAATGGTATTTCTATTTGTAACTTTTTGAGAAAGCGCCATACCACCTTCCACAGTGGTTGCAC
>NW_006399785.1:10624637-10625566 GCF_000299155.1 Elephantulus edwardii
ACTTGACAGCACATAACAACAACAACAACACATTAAACACATTGGAGTGTTTCACACAGAATGATAAACAGTTTAAGGTCAAGGACAATGAAACTGCTTTTATATTCCTTAACATTTTTCCACAGTACCAAGGTGGAACTGGGCACAAAGTAAGTTCTTAATAAAAAGCCTTGCAGAATGAAGTTTTTTTTTTATTGACATTAAGATGTAATTCATAATGAAGGCTAAAGAGTTTTTGTTTTAAAAGTTTTATTTTATACTTACTTACTTACGAAATTAATATATATATTGTTTTTCAGACTGGATCTTTCCCACTTAATTTACCGACCACTTCCTCCACCCATCAAATTGTGTGATCCTATTATTAGTGTACACACCCCCACCCCCGATCATCCTCACTCCTCTGCTCCCACCCTCTCGCCCTTTGGATATTCATACTTGTTCTACAATAATGGTCTTTTGCAGTATTTGTCCTCATGCGACTGAGTTAGTTCACTCAACATAGTGCTCTCCATTCCCTCCTAATGAGCTATTACTTTACAAAAATCACTGCTCCTGCGAGTTTTCCAGTGTTTCATCATGTAAATACACCATTATTTCTCAATCTATTCCATTGTGGTTGGACATTTGGGCTGTTTCCCTGTTTTTGTGATGGTGAATAATGTTGCTATGAACATTGGTGTACAAGTCTCCATTTGTGCCTCAGTTCTCATTCTTTTGGGAAATATTCCAAGTAGTGGAATAGAAAATGATATTGGCTTTTGGTTTTCCAAATATACTTTTCACTATGTTGACGAAATTCCCTTCGATTCCAATTTTACTGAATGTTTTTATCAGGAAAGGGAGTTGGAGTTTGTCAAATGCCTTTTCTGCATCAATTGCTAAGATTAAATGGTTCTTGTTATTTGTTTTGTTAATATGGTGAATTA
>NW_006399785.1:10626216-10629890 GCF_000299155.1 Elephantulus edwardii
AAAGTGTCTCCCTGTTCTGATTGAATGGCTGTTTCTTGATCTATGTACAGATTTCACATGAGGACAATTGTTGTTTTTGTTGACTGCTGTTGAGTCATGGTCAACATTTCATCATTTCTCTAATCTTAAATTCCTATTTTCTCAATATTATCTGTAATTTTTTATGATCTCTTAAAATACACGAAAACAGCAACATGAATGGATTGTATAATTTTTATTAGACAATTAATAAAAAATCATTGTATTCACATTACAGAGATGTTATGTGTGCCATTGAGTCAAGAACAACTCTGTAAACAGATCAGTACCTTACCCTATCCTGTGCCGTCCTCACCATCTGACATGCTGACACCCTTTGTCACAATCACTACTTAAATCAATAATTATAGCACAAGAAATGAACGTTTTCTCTTAAATCTTCATGTACTTAAAAAGTCATTGAAATTGTGGAAAGGATCACAGAGTCATGGACTAAGGGAAGTACACATCACCACTAGACTTGCCGGAATATGACTTGCCTTTACATTCCACCCTCCACCCTCTGTGTTTCATTAGAACCATTTGTGAGAGAGCTTCTACCTACAAGGAAGTTAAGTGGCATCTCTGAATTTTGAATCTATGTCCTTGTCCTTCCCACAGAGAGCTTGGCCCAGCAAGCATCATTCTTTGCTAATATTTGATCAGAGGCTCTCTTTGTGTGACTATGTCATTAACCTTGAGAACAGACATTAAACCAGCAGCTCAGTCCATCGTTTGTAAATTTTTTTTCTTGCTTTGAACTTTAGCCAGGATTTAGTCTTTCACTACAAATCAAGCAACTTATGTGAATAGATATGTATAAAGAGCAGGTGCGGGTGTAAATGTGAAAGTGAGCTGAGATTTATATGGTATGCCTTTGATTTTATTATCTACTCCCATTATGGGCAAGAAATTTATGGGCAGTTAATATCATTCCCCTACCACCCAAAATAATAATAAATAAAAATAATGATAGTTAAAGCATATTACCTATTTTAATAATACATTAATAATAATATATTTGGATTTATTTCAAGGAATTTTTTTTTATTGCTGCTGCAAGCAAAACAACATGACCTTGGCTAATTTTAGCAAAAGGGAACCTAGTGGGAGGCTATCAGGAACTTTTAGAATTGTTAAGAAAAGGAAAATAAGTCAAAACTTTTGCAGTTCTAGAGACTACTGAAAAAAATGACAAAAAACCTACACAACAGTGTCTGGTCAATTCAGACTCAAGGCTATCATGTTTCAAAGCTGTAAATCGTATAGAAAGGCTGATATTTAGTATATGCTCTACGTTGGATGTGATTATTGTTGTCATTACTCATTTGTTTGAAATGAACAGTCCTTGCAATGGCGTAGATTATCTATTTGGTATTTCAGTGTAAGAAATATACATTCCCCTAAATTTAGTAATGATTCATCAGAGTGCTGTAGTGGAGGCTTCTAATTTTGTATTCACCTAAGGGCCACCCTCCATCTAATAGGAAAAGCCTCATTCCAAATAAATGTATTTGAAGGACTTGTTAATTGAGTTCACCTCCCCATTGTCTCAGCCAGGTGGCTCAAACTAAGTCAAGTGGACACTTTGGCCCTGGAATCTGTGTCTTGGATAAAGTCAATAGTGACTGGACAAACGTGGCAGTCGTTTATTTCAGCAGTGATGGCTTAACCGCTCTCTTGCTGCGTAAGAGCCTCAGTGTCATTGAGGGATGCCACTTCAACCTTTTGTTATTCAGTTCTTGGCTTTCCAGGGTTACAGAGATGTTTCCCATTATGCTTTACTATGTCATCCCAATATTGCTGTTATAAGCCTTCTCATCACTACCCAAAATCACCTTGTTTGATATTATCTTTCTCTCCCCATATGCTGACTTGTTCAACATGTTCTCTTCTACCTAGAAGAGGGCATAGCATATAGACAATGCTGAATATATAAATAGTTAGAGATAGAGACAGAGACGGAGATAGAGATGTTGTTGTTGTTATGTGCCGTCGAGTTGCTTGCCACTCATAGCGACCCTGTGTACAACAGCCCTAATAGATTACATATAAATATAGATGATATAGATATAGAGATAGACATAGAGATAGACATAGAGATAGATAGTGACAGACCCACAAGATAGAAAAATATACGACAAGGACAATTGACTCAGGATCAATGATCAGGCAGGGTACGTGGTGTTGGAGAAGAAAATGGAATGTATTGTCAAAACAAGTAATAAATTAGTCTTAGCAAAACATACAAGTTAAATCTTCCTTAGAAGTGAGAGTGACAAGACTTCATCACACTTACTTTGAACTCATCATCAGGAAAGAGAAAAAGATACTATGATTGGTAAAGGCAGAGGGTTGGTGAAAACGAAGGGAAATCCTCAATGGTATGAATTGACACAGTGTTCATGACAGGGGAATCCGTTCCATCGACAATCATGAAGATGGCTTAGGTTCAGACAATGCCTAGCCCTGTTTTGCATCAGGCTGCCTTGTGTCTTAGCCGAGTGCACAACTACCAGAACCAACAACAGAGGGGAAGAAGAGAAAGAAGGAAGTTCTCCCCACAAAGGGCTCATACTCTGGGCCATGGATGAGGAGCTGGAGAGCTCACTGGGAATTCAAGAGCAGAGAACAACTCTTTGCGACTAAAGCAAAGGACTGAGTGGTCAGGGATGCAGCAGGAATGACCACAAAGAGCAGGTTGTGAAGGTCATGTTAATGACCTTCATCTGTGGTGTCAGTCTACTGCATCGGCGTGTATCTGTGTCAAAGGTGTTAAGAGCAGATGATCTCTTCGCCATTCAGAGAGAGAAGACACATGAACATCTCCATCCACCCTCTCCTTTACACCCTGGAGAAATGGATAAAGAGAAAGACACACGCTTCACAGGGTTTGCAGAAGGGGAACACTCAGAAGATAAAGTTTAACAAAGTGTAAACACAGTAGAGCTTCTTCTTCCTGCAACTTCTCTCTTCCTAGTTTCTTAAAAAAATATCCCTTGAATAGAGACAAGAAGCAGAAGAAGTACAAGTAGTAGTAGAAGCAGGTCGAAGCTTCAGTAATGACTCAAAATGGTTCACACTCAGGTGATTCAGAAAGGTATGGAAACAAGTGGTGCATGGGGGCTTTGAGTGGGAGCTTGCAAGGCCTGCAGGACAGAACTTTTATTTCATGATCTTTGATAAGAAATATGTTGACCACCAACAAGAGAACTCTTGAGGTTCTTGCAAATTGTCTTCACTTAAATATGACAGATCAAAGGAGAATTACATATTTGGTTCTCAGAGGTTTGAATAGTTTTGATTTTTTTTTTTTTTCATTTTGTGATCTTTTCGAGGTGGCCCTTGAGGAGGATTTCTCTTCTCTGGAAAGAACTTCAGTCATTGCTTTATTTCTTTACTTCCCTCTTACTTCCAGATTCCCAGAATGTTCAAGAATTGCTAACCTTTTGAACTATAAATCCTTTCTTCTGTAATACAGAGGCAGCATTCCAAATTAGGAAAGACAGGAAGAATATGGCTGACTCTGAGAAGAATGGGAATCCCAGAGCATTTGATTGTGCTAATGCGAAACCTATACTTGGACCAAGAGGCAGTCGTCAGAACAGAGCAGGGAGACACTGGATGGTTCAAATCAAGAAAGGGGTCCATCAGGG
>NW_006399785.1:10630345-10641805 GCF_000299155.1 Elephantulus edwardii
CCTCATCTGTTTCAGTGCAGTATACACAATTAATCCAGTTTTTCTCAGTCTTACCCCAACCCTGATATCAGTCCCATTTTACAGCAGTGGCACCATGCAATATTTGTCCTTCTGCGACTGAGATATTTCACTCAGCAAAATGTCTTCAAAATGGCTCACCAATTTTGAATAATATTGAATGAGTTCCTTGTTTTTCAATGCAGCATAGTATTCCATTGTGTGAATATACCACAGCTTCTCTATCCATTCGTTTGTTGATGGGCACCTGGGTTGTTTCCAACTCCTTGCTATTGTGAACAAAGCAGCGATAAATATGGGTGTGCATATATCAACACTCTTGGTATCAGCAGCCAGGAAATCAAGAGACGAATTGCATTTAGGAAAGTCAACTCTCAGGGACCTGTCCAGAGTACTGAAGGTCAATGACATCAGTCTGGAGACAAAGGTGTGCCTGATCCAGGCCAGGGCATAGTCTTCACAATTGCTTGCTATTCATCTGAAAACTGGACAATTACTAAAGATATTAGAATGAGAAGTGATTCCTTTCAGCTGTGGTGCTGAAGAAGTTTTCAGTGGACTGCCAGGAGAACAAATAGGCTTGTCCTAAAGAGAGTTAAGGCAGCCTGCTCCTTGGAGGCAAAGATTCTGAGGCTTTGTCTGACATACTTTGGTCATGTTGCAAGGAGGGACCAGTCCTTGGAGAGGGACATCATGCTTGGGAAGGTGGAAGGAAAGAGAAAGAGGAAGACCATTGATGAGATGGATTGATTCAGTGACTGGGGAAATGATGGTAGGTGTGTCAGAGACAATAAAGTTGACACAGTATAGAGTAAGTTTCAGGGCTGTTGAACATAGGGTCGCTAAGAGTCATAAGTGATTTGATGGCACATAACAATAACAACAACATTGTAGTAATAATGTGAGTTGTTTTCTACCTAATACAAAGTTGGCTAAAAACTAAAACCCTGTTAACATTGAGTTGGTTCTGACACATATAGACCCATAGGACAGAGTCCAACTTCCCCATGGATATTTTAAGGATGTGATATTTGCAGGTCCTGATTGCTTAAACAAGAGGTTCCCAGCTGACAGCTGATTATGAACAAAATAAAAAACAGCCTATCAGCTTACACATGATGGTTAACAAAATTAAAAAATGCCCAAACAATTTACACCCAGCTTCCAAGTAAATTAAAACAAAACAAAACAAAACACTTTCCCTCCAGTATCCAAATGCTGTGAATCTGAGAGCTGGACAATTAATAAAGATAACAGGGAAAGAATTGATGCCTTTGAGCTCTGTGTTGGAGAAGAGCACTGAACATCCCATGGACGGCCAAGAGAATGAGCATATATGTCTTGGAGATGGTGAAGCCAGAGTGCTCTTTGGAAGCAAGAATGATGAGATACAACTCACATAGTTTGGGCATGTTGCTAGGAGCTGCTATTCCTTTGAGTGGGACATGATACTGGGAATGGTGGAGGGTCAGCGAAGGAGAAGAAAACCTTCAACCAGGTTGACTGACATGATGACTGTTACAATGGGCTCTTTTGTGTCAGGAAATGTGAGCACGGCACAGGATAGAACAGGATTCAGATCTTTTGTTCATAGGTCTTATGAATTATACTTGACTCAATGACATCTAACAACACAACAACAACAGTCTTTTCAGGACGCTCTGGTGGCTTAGTAGCAAGAAGTTGTACTATCAACACAAAGTAACATAGTTTGAATCCACCAGCTGTTCCACAGGAGAAAGATGGGCAATCTCCTGTGCAATTTATACCAACTGAAAACCTGCTGTAGGTTCAACAGTGAGTCAGTTTTGACTTGGCGGTACTCAACAACAGTAATCTTTGCAGAAGCAGCTTGCAACATTTTTATACTACATAGTACTGGGAGGGTTCAACCCACTGATATTTCAGTATTCAATCAAACATTTAACCATTGTGCAACCCGGGCTCCTTCTAGACTGATTCTTAGTATCATTTCACAAGTATTGATTTTGAAGAAGAAAGTGCCATGATATTGAGTTCTATCTTCTGTCCTGTCACAGTGGTCATCAGGTAGGTCTCAAGCATTCATCTTATCCTACTCTTCGCCTTCCACTTTGGCTTCACTTCTAGACACTAAATTAGTAGGAAGACTTGTCAGCAGATGCAGAGTGTGCCTGCTGACTCAAAGGGTCTACTTAAAGAGTTAGGGATTTATTTTTTGGAGGCTGAAGTTTCCCCATAGAATCATAACTAGCCCTCTGAAAATATGCTGAGTCTGCCCCACACAGCAACTAAGACAGCTTTATTTTTCCTTTTAGTTGTTGGATAGTCTCAGTGTAGAAGTGACATTTTAGAAAGTCACTTTCTCTGTATTGGTTTGATTTACAGCTCCCCCACTTCCTCGCAGTGAAATGTTTGGTTGTTTTTTAACTCCTCTGTTTTCCCAGAGTCTTGGAGGAAAATGGGATCACATAGAGTTGTCAAAAAAATCTTTTTTTTTTAAAAAAAGAACATACCTCTGGAAACTATGAATTTTGATAAATGTAGATAGTTGTAGAGGGGTTTCAGGCCTTTTGTTCTTAGGGTTGTTATGAGTCATGCTTGACTTGTATGGAAATCAACAATAATAACAACAATATATGTATAACACACTTATCTCAAAGTGTGAGTGGTTTATATTTTTGTTATTTAAGGTAGACTGAGATTTCTCTTACTCTTTTGTTCCTTCATTTGCTTTAAGTGATGAGGACACTTTCCCCCCTATTTTATTTGAGTGGAAGCTTACAAATCACATTGGGGGGGCGGTTTCCAGACTTATAAGAATTAATTGTCGTTGATTGATACAATTATCATACTACAATGTCTAAGCAAACTCATATTGTGCATTGCTACTCACCTTCACTATTTATTAATTTTTTTTATTGTTGAAAATGAACACATCTATTCTTCAGTTTTTACATGCACCGTTCATTGGCATTGTTTGCATTCTTTAAATGGCACAACCATTTTAACTCTTTTTATAAACTGTTTCTTCTTCACTAACCAATTTGCTGAATTGGTCAACTATGTCCGGTAGTTTTCTTGCTGAGTCTTTAGGGTTTTCTAAGTGTACTATCATATCATCTACATAGAAAATTTTACCTCCTCTTTGCCAATTTGGATACCTCTTATTTCCTTCTCCTGCCTTTACTTGGTTTTGGTGAAACTTTCTTCTAGGTCGTATAACCCTGGTATGTCCACTTGCTGTACAGAGGTAACTGGTGGTTGCTGTGAAGCTAAACACTGTGACACTGATGAGTCAAATGTGAGAATGGTTACCTGTAGTGAACAGTGTTTGGTGGAGCTCCCCAATTAAAACAATCCTGAAAGCAGGAGTGGCATCCACTTCCGTAATAGCTTGCCTTGGAAACACTATGAACCTGGAGAAAGGACAAAAGTTATACAGGTGTCCAAGTCTTTCGTTCATAGGGTCGCTAAGAGTCGCTGCCTCTGACTCGACAGCACTTAATAATAACAAAAACATATTTTCAACTTTATCTTCTACTAATAGTTCTTTAAAAGTCCACAATGCTCAAGGCAAACATTCTTTATAATTAACCTAGATGAAATTAACAAATTCCTAGAAGCCCGCAACATAGACGAACTGACTCCAGAGGAAATGGAAAAATCTCAACAGACGCATAAAATGTGAGGAGACTGTGATCAGTGATTCAAAACTTCTTTACAAAACTCCATGGGTTCAGTAGCTTCACTAGAGACTTTTCCAGAGAAGAACTGATACAAATTGTGCCAAAGAAGAATTGACACTAATCCTACTTAAATTCTTCCAAAACACAATGAAGAAAGGTACTCCCTCATTCGTTCTATGAATCAAATACCAAAATAAGACAGAAACCATTTATTCTTATTTCTTTAGCAGAGGGCTTTAACTTGCTTTATGAAAGTTAAATAATATTTTTGAATTATTATTCATTTTAATGAAAATTTACAGAGACTTTGGATTTCCATTCATTGATAGTTGCACTTTTCTCCCTGCCCTCCCCTCAACCCCAGTTCATTCTTCTCTTTGAAAAGTAAAAGAAAAATTCTTTTATTGTTTTACAATCCCTCCCCCCAGGTTCAATCCACTATGCAACCTTTGTTCTGGACTCCTGTCGTGACAATAACACCTAATATTGTATTTTTTTAATCAATTTAAAAAAAAAAAAACAAACCCCAACACCAGCTACTGTTATAAGACGTCTCGGAAGAGATAGTGAGAAGAATTTGTTCTCGCCTCATGCCCTCTCACTTTGGATATTTCAAGGGTGTGGTGTGATGCTGAGCCTTAAGTTTTCAATATGGCTTTCCTAGTTGTGGGATTTTACTTTGCTGTGTGGATGGATGGAAATATGTGAATTATCCTACACACAAGGGCATATTTTCCTATACACAAGGGTGTATTATCCTATCCACAAGAGGATTGACTAGTCTCAGCACTGCATTGAGAAGACTCAGTGGCAGATTGGAGAACCTGACAACCAGCGAAGAAGAAGCAAGAGAATGCAGCACGCCCTTTGAGACCTGGGCATTGATAGCAGGTGCATCAGGGAACTGGAAATTTGACCTGAGACTGAGCAGACCTTGGGACCTCTGTGCCATTGAACCAGAGCTAAGAGCTTTTCCTCCAGATTATTGGAGAAAGGGAAAGGGGAGAGCCATGACTGGCATGACTGAGGGCTATGTAGCACTGGCCTAAAACTGTGAAGGTCAAGGCTGAGGTGCCTGTGAGCTATATCAGAAGCTGTCCTGACTGGTTGTATTCTGCTAGTAACCAGCTTTAGCCTTTTGAGTTCCCTAGTATGGTTCTGTGTGGTATGTGAGCTATTGCATCCAATTTTGGACCCAGAGAAGCAGTAATATTGGTGCTGGGATGAGTAGAAAGAAGATATGGGCGTGTGGGGGACCTGGAATATGTGAACCTCATGGGAAATGGTCATGTGTTGTGGATACTGTTCACGGGAACAGTTTCCTTTGTGGAGTTGGTAAACGTCAGATATGGCCGTCCACATGCTTGCCTTGCTCTTATTATAGAGAAGCACGGATTTCATGGACGTCTCATCACTCATTTGGCTGGTCTGGCTCTAGTGATAGATTTTTATACACATATGATGACAATGAAATTCTACTCATAAGCGAACCTACTAGAAGTTTCCAGTCAGAAAAGAAATTCTTATTGTTTCCCCAGTTAAATGTGATCATTAAGTTAGTCATGTGGTTAGGTTTTTTTGTAAAATGTTTTGAACTTCTTAGGACAAGGATATCTTCGTATATGGCAACCCAATGTATTTAGCGCAGTATGAACAGCTTCTTTGTTGTATATTTCCTCAAGTGTTGTCTGCATGAAATTTTGCATTTTCAAATGGCAAAAACATTGTCCACTCATGAAGGTTGTCCTGTAAACATAGAGGAAAGGGATGCTATGAAGACAGAAGTGAGCTGTGCTGCTAAGAGAAGGCATGGCATTCTTCTCCATCTGCTGTCCTCCAGGAGAAAGATGAGCAATCGTCTGCGTGATCTACTGTCTCTCAAAACCCACCGGAGGGTCAGCTATGAATCACTTCCAACTCAATGGTACATACCAGCAAGATGCATTAAAAATACAGGACATCAGGTATTAAAAAGACCTTCATGAGCAAGAAAGAAGACTTTTTTTTAGGTTTGCTATGAGTTGACTTGATGGCACTTAAAAACATCAACATAAGTGTGATAGCTTGATGAGTAAGTAGTTGTACTATCAAATCAAAGGCAGTTGGTCTGAATCCACCAATTACTTTGAGGGAGATAGAAGGACAATTCCCTCCAGTGGAATTTTTTTTCTTTTTAATTTATTTTAATGAAAGTTTACAGACTTTAGATTTCCATTCATTCATTGTTGCAATCTTTCCTCCCTGCCCACCCCTCCCCCCAGTTTGCTTTTCTCTTTGAAAAGTTAAATAAATAAATAAATTAATTAATAAATTCTTAACCTATTCTTTCATTGTTTTACAATCCCCCTCTCCCCCAGTCTACTCCACTATGCAGGTTTTATTCTAGACTCTTGTTATGACAATAATACAATAATACCTCATCATATATTCCTCCTGATCATATATTCTCTCCCTCATCTGTTTTACAAAAGCACAAATACTGCATAGTGCTACTGTTGTAAAGCAGAACTGACATCAGAGTTGGGGGAAAACTAAGAAAAGATAAATAAAGTATGCTGCGTTGAAAGAAGACATTTCAATGAGGAAGATTTACTTTGTGTCTCACTCAGTGGGCTCAAACCTTCATTCTGTTGTACATGGAATTACTATGTGTCTGAATGAACTCAACACAACCTAACAACAACATAACCAGTATTTAGGTTGCAAAAATTATTTGTTGACTGAAATTCAAATTCCTACCAGTCGTCTATATTTTTATTTGCCAGATCTGGCAACTGTACAATCAATGTATTCTTAAAAGTACCATCAGCCAAAATAAAAAAAAATAAAATTAAATTAAAAAGCACCATCAGCCATCTTGGAAAGAAAGTAGATCCTGGGAATTCTAGCCTCATTTCTCTCTATCCCCCTCCTAGGGAGGGGGGAAAATCTCACATTTCTCTTTGGAGTAATGGTATTTTGGACCTGAAAATCAATCTTTGTCTTTTTCTTCCTTGTTCTTTTTTCTCTATAGTGTTTTTGGGTTTTTTGTTTTGTTTTTTATTTCTGAAGGTTGTTGGGTTGTTGTTATTGCCTATTTATCTTACAATTTTTAGTGCCGTTTCTTTACATGTCCAGATCCTCTCTATATTTTCTCTCAGATATTCTCCATGGGAACATATCTCTATTTGCATAATGGATGTTCATACAGCCCATCATATCCCTAATTACATCATAAAAGTCAGTGGAAAACAGTATTGATATAGGGAACGTAGTTTGCTGGCAAACTTGGAGAAGTACGTCCTATCTCCGTGAACCGAAAAGAAATAGTTATTACTTGATAATATCACCAGGGAGTAAAATCTGAGGCAGGATTTACTACACAATTAGTTAGTGATGATTCTTATCTTGTTGTACCGGATGGGATTTTGCAGCACATACCAAATAGGATGGTGGGATCTGTTATTTCAAATGTGTTCGCTTTATCTCAAAGTCATGAGGAGGGAAAAATGTCAGGACAGGTTTTGCCCTTATATTAGGAAGCGCTATTTTGCAATTAAAGGAAAAGAATGTTTGATCCCCTTAGCCTGCTGACATCTTGAACTCATGACCTCTGTTTGTGTGGGTCGCCACCTGGAATGTTATCTCATTCCGTCTTTGCCAAAACCAAGAAAGAGCTCTCTCCCCAGTTGATTCCAACTCACAGTGGTCCCATGAACAAGTACACCACATCTGACACCATGATGGTGTCAGACTAGGGCTCTGGAGCTAGAGTTTTCAATGTCTAACAAGGAAAGAATTTTTTTCCTTTTACTTTTCAAAGAGAAAAGTGAATTGACAGGGAGAAAAGTGCAACAATGAATGAATAGAAATCCAAAGTCTCTATAAACTTTCATTCAAATAAATTAAAAAAAAAAGAAGTAGAGTGTCAAGTCTTTCTTCCAAGATGTTTCTGTTGTTGTTGATTGCCTTCAAGTCAAGTATGACTCATAGCTACCCTATAAACAAAAGGCCTGAAGCCCCTCTGCTACTACCAGCATTTATCAAAGTTCATAGAGTTTCCGGAGGCACGTTGTTTAGGAAGTGGATGGTAAAATAAAAATGCTAACCTCTGCAGTATTTGTCCTTTTTTGACTGAGATATTTCACTCAGCATAATGTCCTCCAGGGTCACCCATTTTGAATAATATTGCATGAGTTCCTTGTTCTTCAACGCAGCGTAGGATATAGTGCCACTGTTGTAGAACGGGACTGACCTCGGGATTGGGGTGAAACTGAGAAAAATTGGATAAATTATGTATACTGCATTGAAACAGATGAGGGAGAGAACAGTTCAAAAGCAATGTATGATTGGTTATTATGGCTATGACAGGAGTCCAGAGTGAAGGCTGCATAGTGGAGTGTGCTCGGGAGAGGCGAGGACTGTATACCAATGAAGGGATTTTTATTTTACTTTTCAGAGAGAGGAGCAAACTGGGAGGGGGAAAGGGGTAGGCAGGGAGAAAAATGACAATGAATGAATGGAAATCCAAAATTTCTGTAAATGTTCATTAAAATTAATAAAAATTTTTAAAACTGGTAACCTTCCCATCAGCATCAAACAGGTTAATCCTAGATGCCTTGGAAGAATGGTCTAATGATCTATGTTGGAAAAATTGTCATTGAAAACTCTATGAAGCACCATCTTTCCATGAATCACCTGTTGTATTAAAACATGTGGATGCATAATTGTTTAACAATGTAATAGACTGACTCTTCAAATGGGAAACTTCTTAGTGGCTGAGAGAGAAGGAGGCTTGTCAGCTGTCGGGAATATTGTGGATATGATTCTGTCATGGGCTGGAAAGTTTTCCTTGGTGTTTGCTAAGAAATATTCTCTTTGTTTGGTCTCCATTTTTATGTGCTTACTTATTTATTTTCTTTTGCCAAGACTCTCTAAGTTATGCATCCTGAATAACTCTCTTCATAATGAAAGCATTAAGATGCTTATTACATGAAAAATAAATTATTGCCTAGGAAGCATAAAGGAAAACATTAAGTTTGAGTTTATACAAATTAAAATCTTCTCTGTTTGGCAAATAAAAATACACCAAATGAAATTAAAATGAAAGGAAAATGTGGCAAGCTAGGAAGGAATATTTGCAATATGAATCATAAAGCAGATCTCCTTAGTTTGCAAAGAACTTACAGGAACGAATAAGGAAAAAAGAATAACTCAAAAGAATAAAGGGCAAAGAATATGAAAAGACAGTTCAAAAGAAATGCAAATGGATAATAAACATATGAAAAGATGCTCAACTTCAGTTGTAATTAAAAAATAAAGCAAAGCAAATCAAAGGAGAAACCTATCAGATTGACAAAAATGTTTTGTGATACCTGGAAGCAAAGAAGTATATGGAAATACTGTTATAATACTCAGCTGATAGTAGTACAAGCAGCCACATCGTTTCTGAGACTAACTTGGCAATGACTATCAAGATGGTATCGTTGATGTCCCTTGATTCCAATAATCTTACTGCCAGGGCATGTTTCCTCTGATGTCGTGTACGTGTCCGAAGTGTTCAGGGAAGTGTTGCTTGTAATTTAAAGGAAAAAAATTGCAAACAAACCAATTGGAAACAATTAGTAACAGAAAACTGAATAAATAGAAAGAACTTCATTGGTCATTTAATTTGATAAAATCAAAAGATAATGGTACATATCTGCATGGGTTTAGATGGAAACCCTCTAAGACGCATTGTTAAAAAAACCACAACATAGAAATGTGAATGAATTATGTGCACTAGACACACAAAGGCAAATTGTTGTTGTTGTTGTTGTTGTTACGTCCCAACAGGCTGACTGACTGTGACTCACAGTGACCCTGGGCCCAGTAACTCTGAACTCTGCCCTGTGCTGAGCCAATCTCACTGCCTCTGACACAGCTATCCCCCAAGGCTCCAGTTACTGTGTCAGTCCATCTCATCTAGGGTCTACCTCTCCTCTACTGTCTCCCTACTCTCCCAAGCATGATGTCCTTCTCCAAGGACTGGTTTCTTCTAGCAACATGCCAAATATGTGAGACAGAGCTTCAAAATTCTTGCCTCGTACGAGCCACTTGGTTTCACTCTCTCCAGGACACTCCTGTTTGTTCTCTTGATAGCCCATGGTATATTCAGTACTTTTCTCCAGCACCACAGCTTAAGGCATTGCTGCTTCTTCTATCTTCCCAGTCATTGTCCAGCTCTCTGATGTATAACAAGTAATTGTAAAGGCCATGCTCTGCGTCAGGCACACCTTAATTTCTAGACTGACATCATAGCTTTTAGCACTCTGCAGAGGCCTCTACCTATCTATATATCTTTCTCTTTTTCACTTGTCTATATTCAATTCTTAACAACAACAAAATCAATTCTTAGATTTCTTAGAAGCACTTCTGTATAAGCTAAGACTACCATGGTGAGCAAATGCCTAACACTTGTCTTGTTTTTATTTTCTCTTTGTTGCTGTTGTATGCCTTCAAACTGAAACCAACCAATAGCTGATCCTCCAGCGGGTTTCCAGAGGCAGTAAACTGCATGAGAAATGATTGCCTAGCCTTCTCCCATGCAGCTGCTGGTGGATTAGAACCGGCTTCTCTATGTTGTTGTTATATGCCATCAATTCACTGTGACTCATCATGACCCTAGGGACAAGAGTTCTGAAGCCTGCCCTATCCTGGGCCAGTCTCACTGACTCCAGCACACCTAATTCCATTGTCCCATTTATCATGTCAGTCTTTCTCAACCAGTGTCTTCCTCTCCTGCACTATCCCTCCACCCTTCCAAACATGATGCCACGGATTGGTCCCTTCTGTCCAGGTTCCAAAGTATGTGAGACAGAGCTTCAAAATCCTAGCCTCCAAAAAGAAACTTGTTTTCACCCTCTCCAAGACAGATTTATTTGTTCTCCTGGTGGCCCATGGTATGTTCAATATTCTTCTCTAGAACCACAAAGCAAAGGCATCAAGTCTTCTTCTGTCATCTTTAGTCATTGTGCGGCTCTCTGCTGCATAGCATGTAATTGTGAAGATCTTACCCTGGGTCAGGTGCATCTTAGTCTCTAGATGGGCATCATTGCTCCTCAGCACTCTGGCTTCTCTATAGCACTTTATTATTCTTAAATACTACCTGGGTGATCCTTAGAGTCAAGGAGGCAAAACTCTACATCATATACTTTGAGCATGTTATCAAGAGAGGCCAGTTCTTAGCAAAGACATCATGCTGGAAAAGATAGTCAACAAAAGAGAGGACATCTCTCAATGAGATAAACTGACACAGCAACTGCAACAGTGGCTCCTGCATGTTGGAGATCATGTGGATGGTATGGGATAGGGCAAGTTTCCTTCCTATGATTCAGAGGGTCTGTATGAGTCATAGCTAGAAGGAACTTAACAACAAGAATGATCAAGTCACTTCCTTTTCATAGTGACCATGCAAACAACAGAATGGAACTCTGGCTTATCCTGCCCCATCCCCACAGTCTGTTGAGCTTAAGCCCCCATTGTCATCACCATGTCATTCCATCTCACTGAAAGCTTTCTTCACTGTCTGCTCTGCTAAGCACAGTTTTCCTTCTCCAGAGACTGATTCCATCCCTTCTGATATCAAACCCAGAGTCCCTAAATCAGTCTTGCTTACACATTTCTTGTTTTTTTTGTGACGTTTCCACCCTATTAGAGTATCAGGTAAAAGAGCAAGAGTTTTGTCGTTTTTCTTCTTTCTGCCATCCTCAACTCTTCCCTCCCCTCCCCTGCCCTCTTCTCCCCTCCTCTCCTC
>NW_006399785.1:10642748-10668482 GCF_000299155.1 Elephantulus edwardii
AGTTTATCCGGGAGGCTGGACTCTATGAGGAGAAATGTGGGGTCAAGATTGGTGGACGATTTATCAACAATCTGCATTATGCGGATGACACAACCCTGCTTCCCCACATAGAAGATGCAAATTCTACCACTGAACCACCAGTATGTATAACTAACAAACAAACAAACAAGCAAGCAAACAAACCAACCAACCATTGCCCTAGAGTTGACTTCAGCTCTCTGAATAGAGCCTGCTGCAACATTTGTCTCCTGTAGAGTGGTTGGAAGGCTGATGGACCTTTCCAGTAAGCGGCTGGGTGCTTTAATCACATATAACCAAATGGCCCTCATTTATATGAAACACAACGTGCATGATTAATAGTGTGAAACACAATGTGCACAAACTGTGTAAGCAAACCAATTTAAAAAAAAAAAGTCTTCATGAACCGAACAGTTTGGATTATATGCCAGAGAGATGACTAGAAGTCAGAACTCAGGGGACTTAAGGGATATCTGAAAAAAAATTTACTTCATCATTCAAACTTAACAGGGCACTATAAGAGGCTTTGGGGCGGGGAAGTGACTTGTTCTGATTTGTATTTTTCCAATTCCTTTCTAAGATCGGTGTGAAGAATGTTTTGCAAGAGGTAGGGAGAGCAGCGGTCCAAACAATTGGCGTCCAGGAAGGAGGGTTTCCATAGAATCTAATCATTTAGCTACCTCAGAACTTGCATTCTGATTCATACAGCTGCCCGGGGTGTCAAAATAGAACTTTGCCAGTTATGTTTTCAATGACTCGCTTTCGGAAATCAATCACCGTGTCTTTCTTTGAAGGAACCTCTTTCAAGTGGACTCACATGGGTCAAGCTTATTAACTGCTGGCACTAGGTAGTTACTTTCAGATGGAAAAGGGAGTAATTGATACATTCAGAGAGCTGCATAACCCTACCCTTGAGATACAAAACATTGCTGTGCAATTGAGAACTTCATACTTCCATTGTGTGAATGATTAGATTGGCATGTGAACACACAAGAGAAGGTCAAAGGTACTAGGTTATACATATACTTTATACTCAGTAAGTGCTTTGAGGTGACAGGATTGGAAGCAAAACAATGTGAATAAATAGATATGGTTTTGATACATTGTCCTTCTACCTTCCCGAAGAATGTCTATTTATGCATTGTTTACTTATGCAAAGGCATATGACTGTGTGGGTCATAACAAGTTGTGGCTGACCTTGAGAAGAATGGGGATCCCAGGCCACTTAATTGTATTCATGTGAAATTTATACCCAGACCAAAAGGCTGTTGTGTGAACAGAACAAGGAAATACTACATGGTCTAAAATTAAGAAGGGAGTGTGACAGGCTTGTATTCTTTCTCCATACCTTTTCAAATCTGTATGCTGAGCAAATTATCTAAAAATTTGGACTGTATGAGGAAAAATGTGGCATTAAGTTTGGAGGAAGACTCATCAATAACCTGCATTATCTAAATGACACAACCTTGCTTGCTGAAAGTGGGGAGGACATGAAGTATTTGTTACAGAAGAGCAAAGAATACAACCTTCAATATAGATTGCATCTCAATATCAAGAAAAAAAATATTCTTACCACTGGACTTGCAGGCAACATCATTATAGATGGAGAAAAGATTGAAACTGCCAACAACTTCATCTTAGCTGGATCTACAGTCAACATCCTTGGTACAAATAGTCAGGAAATCAGGAGACATATTGCACTAAGAAAGGCTTCAGTAGGGGAATTCTCCAAATTCTTGAGGAGTAATGAGGTCAATTTGAGGAATAAGGTCTGTCTTATTCAGGTTATAGTCTTTCTGAGCTGGACGGTGAAGAAGGATGACAAAACAATTGATGCCTTTGAGCTGTGATTTTGGAGAAGAGTATTGAACGTCGCATGAACTGCCAAAAGAATGAACAAATATCTTGGAGAAAGTGCATCCCGAGTGCTCTTTGGAAGCAAAGATGATAAATCTTCCCCTCACATACTTGGGGCATATTGCTAAGAGGGGGCTATTCCTTGGAAAGGGGCATGATGCTTGAACAGGCAAAGGGTCAGGGAAGGAAAAGAAGACCCTCAACCAGGTGGATTGACACAATAAATGCAACAATGGGCTCTGGTGTGTCAGGAAATGTGAGGATGGCACAGGATAGGACAGGGTTCAGATCTATTGTTCATAAGGCCACTATGGGTCGTACTCGACTTGACAGCACCTAACACCACCACCCTGAAACAGAACAACTGCTAGAAAGCACATCAAGTTTGTGGAATCTTTTGTCCTGCTGATTGGTTGCTGGGACCCAATCACTACTGTGTTAGGTAGAAGCCAAATGCTTAACCACTGCACTACCAGAACTGCTTCTTCCTTCACCAACAGCAAAATTAAAATACCTCAATCCTTTTTCTGTCTCCTTTATTCATTGCCCAGATTTTTCATATATCCTGCTACCTCTAGATTGTGTTTCTAATGCACATGGAAGCTTGGGTGATACATTATTTAATTTGGGGAAGCAGAGTAATGATTAGTTTATTGCTGAGACTTCGGCTACCTGCAGTGTTTGAACTGCCTCGGTGGAGGAATGATACGTAACTCTGTCCCTATGCTCTGCAGGTCTCTACAAGGGCAGCCCTTCAGAGGCAGAGCCCTTTTCCATCAGAGAACTCACAGCCTTGCTGGGGGCTGGATGATGGGATGATGGTTCACACAAGTTCTTTGCTTTTCCCTTTAGGACTAAAGAGTTCGTGGTGGGGCAAGCAGAGAATACTCTTGGCTAGTGGCAACTCTTGTTTGGCCCTTTGAGCTTGTTTAGAAATACCTCGAAAGAAAAGTTGGGTGATTTACCCTGGAAAAAAAAAAAAAGAAACAAACCAAAAAACAGCCATTAGAAACTATGAAGCAGAGATTTCTGCTATGATACCCCTGGAGTCACCATGATTTGGAATCATCCTGATAACAGCTGGCTTTCAGAGTACTCAGAGAGGTTCAGAATTTCTGTTCTGAGGAACAAGTCGCTCAGCCCCCCTCAGTCATGTGGAGTCCACCCCAAGGTCCCTCTGGTGTAGTCTAGTCTTGCTGTCTCGCTCTGCATCTCTCTTCCTAAGACCCTCGTGGTCTTTGCCTCTTCTGACATAGCAGCACGACTGTCACACATCCCATCCCACAGCTCTGGGCCCTCGCCTTCTCCACCATGTATTCACAGTGCTGGCTCGCCGACAGAAGACACTAACACAGTCCTAGCTATGACTGAGTCCAGTGAAATTCCTACTCCATCCACAAGCCCAATTAATTTCAGCTCATTTTTAATCATGGTCTGGAAGAGTGGATGATTTTTCGCTTTTAATTTGGAGGGGCACTACAAAGAAGAATATTATTTCATGACATGAGTTATGGGAAATTAAGATTTTTATTGTTCATAAATCAGGTTTTATTGGAACACAGTTCTTCCAGGATGTTGCCCATTCCTTTGGGATTTATCTCTCGCTCCTCTTTCTAGGGAGGTCTGGTGGTCCAGCTCATGCTCCCTGGGAGGGAGAAGTGGGCTGTCTCCTCCCATGTGCTTGACATCAGACACCCAATGGAACATCAGCTACAACTCAATTTGACTTAAATGGCAGTGATCTGGAGATGGAGGTTCTTCTCCATTGAAAACAGTTAACTCTTCATAGAAAACAGTAACTAACTCCTGAGTTAATCCATTATCCTTGTTGAGGTACAATACTTTCCAGTCTATTCTGATTTTTTGTTGTTGCTATGTGCCATCAAATCAGTTGAGGCTCATAGCGACCCTATGTACAACAGCTCTGAACCTTGCTCTATCCTGAGCCAACCTCATTGTCTGTGACACATCCAACCTTATTACCCAAGTCACTGAGTCTATCCATCTCATCCAGGGTCGTCTTCTCTTGTGCTGTACTTTCACCCATCCATGTATGATGTACCTTTCAAAGGACAAGTCCCTCCTTGCAGGATTCAAAACCTTGCCTCCAAGGAGCAGCCTGGTTTCACCCTCTCAAGGATCAATCTGTTTGTTCTCATAGTAGTCCATGATATATTCAAAACTTTACTTCAGCACTACAGCTCAAAGGCATCAATTCTTCTATTATCCTTAGTTATTGTCTAGCTTTCTGATGCATAACAAGTAATGGCAAAGAGTATGGCCTTGATCAGGCATATCTTAGTCTCCAGACTGACATCATTGCTCTTCAGTACTCTGGTGAGGTCCCTGGCAGCAGATTTTTCCTAATGCAATTCCTCTTTTGATTTCCTATCTGCTGGTACCAAGAGTGTTGATTGTGGAAACAAGCAAACTAAAGCTGTTAACAATTGCAGTCTCTTTACCGTCTATCATAATGCTGCCAATCATCCTAGTGATGAGAATGATGTTAAGCTTCAATCCATATTGAAGGCTGCAGTCCTCGATCTTATGCCGCAAATTCCTCCATCCTTCCCAGTTTCAGCAAGCAGTGTTGTGTCACCTGCACAACACAGGTTGTTGATGAGCCTTCTTCCAATCCTGATGCCACATTCTTCCTCAAAGAACCCAGCCTCTCAGATGATCTGTTCTGCATATAGATTGAAGAAGGTGTGGAGATAGGATGCATCTCTGGCATATACCTTTCCTGACTTTAAACCATGCGGTGTTTCCTTGCTCTGTTCTGACCACTGCCTCCTGGTCCAATTATAGGTTTCACATAAGCACAATCAAGTACTCTGGGATTCCTGTTGTTCTCAGAGTTAGCCACAGTTTGCTGTGATCCACGTAGCCAAATGCCTTTGTATAATCCATGAAACTCGCACATTCCTCTGGTCCTCTCTGCTTTTAGCCAAGATCCATCTAACACTGGCCATCATATTACAGCCTCTTCTAAATCCAGCTTGCACATGTGGTACTTCTCTGTTGATGTGCTGTTCCTGTTGTGTTTGGATAATTTTCACCAGGATCTTGCTTACATATGATAATAATGGGGTTAATGCTACAAATTATTTAAATACTATTTAAAAGTTTAACAATCTCAAAATTATTTTCACTATCTTTGGAATGCTGTGCATGAAGGGGTTTGGTACCCCTTTTTCTTGCTAAATAAGATCAGCTTTGTGGCATGTTTCTCTTTCTGGGGCAGCATTTGATTACCATGGAGAACCTGCGGGGAAACTGAGGCAAATAACTGGCATGCCCCTGTGGCATCACATCAGTTTCAAATTAAAATGCAGCACTTCCCATAAATGCAGGGCTTTCTGTGCCCCCTCCCCACTTGGTACAAATTCCGATGCTGAGGCCTAGCCAGAGGAAAATAGATTTATTACAAGCATCTTGTTGCATTGAGACCATGGTGGTTCAGTGTAGAGTTCTTGCCTCTTATTCAAAAGACCCTGTTTCAATCCTTGGCCAATACACCAAATGGCAGAGGACATCTGTCTGTCAGTGGAGGCCTGTATGTTGCTAGACGTTAGTGGAACTTCAAAACTCAGAGAGACTAGGAAGAAATGTGTGGCCATCTACTCTTAAAGCATCACTGAATCAAAAGCCTGTGGTTCACAGTGGTTCCATTATGTGTTGGCACAGGGCTGAGCTGTGTTCCATTCTACTAGGTATGTACCTGGAACCAGCAGTCAGAAAATCAGGAGACGTGTTATTCATAGAGTCACTATGGGTTGTACTTGACTTGATAACACCTAACAACAAACAGCATGCATGGCATCGCTATGTTTCAGAACCCAATTGGCAGCCAACAAAAACAAACCCTGGCACACCATCCTTTTTGGCTCCCTTCCAAGCACACAAATTGTGATACCGATCTCTGAGGATGACTTATGTCCACTTGGATAGATACCTTATCAAAAAATAAATCACCCAGACGCGCAATGATGCTGGTTACCTTCCAATGCCCCACTCAGCTGATGACATCACCCCGCTAAGTCACTCACAGACCAAAGCCACGGCTCCCATGCACCCGTTGGGATCCTGCCAAAGTCATTTGTGACTGGTGTTATTTTCTTCTGCCTTAACAAAGATGCAGGGCTTAAGCGAAGGCCCTTTCTCTGAGGGAGCTTCTGAAGGTGGGATTTGGCTGACATTAGGGATATGTGAGTGAGAGGACGCGAACCCCTGATACTGATAGGATAGCAGAGCGTAGCCAACAGCACTTGCACTTTCTTATTGACACTCGCCCGCTGATTTTGAAAAGATGCTCAGCAAAGACATTTTCTCCTCACCCACCTCTTTCTCTGCATGCTTTCCTCTTTGTTTTAAGGTTGATCATGGCAGATCTCAGAGCACACAGCTATGGGATCACACACTGCATGAAACAGAATGTACCCCTCTAGTTTATGCTTACCTAACGAAGGTGTTTCTATCAGTAAAGGAGCCTCTGTAGTGCAATGGTTAAAGCAATCATCTGCTGTCCACAAGGTTGGTAGTTCAAACCCACCAGGCACTCCAAGGGAGATAGTTTGGCAGTCTAAAGATTTACAGCCTTGGAGTCCCTCACAGAATCTGAGTCAGAATCAACTGAGTAGCAATGAGCTGATTACTAAAGAATGTTGTTGTTGTTGTTGTTGTTGTGTGCCATTGAGTACAAGAACCCTAAATGCTGCTGTATCCTGTGCCAACCTCGGCATCTCAAACACACTCATTCCCACCACTCCAGTCACAGAATCGATCCATCTCATCAAGGCTCTTCCTCTCCTGCCGTGTAAATAAGCCATCTTCCTTATTTGCACAGCGGCAGGTCAGTCAAGGTGGCCATCCTGGATTGCAGCGCAGCTTCTTGCCACTAGGCCACCAGATCTCCCCTTAAGGTGGCCATCCTGGAATGCCTCATCTCCTCCACCTCTGTCGAGGAAGTGCATGTTTCAGTTGCAAGTTCTTTGGTGCAAGGTTGAGATCTCTGTGCAGTGCAATAATTAAGGTTCTCAGTTACCAACCAAAAAGCTCAAGGTTAGAATCTACATAAAGGCACCTCAGAAGAAAGGCCTGGCAACCTACTTCAAAAATATTTGAAAGTAGAAAATGACTGAACGTAGAACTCATTGAAAACCTTCTGGAGCTCACTTTTACTCCAAAACCTGAAGGGGTTCACCAGGACAGAGAACCCCCTCAAAGGCAACTTGGATCTTTAAGAAGTGATGCAACCTCTTTAATGAAGTCAAAGCCTTCTAAGAGCCAGTTGCATTGTTACCCACCATGGAAGGCTAGGTTCATTTTTCAAGGAGTCAGAAGACAAAGTTTTCTTCTCTCTTTCTCTCTCATTTTATTGTGAATTGAGTCAAGGCTTACAAAGCAAATTCATTTTCTGTACATTTTTTGTAAATGTTAGAACAAGTTGGTTGCCCATTCATCAATGTATTGGTAACACTGACTGCAGTCCCCCCAAGGGAAAATTATACATCCCACTTCTTCCCTGTGTGTCCTGTTTCTCTTCAGCCTTCTTTCTGAACTCTTCCTGCCATTTGAACTTTGTCCTTGGCAACTGCTTTCCTTCTGTGTGAGGATGGTAGTTGTTCGAAGGACTGCATAACTCTTTAGCCTTAGCATTGTGATCTGTGTTACGGATCTGTGTATGGACTGGTTGAAAACTGAGCTACAAAAGTGAGTTCGGCTCCAGACCTAAGGAGTAACTTAGAACTGTAGGCTCTGGGGTCCCTCCAGTGTCTACTCAACCAGTTAATGTGGTGGGTTTTTTTATTTTGTTTTGTTTTTTATGATTTTGAGTTTTGTTTCACATATTTATTCCACTTTACCTTAATGTTTAATTTTCTTCATCTACTAAATATGTAGTAAGACCTTATTTTCTAGTGACCTTATGAACAACAAATCTGAACCTTACCCTATCCGAATATATGGCTTTTTGGCACCAGTTTGACTGAGGAAAAGAAGAACTTCTTGGACAGGAGTCACTTGTGCTTACCTTCCTTTCTCTTGCCACATTTTATAATTTAATTTTATTTCTTTTATTTCTTTTATTTCTTTTATTTCATGCCAGTTGTGTTTAGCTGGGCGTTCTGAATATTTCATAGTTTCCTCTAGCATAGATTCCTAATTTTATTTCCAAGGAACCCCTCGGAGACGGGCTTTCAGGGCTCAGTCACTCACTTAAAATCATATACAAATGTTTTAATATGTTTGTAGATTTTTATCTGAAATGCAAAGGGGCGCAAGATGCAAAAACCCTAAAGATAATTTTGTTAGGCAGAAAAATGCAGCCATGGTGTGAGGGCAGGACCCTGCTGGCAAGTCCAACAGCTGTCATGCCTGCTTCCAATAAGGAAGATTCTACAGTACCAAAATTCTACAGGTTCGAATTAAATCATGTTTCACAAATAAAAATTTTAAAAATATTTTGAGTATTTTAAAAACTACTTTTATACAGAGATGGCTTCTTAGATATGTTACAATGTTTATGTTGTTGTTGTTGTTATGTGCCGTCGAGTCGTTTGTGACTCATAACGACCCTATGTACAACAGCCCTAAACCCTGCTCTATCCTGTGCCAATCGCATTGCCTCTGACACACCCATCCCGATTACCCCAGTCACTGAATCAATCCACCTCATAGAGGGTCTTCCCCTCCTGCGCTGTCCCTCTACTCTACCCAGCATGATGTCCCTCTCCAAAGACCTGTCTCTCCTTGCAACATGTCCAAAGTATGTCAGACGAAGCCCCAGAATCCTTGCCTCCAAGGAGCAGCCTGGTTTAACCCTCTCTAGGATGAATCTATTTGTTTTCTTGGCAGTCCATGGCACATTCAATACTCTTCTCCAGCACCAAAGCTCAAAGGCGTCAATTCTCCTTCCAATATTTATACATTATTTTAAACTGATTTTTCACTTAAAATATCACAAGCCTTTGTTACAGGATATTATGTATTCTTTGTAGAGAGAACTCTCTTCAAAGGTAGCTTAGTAGTAAGGAATTGTACTAGCAACTGAAAAGCTTATGGTTCGAATCCACTGACTGCTTCACGTGGGAAAAAAGATAGATATTCTCCTCCTGTGCAATTACAGTGTCTGAACACCTGCTAGAAGGTCAGATATCAGTTGATTCCCCCTCAACAACAACACATAACAATACATCTTCTTTGCAGGCACTGCTTTATTAAGAGTATAATGGGTGTGCCTCAGTTTTGTCAGTCATTTCATTATTAGCCATTTGATCTAAATTTCTACTGGTTTTGTTGGGTTTTTTTTTCATTGTTATGAAAATTCATAGCACAACATTAGCCAACTCAACTTCTTTTTTTATGTGGAAGATTTCAAATTATTGAGTAATGATGTCAGTTTGAGTATTAAGGTTTGTCTGATTCAGGTCATAGTCTTTCCAATCACTTGTCATGCATCTGAGAGCTGAACAATGAATAAGGATGACAGAAGAGTTGATGCCTTTGTACTGTGGTGTTGGAGAAGAGTGCTGAACATCCCATGGACTGCCGAAGGAACAAACAAATGTCTAGGAGAGAGGCAGCAAGAATACCCGTTGGAGGTAAAGATGAGGAGTCTTGGCCTCACATACTTCATACATATTACTCGGAGGGGGTCTATTCCTTGTTGAGGGACATGATACTTGGAAAGGCAGAGGATCAGTGAAGGAGAGGAAGATCTTACACAGTGACGGCCACAATGGGCTCTACTATGTCAGGAAGTATGAGGATGGCACCGGATAGGACAGGGTCCAGATCTGTTGTTCATAGGGTCGCTGTGGGTCACACTTGACTCAATAGAACCTAACAACAAGAAGATTCCAAGGAGCTCTGGTAACAGAGTTTGTAGGAACCCATACCACCAATTCAAAGGCAAGACACATGGGTCTTCTGTCATCAATGGCTCCGAGGGAAAAAGATGGACAATTTCCCAGGCAGAATTTAGTGACACCAAATTATAGTAATTATGTTGTGGAGATTTTACCAGTTTCTATTACCAAATTGTTCATAGTTATGAATGGAAATATGAGGGTCCTTGATTTGCACCCTCAACCATACTAATGTCATGGACATTTCTCAGCATGGTGTTTTTCCCAACAAGGTGTCCTTTCTGCCAACATCCACCATGATGCTAAGTCAAAGCCCTTGAATTTTTTTACTTGCTGGGTCTTCATGCTAGTTCAAATGGTCTAGACCAGACAATTCTTTAATTCTCACTTTGTAAGTATCCAGGGATTGAGGAGGAAAGGGAAAACTTGGAGTGCAAATGCCTTTTTTTAAAGTTGTGATTTGAGTGACGAATTTACAGAACAAATTAGTTTTCCAGTCAGTCATTCCTATGCATTTTGTTTTGGCTTTCATTGCAATACTTCTAATATCACAATATAATTCTCCTTCTCCTTCATCCTTCTATACGATCCCATTTACTTTCTGAGCTTTGTGATTGTATATAGGTTGCCCTTTGGATCTTGGTCAATCTTGCTTTAAGGATTAAGTACTTCCTGCCTGTGATCATTCACCTTCTAGGTCTGTTTTTTGTTTAAATAAAAGTTGGCCTTTTGAGACTCAGTTATTTCACTCAACATGATGCTCTCTCAACTCCTGTATTGTGTATTATTTTACAAATAGTTGGCTATTCGTCTGTATGGCCTACTACTTGATTGTGTGAACATACCAGAATTCCCCAGTCTGTTTATTTGTTGATGAGCATTTTGGCTGTCACCATGTTCTTGCTATTGTGAATGACGCTGCAATAAACATAGGTGTAACTATCTCCGTGTACATATCTCCATTTGTGTCTCAGCTCTGGTTTCCTTAGAGTATATTCTTAGTTGTGGATTAGCTGGGTCATCAGGGAATTCTATATTCCTATTTCTGAGGAAATGCCAAACTGCCCTTGCATAGTGGTTGTACCATTGTAGTGGGGACTTGATAAGACATGAGTGAAACACAATGCATTTTAAGGATTGTACAAAATCCGATTAAAAAGTTGAGCCACAGAGGTGGCAGTTTGATAGTGCTTTTTACTTCACAGAAGAGTTATCATGAATACCGACTTTGGAGGAGCAAACTGCATTGGGCTTCTCTAATATGCACATTTGAAGCCTTCGTGAATCTACATATGGGCATCATTAGAAAGCTTACCTAATAAACAAGTGATTACCTAAGCAAGCACTTACTTGCTTACTTGCTAATATGTAGTAAACAATTTACATTTCCCCCCCACATTAAAGATTTTAAATCTTGGTGTGACTGACATCTGTCTCTTTCCCAATCCCACAGGAACTTCCTACAGATCAAAGCTCCTTTTCAATTTGACAGTTGCTGACAGAGCTGGACTCGCCAGGAAGCAAAGCATGCATGCGTATACATATGCTTTCTTACTTATTAATCTAATGGATTGTAGTGAGATATGCAGAATTGGTCCCTGTTGTTGTTGTTAGGTGCCACTGAGTTGAGTACAACTTGTAGTGACTCTGTGAAGCACAGATCTCAAACCTGCACTGCCCTGTGCCCTCTTCATTATCTCCGACACCCTTAAACCCATGGCCGCAGTCATTGTGTCATTCTATCTGCTGGAGGATCTTTCTTTTTCCGATCCTCCAACTTGCCATTCATGATGTCTTTTTCCAAGGAATAGCTTCTCCAAACAACCTGTCCCACGTATGAGGCGAAGCTTTGTCATTTGCCTCCAAGGAGCTCTCTGGCAGTCTCCAGAACATGTCTGTTCTTTCGGAAGTCCGTGAGATATTCAGGACTAGAAACAGATCATTAAAGATTCTAAGTGTTTACCTTCCTTATTGGAAAAGCTGCTTCTGGCCAGTGTGCACATTCTGTAAGGGACAGACTGGTGAATCGGGCATTAAAAACCAACTTGGCATTATTGAGTCAGAGCCAACTCATAGTAACTGGGTGTAAAACAGATCCAAACCCTGCCCGAGCCTGCACCAGCCTCCAAACCTCTTGCTGTGTGTGAGCCCATTGGAGTGGCCGCTATGGCAAGTCCATCTGATTGGGGGTCTTCTTCCTCACCAACTCTCAGTTTTCCAAGTATAAGATCTTTATTAATTCTGGTTAAATTAGCCTCCCAGATAGTGAAGCATTTCAAAACTCACCAGAAAAAGAATTCTACCCACCCCGCAGTCCCTCCAGGCTCCGAATCCCTGACTAGTGAGACTGATGGGGAAGAATGGAAAATTCCAGACTGAAGAGCTTTCCCCCGCCCCCTTCCCTTGCAGGGCTGAGTTTTGCCGAAAGGAAAGGGGTGTGTGTGGGGGGGGGGGGAGAAGTGTTGAGTGGGGTTTTTTTCTTTCTTTTTTTCATCTCGAAGACGAAAAAAAAAATTAAAGTTGTATGACGGTTATAAATATTTCATGCTCAGGGCACCGGTACCTGTGTCTCTCCTCACTCTGAGGCGAAGCTGGAGGTAACCCGTTGTCTGCTGCCGTGGATCTGGAGTCCCCAAGGACCAGCTTGCATTTGCTTTTTGGTTATTTGTGTATTTTAGCAGCAGGCTTGACACGGAGTTATAGGATGTTCTTCCCTCCCTCCCAAGATCTTAGCCAGCAACTAATCAAAAATCATTTTTGCTTTGTATTCTCCAGACATAACCAAGTAGATTGACTTTTCACCGTCCCTTCATCGAGGTATCACACATAACATACATGTGTATGCCTGAGTATTCACTCGGATGAGCCAAAACACTCATGAAGAAATGCTCACGATCCTTAGCTATTTTTGTGACTGTTCATTGCTGCTGAGTTTCATAACTGACCCTCCAGCAAATTTCTACAGTCTGTAATTCAAACATTAAAAAACAAAAACCCAAAACGTTTAGTTCTCATCTGAGGAGCAAGCATCTGGTGGATTTGAACCACCGGCTTTTGGAATGGCAGCTCAACTCCGTACCCACTAAGTCACCAGAGCTCCTTTCATTAATATTTGATTTTTTTGATGTTCAGATGATGCTTCTGTCCATAGAGGATCTCTCCTTTAAATACATACATTTTTCCCTTCTGATGAAGCAGATTATGTTACTTCCATGCTTTTATTACTATTCTGATACTGCCAGGTGGCCCAGCGGTGAGGATCTTTGTTTTCCTGATGTTGAGCTTCTATCCATATTGATAGCACAGTCCTTGACCTTCTGCAACGAATACCTCAGGTCCTCCTCAGTTTCAGCAAGCAATGTTGAGTCATCTGTGTAATGCAGGTTGTTGATGAGTCTTCCTCCAATTGTGATGCAACATTCTCCCTCATAAAGTCCAGCCTCCCGAAATCAGCTTCAGTCATGCCATTGATTAGCAATTGTATTTTGTCTAAAAGTATTATATTTTAGGGCATTATTTTTATCGTAGGAGTATGCAATGAGGGTTGCAGAGTGGATTATATTTGGGGGTAGGGGGTGGGGTTTGGGGAGGTGCGGGGGGGGGGATTGTGTACCAATGAGGGAGTTTTTCTTTTGCTTTTCAAGGAGAGGAGCAAATGGAGGGGAGGGGGGAGGGGTTTGTGCGGGGAGAAGGGTGCAACAATGAATGAATGGAATCCCAAAATCTCTGTAGATTGTTCATTGAAATGAAAAATAAACAACCTAAATTAAAAAAAATTAATATTGAATTGGGAAGGTCAGTTGTAAGGGACCTCTCCAGAGTACTGAAGAGCAATGATGTCAGTCTAGACACTAAGGTGTGTCTTATCCAGGCCATGATCTTCACAATTACTTGTTATGTTACAGAAAAAAATGGATCATTTCCAGGAATGATAGAAGGAGAATTGATGCCTTTGAGCTGTGGTGCTGGAGAAGAGTACTGAATATACCATAGACTGCAAAGAGAACAAACATATTTGTCTTAGAGAGGATGAAACCAGGCTTCTCCTTGGAGACAAGGATTCTAAGGCTTCGGCCGACATACATCGGACATGTTTCAAGAAGGGACCAGTCTTTGGAGGGATGTCATGCTTGGGAGGGTGGAGGGACAGCGTAAGAGAGGAAAACCTCAATAAGATGGATTGTTTCAGTGACTAAGGTAATGGAAGATCCTTGATGAGATGAAATGTCTAAGTGACTGGGGAAATAGAAGTAGGTGTGTCAGAGATGACAAAGTTGGCTCAAAATAGAGCAGAATTCAGAGTTGTACAAAGGGTCACTATGAGTCATAAGTGACTCAGTCGTACATAACAACAACAATATTGTAACTAAAAATAAAGTAAATATTCTTAAAAAGTATAATGGTTTGACACATACCCACATACATATCCTCAAAGGGACTGAGATTAACTTCCAATATCTTCACTTGAATATTCTGCTTGCATTTGATCTAAAACTGATGATTTATTTGTTCTTCTGCTAGTCTGTGGTGTATTCAATATTTTTTTGTAAGTACAATTCACGTGCATCAATTCTTATGTCTTAATTTTTTTTTAATTTGCCCAGCTTTTCCAGGCATATATATGAATTGAAAAGACTAATGCTTGGGTTAGATAAATCAAAGTCAACAAAGTGACATCTTTGCTCTCTAAGACTTTAAAGAGGTCTTTTGCAGTAGATTTTCTCAATGCAGTAAGTTGATCATAGCAAGTATTAAGAAAGCATAGATCTTCTGGGGAGTTCTGGTGGCCTAGTGGCAAGAAACTGCATTGCAATCCCAGAGATCCACGTTTCGAATCCACCAGATGCTCTGCTGGAGAAGGACAGACCGTCTCCTCCTGCACCAGTCAGATCCAATTTGACAGTGCACACGCACAAAATAATAAAAAAAATGTTTTAGAAAAGCATAGATCTTTCAATCACTTTCCAGTAAACTACTAGAAAATGGCAGTTGCTAGTGGTGTCTTATGTGTACTATCTGTCCACGTGGTAGAAACATTATGAATTAGAGAGTGAGGTCAGCAAGCTCTTTTTTTCCTTTTTTCCTGGGACAGCAGGGCCAATGATGATTAGCCAAGCTACAGGACAAACAAATGGCTTAGCTTCTGAAACAACTTTCTACTCTTATTTTCTTAGGGAAGCTGTAACATCAAGGAAGGGTGAGGTTTGCAAGTAGATTTTCTCATTTACAATTTCAGTGCCTACCTATTTTTAGAACCTCAGATCCAGTAGCAGGGAGCTGTATTTGGCTGCAGAGGACACAGTGAGTGATATAGAGCGGGTGTGCATATGAAGGCTATTAGCTGGCCAAAGGTATAATTCATTTGCACTGGAACATTGCAAAAGCAACTCTTTATCCAGCACAAGACACTAGGTTCTATTCCAATTAATTCATCTACACGTGGGCCTTAAATGGATTCTTTTCTATCTCCAGTTATATGTTGTTATTTTTGTTGGGTACTATCTAATCAGATCCGACCCATAGCTGACCCGCTGGCAGGTTTCCAGATGGAGTTAAATACCCCGGAGGACATTTCCCATCCTTCCCTCACAGAGCAACTGGTGAACTCAAACCATGTACCTTTGGAATTGCCCCACAGCTTCTTGCCACTAGGCTTCTGAGGCAAATAAAATCATTTAAACAAAGATAGGCTGTCGTGTCAGTAGGAAAGCCAAGCTTTGAACCCTCATCTGTTTCATTTTGTAAGTCCTGGACATACCATGAAGATTTCTCCACTGAGTCTCTTTGGAGAACACACAGCTTATTGTATTTCTGTAACTATAATGTGTTATTGAGTGTGGCTTCATGAGAAAGTGTACGTAATGGGACTTGGAAATCTGAAGGGTCCAAAGAAGATGTATTGTGAGAGCCAGAGCTTGGCATGTCAGTAGAAGCTGAGTATGAGATGATGTATCTCTCCGAAAATATCATCTCTGGATCCTCTGTGCCTAGAGCTGTGTCTTGCACAGAATGGATATTTAGGAACTGTCTTTATACAATCATTAAATGTACGTACCTGTGACTCCCTCTGACCTAGGAGCAGACTCTTTGTCATTCACTCAAGCAACAGAGCGTGGTGAGTTATGTCCACTTAAGAAGCACACTTGTGATGCAGGTAGATACTACTTACTAACATTGCTGTGTGTACTTGCATGGAAATTGTGTGGCTATATGTTACACAGGGATCTATTCCTTCTCGTTCTAAAGTTCTACTGCTCTGTCTCAAAGGACAGGGCATTTTTAAATTTTGCATAATCTCTCAGTACCAGGCAAATTCAGCCGATAGGCACTGGCTTAAAATTGGAGCGCAGAAGGGTGACAGAAGTTAATGTGTCTTCCTACTCTTTTGAAGAGTTGATGGAGCAGAGGTTAAGAGCTCAACTGCTAACTAAAAGTTTGATGGTTCAAAGCCTGCCAGCCTCTCCATGGAAGAAAGGTGTCACCGTGAGCTTCTGTGAAGATTGGCAGCATTGGAAATCTTATGGAACAGACCTTCTCTGTTATACAGGGCCGTTGCAAGTCAGAATCAAGTCTCTTTTGGTCTTCAGCAATATTTGCATGTGCTCTGTTGCTCCAGGTCTTAAGGGGCAACCTTCCCTCCATGTTCCTGTTTATGGTGGCTTCTAGCTCCCACCAGGTGGCCTCAGATCCAGAGTTTCTCTGTTCATCAGGGCAACTTCAGAATTTGTAACAACTTCCTACTATTGAGTGTGTGTAGATAACCTACTGGCACTTGACTTTTATTCTTAGCACTTCTGCAATCTCTGCACCAAGTTCCCTGTGTTGAAACTTTCTCTCCTTGAAATATGAACAGTGCATTTTGTTAATTTGTCTAAACTCTGGCGATCTCAGTTTCTAGTGGGGTCATCTGTAGGGAATTGCACAGCTACCCTCAGAAACTTAACAGAGGGTCTGCAATGAGTTAGTTCTCTTTGTTTTAGTTGTTATTGCTGTTTGTGCCAGTGAATTGAGTACGACTCCTGGCAGCATCACTACAGACAGATGTGAATCTTCTCTAATCCGGTGTCTTCCCTGACATGCTTGAGTGCATTGCTGCACTCACTGTGTCAGTCTGCCTCATTGAGGGTCATCCTCTTTTTGTCTGACTCCTTATCTTTCCAAGGGTGGTCTCTCTTTCCAAGGAATAGTCTCTCCTAACAACAATCCCACAATATGTGAGACAAAGTTTCGCCATCCTTGCATCTAAGGAGCCCTCTTTTTGTTCTTTTTTCCAAAACATACCTATTGGGGTTTTATTTGGCAGTCCATGGGATATGTATTCAGTGTTCTTTTCTAACACCAAAAGTCAGAGGCATCAATTCTTCCCATCATCCTTATTCATTGTCCAGCTCTCAGCAACATAGCAAGTGATTGAAAAGACAATAGCCTGAGTCAGGCGCATCTTACTAAGTCTTCAAACTGACATCATTGCTCTTCAGTAACTTGAAGAGATCCATTTGTTTACATTAGATAACTTTTTTGTTCTTGTGTACCGTCATGTCAGGACCAATTCACAGCTGACCCTTGAGCAGGTTTTCAGACTGGGTCAACCACACAGCAGGAGATTGCCCATCTTTTTCCCATGGGGCAACTGGTACATTTGAACTGAGTACCTTTGGATTGGTGGCGCAACTCCTTAGTACTAGGCCACAAGAAAGAGATACACTAAGCTGGCAACTTTAAAAAATAGGACATTTCCTCTTAATTTAAGAAGATCAAACTGAAAACAGAACAAAAGAAACAAATAAAACTGTAAGACTGTCAATTGTGTGAGTGGGTATTATCCATATTTCTCCCTCAGAGCCTCTGGTGAATTTGAACCACCAGAGAGAGGAGACTTGTGGTCAACAGTGCAGTTCTGTGTCAACTCTGCCAGCAGAGCCCCTGGGTGGAGGCTAGAAGCCTAATTCAAGGTACCACCCTGAGATCAAGGCATCCTTTCTCTGCTGGTTCTGGAAGAAGGTGCTTCTGAGCTTCAGCATCCGTGGGCTCAGCATCTGTAGACTCAGCATTCTGTGAGCCGTCCTTGTGTTAAGGAGTTTCCCAGCAAAGGAACCTGGGTCCCAAGCACCGTGCGCCCAGCTCTTCTGTGTTAGTGGTACTAAAGTTTCTGCCCTCTGCTCATTCCCTTTTATCCTTGAGGGCTCAGAGGTGTGACAGTCATGCCCCAGGGAAAACCTTCATTTCAACAGATACGCATTATGACCTAAGTAAGGGTGCTGCACTCCACCCTAATACCCTTACACCTGATTGGCTGTTCACCACTCAGATTGCATCATAGAGAATGAGGACCCCGTTACATAACAGCCTCTATTCCTTCTTTGTTAAAGTCAGAGAAGTAGGAATTTCAAGACACAGGATAATATCCTTATACTGAGATCATGGCCTAGCCAAGAGGAACCTATTTTGCAGGAACACAATTCAATCCAGGATACTGGCTAATGCAGAATCTGAAAATAGGAAACAGATACATTGTTTTGTAATTTTTTTTAAAAGCAGCATTGGGAAAATGAAATCAAGATTTTTCACATCAGCATTGGAAAAGAGGCTGCCGCTGGAGAGGTGAGGTAGTGAGTCTGGACTTATGGTCCAAGTTCTTGTTCTGGACCGACACTGAGCTGCAGGTCTGGTAAGGTAGCCTTTGGGTAGTGGACCACGTTACTGAAATCCAATCCAGTGTGTCAGGAACACAAATGAATTGGAAAAACCTCAGATTGCCCCCCCCCACCATGGATGATTTCAAGACTCCGATGGGGAAGGAAAGCTAGGTATTATTCTGGTTTTGAATTATGATAAGATCCTGTACTAAAATCTAGTCCTGTAACCTTGATTACAGCTGTAGGCAAAACGACATTCTTTGCATTCTGATTTTCCACATTAGAGGACTACTTTGTTCCTGGCTGCTGGTATCAAGAGTGTAGATTGTGGAGCCAAGCAAACTAAAGCTGTTAACAATCTCAATCTCCTCACCGTCTATCATGATGCTACCAACTGGCCCACCCCAAGACCGCCAAAAGTCCTTTATATATCTACAATTTTATATTTCTAATAATAATTTATTCTTAAACTTTTGTGCTAAAAATATACTAAAAAGAATATATTTTGTTGTAGAACTATTTGAAATAAATGTCGTTTCTTAATCTTAAAAAAAAAGTAATGAAAGAGAAAGCAATCCAGATCCTATCATTTGGTATCCGCGTAGAACATGGTCAGTGGGGACAGCTCAACTGGCCTCTCCTACTCACTGCCCATTAAACAGGAGGCTCATCATTGGTACCGTTTGGGGTGACTTTCCACACTCTCTGCAGGTGATGAAGATGCTACTTTTTGTCCAGAAAAAAGTAAAACAGTCATGGTTTCCTTTTTTTTTTTTAATCTAACAAGAAGTTTTCCCCTTTCCCACTTTCTCCACCAATTCCATGGAAATCCATGAATATTCACCTCCTGGATGGTTCTGTCTTCTAGGACATATTATCTCGCTTCTCTTTCTCCTGCAAGAAGTGCATGGACGCCACACTCAATCAGTGCCCAGCACATGTGGTCAAAGTAGAAGAGTGAGAGACTGGTATTGTAAAAGGTCCTTCAGAGAGAGCACCATCACAGATCCTACATTGTGACATTCCAGTAAGCTCTTCCCTTCCATGAAGAATATACCCATCACTGTCAACTAGCCCCTCCAGTCCAGGCAGCTTGTTGTTTGTCTCCTCCAGCTCGTCTCCTTGTTGTCATGGCCTCTTGAGTCTGAAGAGACACGTAGCTGGCATCTGGCCAATTTTTAAGAGTCTAAAAAGTGTATATGAGGTAGCCCATCTTTCTTCCATGATAATGGATTCAAAGTGGTTGCCATTGGGTTGGCAATGCAATCCCTACCACTAAACCACCAGTGCTGATGTATAAGTTATTAGAAAGGTTTTTGGATAGAGCCCAGCAATAGACGAGGAATGAGACCAGACCTCTGATACCAGTTTCTACACTGGGGGTGATCTTTAAGAGTTTCAAATGCAGTTGAAGTTGTTCTTCTCATTTTGCTAACTTTTTAAATTTTTTTTTTAGCAAATCAATAGGGATTGGCATGACCTGGGGATAATTAACATTCTTTCTTAACAGCAAGACAAGGGTGAGATCTTATATCTTTTGGTGGGCTGATCATTATTCTATGACACACAAGGTTTTGGATGTCTTGTTAGAAATACCTAGATCTAAATAGAAATTCTCTTAGCTTAGAACTTTCAAGAAACTAGAAGGATTAGTGGAGAGAATATAAATAGATGATAGATTAGATAGATAGATGATAGATGATAGATAGATAGATAGATAGATAGATAGATAGATAGATAGATAGATAGATAAACTAGGCTTCATGGTAAGGGCCTAACTGCTAACCCAGAGGCTCACAGTTCAAATCCACTAGTTGCTTCACAGGAGAAAAACATGAATCTCCTCCCATGTGATTCAGTGCCTCTGAAAATTCCCTGGAGGGTCAACTACTGGTAATTTCCAACTCAATAATAAATAACAGTAACAATACGTGTGTGTGTGTGTGTGTGTGTGTGTGTGTGTGTGTGTGTGTATAGCAGGACAGTGCATGCATGTGTACACCTATGTGAGAACAGAATTCAGAGAAAACACAATAAGGCAGACACAAGTGCCACTCCCATGACGTTGACTGAATGAATGACTAATGCATTGTTACTAACAAACTTCTAGAGCGTTTCTCCGGTCCTTTCTGGTTGTTATTCGGTTGTTCTCTTTGGGCTTTGCTTTGTGTCACCTCTCCTCATATCCCACAAGGAGTCTTGCTTGTTGAAGTCACAGGTACCTCTTTCAGGAACCTGAGCTGATCCATGAATTGCACATAGTCATCTGTTCATGTGGTTTGTGTGATTGCTTTGTGAGCGGAACGTGTAAAGGTTGAGAGCGCAGACTGTCTCATCTGTCAGAGCCAGATTCAGATTGTAGTTCTACCAGTCATTCTCTGGACCTTAATAATTTCGTTATCGTAAGCATCAGTAGTCTCTTTTATTAAAACTATAAATTAAAATAAGCTCCTAAAAGAGCTATCCACATTAATTGAAATCCTATATACAAAGAACTTATCATGAGAGGCACATGGTAGACCCTCCGTGGGTTGGAGGTCCTACTGTAAAATGTTTGTTTTTCAAAGCAGCCAGTGAGGTGATCCCTGGCTGTTTTATGATCCTTGGGGGACCACCATTGACCCATCTTGCTACAGGAAGGCCAGGCAGCTACCTATCAGCTCCTGGGACACAATTCTTCAGCCACCTGGTAGAGGGAAGTGTGTTAAAACTCTCCTGCCTGGGTTTTACTAAGATGAAGGAATTGTGAAACAATGCCCTTTATTTTGGATTGAACTGTGTCCTCAAAGAGGTACGTCCCACCTGCTAAAAGGAGCCTGGTGGTTCTGTGGTTTGAGCACTTTGCTGCTAACTGAACAGTCTGAAGTTTGCAAACACCAGCCATTCCGTGGAAGTAGGATGTGGCACTCGGCTTCTGTAAAGAGCCTTAGAAACTGGGGAGTGCTTCTACTCTGCCAGTAGGGTCTTTTTGATTTGGAATTTACTCCAGAGCAGTGGGTTAAACACTTGGGACCATAACTTTGTTTCATTGTAGGATCTTTCTTTTCATATGTTACCAGTGAACAAGGATTTGGCAGACAGGCCTTCTCTGAATATTTGGTAAAAGTAACTACTAAAACCATCTGGTCCAATAGTTGTTGTCATGTATGAACCGTTGAGTTGAAACTGACTCATAATTAACCCTGTAGTAGCTTGGTTTTCAGAGGCAGTAAATCACATGGGAAGAGACTGTCTATCTTTGTCCTGTGGAGAAGCTGGTGGGTTCGAACCACATGCCTTTGAATTGGCAGCCTAGCTCCTTACCCCTATGTCTAATCCCTGTGACAGGTATCTTTGAAAAGCAAAGAACAAATTGAGACAAGTGCTTGCAGAAATAGATGAAATGTTAAGATGCATCTAAAAGTCAAGAAATGCCAAGAAACTCCTAGGGCTACAAGAAACTGAAAGGGGCCAGAAAGGATCTCCCCATAGGACAGCAAGAGTCTATTGCCCTCCTCTTGCCCTGAATTCATATTTCTGGCCTCCAGAAATGTAAGACAATACATTTCTGTTGTTGAAGGCCACTGACTGTGTATCCTTTTATTATGGGCGCCCTAGGGAATGAAGGCATGCTCTTTTCTCAAGTGTTTTATTTATGGCTGTTCTCTGTGTCTTCCCACCATTTTCCTACACCTGCTTATGCCATAGTACTGTTCCCACTGTGACGGGCACTTAGGTGAGCAAGGTCATAAGGAACATGCTAAATGATTCACAGTCTAACAGACTCAAGTTCAAATCCCTCTTCATGCACTTCCACAGTTGTGCAGCTCACAATAATTCACGTAAGACTTTCCTTGTTGTTTTCTTTATCTACTTACTATTTCCACACAAAAACAACAAAATAAAAACTCAACCAACCAACCCTCTGATCCTGTACTTTTTCGGTGCTAAAGAAGTGTGATACTAATTCCTCATATGAAAAGGATAAGGCATCTCTCTCCACAGTTCTGAAAGTCTGAGCAGTTAACTCCTGTTCTAAATCATGTTCGCTTCCATGTCCTAGAAATTCATAAAGTGACGTTGTTGATGGCCTTCAAGTTGAGCACGACTCATAGCGACCCCATTAACAAAAGGCCGGAAGCCCCTCTACAACTATTGACGTTTATCAAAGTTCATAGAGTTTCTGGAAGCATGTTGTTTAGGATGTGGATATCACTCCTGCTTCCAAACCTGTCATAGTATGTTATTGTTGTTATGTGCCATTGAGTCGCCTGCTATATACAGTGAATCTATGTACAGCAGCTCTGAACCCTTCACTGTCCTAAGTCAGTCTCACTAATTCTGACACACCAACCCCCATCACCCCTGTTACTGTATCAATCCATCTCATCTGGGGTCTCCCTCTCCTGCACTGTCAACCCTTCTGAGCATGATGTCCTCCTCCGAGGACCAATCTCTCCTGGCCAAAGTAAGTGAGGCAGATCTTCAAAATCCTACCCTCCAAAGAGAGACTTGTTTTCACCCTTTCCAAGACAGACCTATTTGTTTTCTTTGCAGTCTGTGGTATGTTCAAGACTCTTTTCCAGCACCACAACTCAAAGACATCTATTCTCCTTCTGTCATCCTAAATTATCATACTTTAACTTTTCTTTGAGCTCTTTTTGAATCAGAGAATATATTGAAGAATCCATTGAAAATTCCCAGAATGGATGAGTTGACGTGTTGTCTTAGTTACCTAATGCCTCTATGACAGAAATACTGCAAGTGCGTACATCCGAAATTAGGCCTGGATTTTCTCAGAGAGTAGGAGGGTAGAAGTCTGAACACAGGGCGCTGGCTCCAGGGGAAGGTGCTTTCTCTGTCACTCTGTGGATGACTTGGTTCCTTGGTGATCTTTTTGTGGGTAACATCTATCTTCTCATGTCTAAGCTTGCTCACATCCTGGTTTAATCTCTCTCATGTCTCTGGAGTGATTGACTTAAGACATGCTCTACACAAATATCTTTTCCTACAATATGACAAGGAAGGCCCAATTACAAATGGTTGTTCTAAAAAACTTATTGGTGTTTTGTGCCTTTAGGTTGGAACCAACTCCTAGCCGACCTTCCAGTGGGTTTTTAGAGGCTGTAAATTGCATGGGAGGAGAATGTTCACCTTTCTTCCTTGGAACAGCTGGTGTATTGGAATCGTGTTTCAGTTGGCAGCACAGCCCTTACCACTGTCCATAACTACAGGCATAAAAAACGAAATAACTGCAGTCAGATAAGTTCCAAATCATGGTAAACTTCAATCAGATTTCTAAAAATTCTCACCACGGGACCGATAGGCACCATCATGATGGATGGAGAAAAGATTGAAACTGTCAACAACTTCATTTTATTTGCATCCACAATCAACAGCGTTGGCACCAGGAAATCAGGAGATGTATTTCCCTGACAAAGTCTTCAGTTAGGGACCTCTCCAAATTATTGATGAGCAGTCGTGCCAGTTTAAGGACTAAGGTGCACCCAATTCAGGCCATGGCCTTTTCAGTTAATTGCTATGCATCTGAGGGCTAGACAGTGAAAAAGATGACAGGACAAGAACTGATGCCCTTGAGCTGTGATGTTAGGAACATTCCATGGACAGACAAGAGAACAAATAGGTCTCGGAGAGGGTGCAGCCAGAGTGTTCCATGAAGGCTGAGTCTCACATACTTTAAACATGTTGCTAGTAGAGGTTATTCCTTGGAAAAGGACATGATGCTTAGAAAAATGGAAGGCCAGTGAAAGAGAGGAAGAGATGAAACCATCTCAGTGAAATGAATTCACACAGTGACTGCAGCAATGGACTTGAGTTTGTCAAATATTATGAGGATGGCACAGGATAGACTGAGTTCAGGTCTGTTGTTCAAGGGATCACTGTCAGTCAACTGTTATCACCTAACCACAAGAGCAGATTTTTAACAAGACATAACTGTACACCTTTCCACTGAGGAGAGGCTGGAGGATTCAGCTTGATCAGTGTTCAGTTAGCAGGGCAATACACTGGGCACCAGACACCAGGCAGCAGGCATGATGTGATGCCAGCTACAGGTACAGGGATCAGGATTTACAGTGAGCACAGTTCAGAGCATAACACACAAGTCGATAAATCTCCCAATGAACTTGGTTTTAATGAAGTCCAAGCTTACTTTATTTAACCCTTAAATCATACTGTTCCTTATTCTTCCTTATACATGGCATTATATTAATGAATCCAAATTAATATTTTTTCAAGTATACAAGGGAAAATAGGATGATCTAAATGTGTAAGCAAATATAAAATACTCTTCTCTAGTCCACATTTATCTAGTCAAAATAATAATAATAGTGAAGATGTTAATAATAAAAATAACAGCATTCTCATGATTTCTTCATGAAACCCTCTGAGTGTAAGTTGGAGAAAGGATAGAAGGTAAAAGCAATGAACTAGAAGTAAAATTAGGGCATCAGTCTTTGGCAAAAAATGAAAACTAATGAAGGAGCAGTAACATACACTTTTTCAAAAGAAACAACAACAAAATGAACAATGATAACTTTTACCCATGAACCAGTGGTGCAATACTAACATGAATAGGAGACAACCCTTCATTGATAACATCCATCCGTTCACTGAAGACATGTAGCATTTACCTTCTTGCCCTAGGCTCTGACACACTGTCAAGAACCATCTAGAACCCCATGTGTGTCCTGTGATTTCCTCCTGGCCTCATCCCTTTTCTGAAAGCCGAGTTGTACTGTGGGAGCAGTCTCTGACTTTCAGATTCACAGAAAAGGCTGGTTTCAGAATCCTTTCCTCAGTTGTCACCATTTCTGCTCAAAGATTCTCATCACCTCTTGAGACTCTAGCAAAAAAACAAGTGTGTTATCTGTTGAATCACAGGATGTTCCCCAGATGTTTGCTTTGAGCAAGTTCTTTAAACCACTGGAGCCCCAGCCTCTGGCCCATCAGAATGTGATTGTTAATGCCAGCCAACAACCATGTTGTAACATTACAAGGAAAAGAAAGGGGCTCAGCTCTAGTAGCCTAATGGCAAGAAGCTGCACTGCCATCCCGAAGGCACATGGTTCAAATCCACCAGCTGCTCAGGAGAAGAAGGGTGGGAAATCTCCTCCCTTGTGGTTAACTGCCTCTGAAAACCTACTGGAGGAACAGCTGTGAGACAGTTCTGACTCAACGGTACACAACAAGATACCCTGCTTCCTTTCTTGGGATGTGGGCTCATAGATTAGTGTGTGATAAGGGAATTGAAAAAGTTCAAAGCCTCAAATCTGTTCCTGAGATGGTTCTGAAATTCAGGTGGGATAGACTCAAGGTCATATTTTGGTTGCCTCAGATTTGGTTTAATTTTCCTC
>NW_006399785.1:10671592-10700781 GCF_000299155.1 Elephantulus edwardii
TTAGGGCTGTTGTACATAGGGTCGCTATGAGTCGCAGGCAACTCGACGGCACATAACAACAACAACAGCAACAAGGGAATTGAGCCCACGGAAGGGAGATGCTGGAGTATGTTTCCTGCGAGAATGTGGGGATAGCTTTTGTTTGTTTTTGAATCAATTCTGGCTTACCTGACTCTATATTTGCTCCCTAGCGTTCCCAAGGCTGTAGGTCTTTATGGAAGATGGAGTAGTTGGTGGTGGGTTCCAAGCACTGATCTTCTGGTTAGCAGCTGATCCCTTAACCAGTGAACCAGTAAGGCTCTTCTCAATGAAGAAAGTGGCCATGCTCAAGCAAAAAGGACATCACGCTTGGATGGGTGGAGGGACAGTACAGGAGAGGAAGACCCCAGATGAGATGGATTGACATAGTAACTGGGGTCAGGTATGTTAGAGAGGCTGAGATTGGCTCAGAATAGGGCAGGGCTCAGAGCTATTGTGCATAAGGTCACTATCAATTATAGTTGACTCCACACTTAACAACAGCAAATATGGCAAAGAGTTCAGGGGCTCAGCTGTGAGTGGAAAGCTTGACGGTCTGCATCTACTCAGAAGTGCCTCGGAATAAAGGCCTGGCTCTCTAGATCCACCACTGAAAAACATACAGAACAAAGTTCTACTCTGACGCACGTGTGGTCACCCTGGATTAGGGCCTGTTCGATGGTGAATGGCCTGACGTTAGTTGTTACTTGTCAAGGTCCCAAGTGTAATCAATTGATTACCTATTCAAGTACTGGTGGAAGGTTTGGTGGTTTGAACCCATCTGGAGACGCCTTGCAAGAGTGGCCTGGCGACCTTCTCCCAAAGGTTGCAGCTTTGAAGACCCTCTGGATCAATTTGACCCTGACATTCCAGGGCCACCATGGATTGGGAATGACCTAATAACCACTGAATGCAGGATTTCCCCATGGAATTGAATCTATATTTTAAATAAGTTTTTCTCTGATAGTGTGTTCCTCCCCACAAGGCTGATAACACATGGTAGAGATTTTATGCAATCCCAAATCTGAAGATCTAAATATTTCCAACTGGGCTCAGACGAGGATTTACTAAAACTAGCTTTCTCTTCTCCTTGGAGAGCAAATTTAAAATAAGGTTCTGATACCTGGATAATAACATGCCACCTCTTCAAAATCCTTTTTCCCCCCCACAAAATAAGAAATATAAGCCCATCAGCAGCTCAATAAGGCAAAATAAGATGAATGGGTAATCAAGGCTTCTGTACATATTTTGCAGACTCTTCCTGCTGATTTGAATTCTACCTGGACCCAGCCATTCTTTATATGTTAGTCATTCATGTGTTCGTTTTTGTTGCACAGAAATAACTGCATTCGTTTTCTTGCCGTGTAATTGTCTGGATTGTGTTTCTTCTTACATCCCAACCAAAAAAGTGCAGACCAGTGCATGCGTGCGTGTGTACGTGCGTGTACATACACACACACACACACACACACACACACACACACACATTCCAGCTGAACTTAGACTGAGATTGCGTGTAATTGGTGCTATTTTAGTTAACATCTCTGCTTTCCAGCATTTAAAAGGGAATAGAGTAAAAACTGGTTGCTGGTTTGAGTGTTGAATCTGTAAACTATCATAACAGAGAAGCTAATGGGAAGGGAAGGGAAAGGGTGCCTTGTCTGGAGAGCGGGTGTTTTAAGTTTGATGTGGAGTTTGCAGGACTTGTGGGGGGAGCTGGAAAAAGTACAGGGTACAGAACTTGGCTTTATCTTTGAAGGGAAGAAGAGAAGCCAAGGATGGCATGCTTGAAGACATTAAGAGAGCTGTGTCTGTCACATAGAGACAAACTTTAAAAGGCTTTTTGTGAAGGGGCAGGGTGGGTAAATGGTCCTGTGAGGCTAAACAGATTTCCCTGGAGCTTCAAGACTAAGGCAAGCTAAGAAGATAGGTCTGTCAACAATGTTGTTGTCGTTTTTATGTGCCATCGAGTCGCCCGTGACTCATAGCGACCCTTTGTACAACAGTCCTAAACCCTGCTCTGTCCAGTACTAATCGCACCTTCTCTGACACACCTACCCCCATTACCACAGTCACTGAGTCAATCCAACTCATAGAGTGTCTTCCTCTCCTGCACTGTCCCTCCACCCTCCCAACAATGCCATCCTTCTCCAAGGACCTGTATCTCCTTACAACATGACCAAAGTATGTCAGATGAAGCTTCAGAACCTTGCCTCTAAGGGGCAGCCTGGTTTAACCCTCTCCAGGATGAACCTGTTTGTTTTCTTAGCAGTTCATGGTATACTCAATACTCTTCTCCAACACCACAGCTCAAAGGCATCAATTCTCATTTTATCCTCTCTAGTCATTGTCCAGCTCTCTGAGACATAGCAAGGGATTGCTAAGACCATGGCCTGTATCAGGCACACCTTAGTCTCCAGAGTGACAACATTGCTCTTCAGTTGGAGAGGTTCCTAACAGCAGACTTTCCCATCACATACATCTTTTAAGTTGCCAACAATGAGTGAATGGAAGTTCAGTGGCTCCTGGTATTCTGACCTAGCATTTTGTTTTATTGTTCATGAGGAACCAACTTCATGCAAGATCCCTCAGAAGTGGTTGTAGCTTAGGCTGCATAATATTTTAGATACAGATCATGCTTCAATACATGCTAGGAGAGGCTATTGCTTAGAAAGTGGCATCATGCTTGGAAAAGATCAGCAAAAGTGAGGAACATCCTCAATCAGTCTGATTGACAAAGTGACAGAGGCCATGGGCTGCAATGTGTCAGAGATGATGAGGATGGCACAGGAGAGGACAGGGCTCAGATCTGTTGTTCATAGGGTTGCTATGATTTGTACTAGACTCAACGGCACCTAACAACAGCATAGTATTTCTAAAGCAAGCATTATGGCTTTTGCATCTCACTCTCAATATATATCTATATCCTGAAATCTCAGGCTATAAACCTCTCCAATGTAGAGATGATTTTTTAGAGGCTTTTGCATCTCCAAATCATAGAGATGATGAGTCATGCTTACAGGTTGATGGATTTTTTTTCACTCTTCTGTGCAATTCCCCCCAGCACTGGTACTGCGACCTGCAGAAACAGGGACACAATAAAGGCTGCTTTAATCCAGGCAAGGTCACCAGCATGCACTGTGGTGGGCGGAGGGCTCCCTGTCTGATACCTTGGAGTCTTCCCAAGGAAAGCACAATTGAGTTAGCTCTCTCCTCCCCAGCAAGAACAGATATGAGGGAAAAACAGAGGCACAATGCTCAGCTTGTCTATGCGTACATCAGTGTCTTCCAGAAATTTCCCATGGTCCCTGCACAGAGTTGGAAATGCACCCCAGGATATAAGCTGAATTTAGCCACAAAGGAAAAATAGCACACATGTGCATACACACACACACACACACAAACCCACAACCTCCTACTCCTTTGGGAAAAAGAAAAAAAAGAACATGAGAGTGTCAGACAGACAAACACAGTACCCCTCAGATATAAAATAACACACACACACACACACACACACACACACGCTTCTTTGGGCTGAGTCTTACATGGATATGAAATGCTACTGTTCTTATTTAGGAAAACTGTCAGCATGTGCAGTATCCCCCCTCCATCTGCAAGGATCATATATATTACATAGATGCTCTGGGGGCTTAGTGGTAAGCAGTTGCTCTGCAAACCTCAACTCAGGCAGTTCAAATCTACCAGCTACTCTGTAGGAGAAAGATGAACAGTCTCCTCCCATGTGATTTACAGTCTCTGAAAACCTGCTGGAGTGTCAGCTACACATTACTTCTCACTCAGTGTCACATGTCAACATGTAATAAACACGGTATGTGTGTGTGTATGTGTGTGTGTGTATGTGTGTGTGTGTGTGTGTGTGTATAGTTGTTCTTGTTGTTGTTAAGTGCCAGTGAGTTGTAGATGACTCATAATGACCCTATAAATGAAAGCCCTGAACACTTGTGTAACTTTCATCATTTCTCCAGGTTCACAGTTTCTGGAGGCAAGATATTTATGGAAGTGGATGCTACTCCTTCTTTCAAGCCTGTTTTATCTGGGAGCTCCACCAAACACTGTCCACCATGGGTAATCATTATCACATTTGACACATCAGTGTCACAGTGTTCAGCATCACAGCAACCACAAGTTACCTCTGTATAGCAAATGGCAAAGCAGTGCTATATCGCTTAGAAGAATGTTTGACCAAAAACAATTAAAACCAGGCCTGAGGGCCACAGATTAAAATTGCCCACCTTTGGCTTGGTAACATCACTTTCTATCCATTAGGCCAACTTGTATACACACACACACACACACACACACACACACACAAGTTGTTGTTGTTATGTGTCGTCATATTGCCTGCAACTCATAACAGCCCTATGTACAGCAGCTCTGAAGCCTGCCCTGTCCTGAGGCAGTCTCACCGATTCCAACACACCTATACTCATTGCCCTAATTATTGGATCAATCCATCTTATCCGGGGTCTTCATCAACTTGTTTGTTCTTTTTTTTTTGTGTGTGTGTGTGTTTGTCTTGTCTGTTCTTTTAAGCATGAAGTCCTCCAAGGACTGATTTCTCCTGCCCATGTGCCCAGATGATGTGAGATGGAGCTTCAAAATCCTAGTCTCCAAGGAGAAACTTGGTGTCACCCTCTCCAAGACAGGCAGGCCTATTTGTTTTCTTGGCAGTCCCTGGTATATTCAAGACTCTTCTCCAACACAACTCAAAGGCATTGATTCTTCTTCTATCATCTTTAATCATTATCCAGCTCTCTAATGCATAGCAAATAATTGGGAAGGTAATGGCCAGAATTAGGTTCATCTTAGTCTCTAGACTTAAATTGTTGCTTTTCAGCACTCTGGGGAGATCTTGACAGCAGATTTTCCCAGGAAAATTTACCTTTTGATTTCCTGATTGCTGGTGCCAAGAGTGTTGATTGTGGAGCTGAGCAAGCAAAGGCATTTGACTGTGGATCACAATAAATTGTTGCTAACTTTGAGGAAAATGGGAATCCCAGAAGCCTTGATTGTGCTTATGCAAAACCTGTACTTGAACCAGGAAGCAGTCCTTAGGACAGAGCAAGAAAACACTGCATACATGCTTCAAAATCAGAAAAGGAGTGCATCAGGGAAGCATTCTGTGTCCGTACCTTTTCAATCTGTATGAAGAACAAATCATTTGGGAAGCTGGGCTTTGTGAGGAGGAATATGGCATCAGGATTGGAGGAAGACTCCTCAATAATCTGAGTTATACATATGACACAACCTTGCTTGCTGAAACTGAGGAGGACCTGAAGTGCTTGCTGCAGAAGGTCAAGGACTATAGTCTTCAATATGGATTGAAGCTCAACATCAGGAAGACAAAGGTTCTTGACACTATGCCAAATATATACTCAACTGCTACTTATAATAACCCTGTGAACAACAGATAGAAACCTTGTCCTATCCTGGTGATTTAGTGGTAAGAAGTTATCCTACCAAACCAAACTGAAGGCATGCAGTTCGCATCCATGGGAGGAAGATTGGCAGACTCCTTCTGTGCAATTTACAGCCTCTGAAAACCCACTGGAGAGGCATCTGTGAGTCTGTTCTGACTCAATGGTCTATAACGACAACCACCGTGTGTGTGTGTGTGTGTGAGAGAGAGAGAGAGAGAGAGAGAGAATATTCAAATAATCTCACAGAGAAGTAAAGGCTAAAGCTGCATATCAATTGATTCAATCTAGAGTTGGTTTATTTTTATCTTTCAACTTATTGAATTAAATTGTTATAATATTAATAGGAAAAGATGTACAGACACCATAGTGCTAGATCATCGAAGCTATTATTTTAAATAGTTTAACATATGTTACATTAGCTCTGTCAATATATTAAGATGAACTGTGGTAAAGGTGTAAATGGCTTTGGGATCTGAGCCAATATAGTCGTCACCATAATACATCATTTTGTTACCACGATTATTTTTGCTGCTAACAGAAATGGGAAGGAGGAGTGGCATCCACTTCCATAATAGCTTGCCTCCGGAAACCCTATGAACCTGGAGAGAGGATGAGAGACACCCAAGTGTTGATGACTCTCCTTCATAGGGTCGCTATGAGTCACCTGCAACTCGATGGCACTTAACAACGACAACAACAACAGAAATGATCATTTCACTTTGCACATGTGAGATCCTGTAGTTCTTTGTAGGATTTGCTTTCACTTTAAGCTATCAATTCCATGAGATCGAGGCCATTAAGTCTTATCTTTGTGTCTTTTTTTCCTTTCTTATAAAAATGATAGGCTCAGACAAGACCTTCAGTGAATCAACTAAGCTACCATTGGGCATTAGGAATATAACTCATTTATGTTTCTTATTGTTCAAGTTCAGGAACTCTGGTAGCATAGTCTGCATGCAATGATGCTACCAACTTAAAGGGAGCCAGTTCAAATCCACCAGCAGCTCTGCTGGCCAACCATGAGTATCTCCTCCTGCCCGATTTATAGCTTTTGAAAACCCACTGGAATGTCAGCCATGAGTCAACCCAGTGAATCTGACTTTGCCCTTTTTGATTATTCAAGTCATCCTAGAGTTGTTTGTTCAAAGTACATACTATACCATAAAATAAAAGGGAGTGCACATGCATAAAATATCACACACACACACACTTGTGTGAACGTGGTGAACCTGGAATATAGTGGGTGAATTGTGTCAATGTCACTGCCAAATCTTTGGTTGCCATTTTATATCCTAGATATGGTAGGAATTAACACCGGGGCAAACTGAGAGAAGTATATTCAGAGCACTCTGTGTAATTTCTTAGAACCCACAGTTATCTATAAAAAGATTAAAATAGTTTACAAGTTCATTGTTTTTCAGTGCTGCATAGTATTCCATTGTATTGATATGCCGCAGTTTTTTCTATCCATTCATTTTTTTGATGGGCACTTGTGTTGCTTCTATCTCTTTGCTACTGTAAATAACACAGCAGTAAACATGGGTGTGCATATATCTATTTGCGTGGTGACATGGGAGACCGGGGAGCACATCATGCCGAGTGAAATATCCCAGTCCAAAAAGGACAAATATTGCATAACACCACTGTATAAAGCAGGTCTGACATGGGGGATTGGGAGGAGAATAGGATAAGAGTGGATAGATAATGACCATTCCATTAGAACAGATGAAAGAGAGAAAAGTCTAAAATGAATGTATCATTGGGCATTATACCTATGACAACAGCCCAGAATAGGAGATATATAATTGCAAAGAGGACTGGGGTGGGGGGTTTGGGGAGCTAGGTAATTGTGTACTGGGGGAGGAGGAAGGGAAGGTGAGGGGTAAAATGTACAACAATAAATGAATGAAAATCTAACTCCTCTGTAAAAGTTTGTTAAAATCACAATTAAAATAAATTGCATTTAAAAATTATTAAAATATAATGGGGCATCAGAGGTACAAAGGAGATTCAGTGATGATATTTAGAATTATTATAAAAACCTAATGGTGTATTGTTGATTCCAACTCATAGCAACCACGCTAGAACCCAGAGAACTGCCTGGTAGAAGCCAACGAGGCTGTCATCGTTATGGAGCCAGACTGCCTCATCCTCCCTCTGGAGAGGGGCTGTTAGGTTCGAATTGCCAACATTTACTTAGCAGCTAAGGGCGTTAATCACTGTGCCCACACAGCTTGTGCTTACAAAATTGTACACACAAAATAAAAAGGTTGAAGGATCTATTGTTCATAAAGCTTCCATATATTGAAAGGTACATAGGGTTTTCAGTGTCTCTCTGGAAACTAAGGTGTGCCTGATACAGGCCATGGTTTTTGCAATCGCTTGTTATGCATCAGAGAGTTGGACAATGACTAGGGAGGATAGAAGGAGAATTGACGCCTTTGAGCTGTGGTGCTGGAGAAGAGTACTGAATGTACCATGGACTGCCAAGAAAACAAATATATTCAGGGTTAAACCAGGCTGCTCCTTGGAGGCAAGGATTCTGAGGCTTCGCCTGACATACTTTGGACATGTTGTAAGGAGAGACAGGTCTTTGGAGAGGGACATCATGCTGGGCAGAGTGGAGGGACAGCGCAGGAGGGGAAGACCCTCTATGAGGTGGATATATTCAGTGACTGGGGTAATCAGGATGGATGTGTCAGAGGCAGTGAGATTGGCACAGGATAGAGCAGGGTTTAGGGCTGTTGTACATAGGGTCGCTATGAGTCGCAAGTGACTCGATGGCACATAACAACAACAACAACATAATTGAAAGGTGAAAGCAAATAAAGAATTTCTTTTCAGGGTCTTCTGGTAGCCTAGTGGTAAGGAATTGTACTGCCAAGCTAAGGTTATGCAGTTCAAATCCACCATCTTCTTTGTGGGAGAAAGATGGACAAACTCCTTTCGTAGGAACTACTGTCTCTGAAAACCCACTGGAGGGTCAGCTATGGATCACTTCTGACACGAGAGTACATAAGAGCAATAGTAAGTTAATAACCCAGATTTTTTTGGTTAAGTACTAATGAAACAGTACGTCAGCAGAGAACTGCCAGATGTGCTGGCTGGGTTTAGAAGAGGCCACGGCACTAGGGACATGATAGCTAACATTAGGTGGATTTTGGCTGAAAGCAGAGAGTACCAGAGAAATGTCTATCTGTATTTCATTGACTATGCAAAGGCTTTTGATTGGTGGACCACAACAAAATATGGCTGAACTAGAGAAGAATGGGAATCCCAGAACACTTGATTGTGCTCATACAAAACTTATACTTGGACCAGGAAGCAGTACTGGGAACAGAGTAAGTAAACACTGCATGGTTCAGCAGGAAAGGTGTGTGTCAAGGATGCATCCTATCTCCATACGCTTTCAATCAATATACAGAACAGATCATTCAGGAAACTGGGATTTATGAGGAACAATATGGCATCAGGATTGGAGGAAGATTCATCAACAACCTGCATTATGCAGATGATACAACCTTGCTTGCTGAAACTGAAGAGGACATGAAGCATTTGCTGCAGAAGTTCGAGCGCTGTAGTTTTCAATATAGATTGTAGCTCAATTGTTGTTGTTATGTGCCATCAAGCTCAGTAGTAAAAAGGAAAGACTTTCACCACTGGACCAATTGACATCTTCATGGTAGAAGGAGAAAAGTTTGAGATTGTTAATAACTTTGGCTTGCTTGATTCCACAATAAAGACTCTTGACATCAATGGTCAGGGAATCAAAAGATTAATTGCACTGGGAAAGTCTGCTGTTGGGGCCTTCTCTAGAAGACCAATGATGTCAGTCTGGAGACTAAGATGCACCTGATACAGACCATAGTCTTCACAATTACTTGCTATGCATTTGAGATCTAGACAAGAAGTAAGGATGATAGAAGAAGGATTGATTCCTTTGAGTCGTGGTGCTGGAGAAGAGTGTTGAGCACACCATGGACTGCCAAGAGAACAAACAGGTCTATCCTGGAGAAGGTGAATCCAGGCTGTTCCCTGGCGGCAAGGATTTTGAAGCTCCAACTCGCATACTTTGGGCATGTGGCTAGGAGGGACCATTTATTGAAGAAGGACACCAGGCTTAGGAGGGTGGAGGGAAAGCACAGGAGAGGAAGGCCCAGGATGAGATGGCTTGATTTAGTAGCTGGAGAAATGGGATTAGGTCTGTCAGAGATGATGAGATTGGCTCAAGATTGGGCAGGGTTCAGAGCTAATGTACATAGGGTCACTATGAGTTGTGGGTGACTCGGTGGCACATAACAACAACAGCAACAACTACTAATAAATAAGAACAGAAGCCATGTAAACAATTACAATAAACCTTTGCCACCACCTTGATGATGAGTCAAGGTCATTCTATGTAAAACTTAACAATATCAGTAACAGCTTAAAGAGAGCTCCATTGGCCTAGTGGATAGAAAGTTACCCTACGAAGCCAAAGGTGGGTGATTTTAATATGCAGCCCTCAGGCCTGGTTTTAATTGTTTTTGGTCAAACATTCTGCTAAGTGATACAGCACTGGTCTGTATATTTGCTGTACAGAGGTAACTCCCGGTTGCTGTGATGCTAAACACTGTGACACTACTACATCAAATGCGATAAAGGATACCTATGGTGGACAGTGTTTTGTGGAGCTCCCAGATTAAAATAAGCTTGGAAGCAGGAGTGTCATCCACTTCTGAAATAGCTTGCCTCTGGAAAGTCTATGTACTTGGAGAAACCATGAACCTTATACAGTTGTTCAGATCTTTCATTCATAGGGTCGCTATGAGTCCTCTACAACTCAATGGCACTTAACAACAACAACAACTATGTAAAACAGTAGACCTCAATAGAGTTTTCTTTCTTCTAATCTTTACAGAAACATATCACAAGGCTTAGCTCCCAAAGTGCCATTGGGTAGTTCTGAACTGTCAACCTTTAGGTGAACAGCTAATTGCAAAGCATCTACTCCAACAGAGCAGAGTCCATATTCGTTTTTTAAATTATTATTAAATTTTATTCGTTTTAATGAACATTTACAGAGATTTTTGGTTTTCATTCATTCATTGTTGCACTGTTTTCTCTATCCTCCTCCCCAGTTCGTTCTTTTTCCCCCGCCCCCGAATGTCTGTTTTAATTGTCCAATTGCCACAGTGCTTGCCAAAGCCAGTTCTGAACAGAGTCCATGTTCTATTCTCATAACATTCAGAGGAAAAAAAACATGAGCTTTAGATTTTTTTTTCTTCATTTTTTTCCTGGAAAATGACAACAATGAATATTTGTTCAGAACTTTCCTTATTCATGTACCTAGATCTCAATGAAGATAATAGAAATGGTGTGCCCTGAAATGCAGAAAGACAAGGGCTCAAATCCTGGCTTACCATTTGTTTTTAACTTTGTGCCCTGAGGCAGTTGCATAACTCTTTGGTTTCTTATCCATCAGTTGGGGAAGAGTGGTAGTCCCTACCTCTGCAAGACACAGCTCTCAGAAATGAACTATATCGTGTGTCCACTTGCTCCAAGACCAGCTACGGCTCAAACGGTGGACCCTCCATTAGTGATAACTGATCCTGAATTAAGGCTGGGAAGCATTTGTCCCCTCTCAGCACCTCTCCTCCTGGACAGCTGCTCTTTATCTTGCTTTCTCTGAGAGGAAGAACAATTTCTTCCTGTGCTCCCCTGTTCAGCGGGCAGAGGCTGGCAAGGACTGCAGCCAGCCTTGGGACTCAGAAACAGATGCCTGTGATGGATTATTACAATTTCCTATCATGTAATTGCTTTTCTGTTTGACCAAAGGTACCTCGCTTAATCTATTTCTAATTTGCTTTAAACCGTTAATTCTGGAAACACATAAAATGGGAAATATTCGTAGGGAAATCTCTGCAATGCCTTCCCCCAGCGTAGCTCCAGTTGAGCTGGTGCAGAGGCAAGCACTCAAAAAATGGTGAAGAGAGATGCAAATGTGAGTCGTTGTTGTTGTTATTATTATTGATCTTGGTTGGTATTTCCTTGTGGGTTCTCTATATTCTGGACCTAGACAGGCCACACAAATTGAAAGTGAAGGAAAAAATTGCGAAAAAAAAAAGGAGGGAGAATGTGCAAATTTTTATCCCCCAGTTTCCCATCTCTTTAAAGAAGAACCTCTCCCATCTGGGTTACCTAGTTTTTTAGCTTCAGCAGTGTTAGTTGTTTTGTGCACATAATTTTTGTTGCATTGTTTGAGGAGCTAGCCTGTGCTTTTTGAGGTGGTTAGTGATATCCTCGGCCTCAGCCCATCAGAAGCTTGTAGCATCCCAACTGTGACAATGAAAAATGTCTCCAGATTGTCACAAATGTCAGGGAGTGTGCAAAAATCACCCCAAAGCCAAAACCAAGCCAGTTACCATTGAGTTGATTGAGAGTCATGGTGATGCCGTGGGTGTCTGACACTGTAGGGTTTGCAAGGCTGTGTCTGTCTTTTCGGCAGCTGGTCACCTGAGTTCTCCTCTGAGCTGCGTCTGTCTGGGTGTGTCAAACATCTGACTGTATTGTTAAGGATAGAACTTAGCTTTTGTGCCACTTGTAGACTTCAAAAATTACTCCAAACCACCCAGTGTCAGTCCTTGGGGGAAATCATCATGCTTGGAAAGGTGGAGAGGTGTGAGGGAGAGGAAGAGCTTCAACAACATGAAATGGTATCATGAGCGCAGCTTTGGCCTTGGGTTCTTAATATATAATATAAATAGTATAACTTTACATATTGAAACTCTTTTGTAGCTGTTGAGAATATGTACAGACAAGGTGTACACCAATTCAGCTGTTTTTCCCTGAGCAGTTTTGTGACATTGTTTATATTTGCAGAATTGTGCAAACATTCTCAGCCGCCTTTTTTGGAATGTTCCTCCCTCATTAACATAAACTCACTGTCTCTTAAGATTTCTATCTAAACTTTCTAGCTGGAGCTGCTATTGTCCTCACTTTGATCTCTTATCTAATTCATTCTTAAAAGAGCATACATAATTCTAAAGGTAGACCTTTATGAATAGTTAAGCTACTTCTCTGGCTTCAGCATGACTTCAGGGGATATTTTTGGTTCAAGATTTAAAGTTTATCTCAGGACAAATAGTTTCAAGGGTTCACCCAGGGCTCCAGAGCTCCAGAAGACTAGCTAGCATCTGTCAGAATTTGAAAATCTGTTCTGCAGTTCCCCCCTTTTGATTAAGGGATTTTTTTTTTAAAATCAAAAAAGGTTCAGTATGGTGGCCGGGCATCCTCAAATTCTTCTGGGCTCATAAAAATAGGAAATCCATGGAGGCAAGTATCCATACGTTCTATATCCTGCTTCTCCTCCTCATCCTGCTTCCTCGTTGAATAAAGACCAATCATTGAGCTTTAGGTGGCCACTTGCAAGCTTTTAAGACCTCAGACAATATTCAATGAACTTGGGAGGTACAACAGACACACTAAGCATGTCAATGAGCTAATTAAATGGTATGCCCCATGAATATATCATCTTAAATCCCCAAACCAAGGAACCAAATACATGAGGTGTTTGTACATGAAAAAACAAAACAACAACAAAAAAAAGAACACTCCAGGATAAGGTGGGCTTTCCGTCTTTTGTTGTAAGGTCACTCACTACCTGTTACGGTAGAATCCACTACACCTAACAAATAACCTCACTGTTGGTGGGAGTGTAAAATGGTGCAACCACTGTGGAAGGCAGTATGGCGTTTTCTCAAAAAGCTGGAAATAGAAATACCATTTGACCCAGCAATTCTACTACTTGGAATATACCCTAAAGAAACCAGAACTGCCACTCAAGCAGATATGCACACCCATGTTTATTGCTACTTTGTTCACAACAGCAAAGTGATGGAATCAACCCAACAAACGAATGGACAGAGAAGCTGTAGTATGTTCATACAATGGAATCCTACACAGTGCTGAAAAACAGGGAGCTCATAAAATATACAAAATGGTTGACCTGGAGGATAGTATGTTGAGTGCAAGAATAAATACTGCATAAGGCCAATGTTATAAAATAGGAATGACATTGTGGGTTGGAGGGCCTAAGAAAAGAGGGGATAAATAATGAACACTGCATTGAAACAGATGAGGGAAATAACTATTTAAAAGGAATATATCTGAGTAGGCATTATTTACGTGACTACAGTCCAGAATAAGAGTTGCATAGCACAGTGAATAGGCATGGGAGAGGGAGGAAATTGTGCAATAATGAATGGTTTGTTGTTTTTTTAAGGGAAAAGTGAACTCGCAGGGTAAGGGAGGTGAGGGAAATGTGCAAGAATGAATGAGTGGAAATCCAAGTTTTCTGTAAACTTTTGTTAAAATCACAATAAAAAATGATACATTAAAAAAACCCTAAAACCCCAAATACTTTCCCTGTCTGTACTTTCCCCTGCCACTTCTAATGTGTGACTGAGAGTAAATACTGACTTATCGAGACCCTGCAGGAGAGAGTACAGATGCCAGCGGGTTTGCAAGGCTGCAAAGCTTTATGGGAACACACTTCCACACTTTTCTTTTGTTTAATTTTTATTTGTCTTTTATTTCTTCTTACTTACTGTGTGCTCTCAAATTGGACCTGACTGACATAAGAGGAGATTTCCGCTCCTTCTTCAGCAGAGAATCTGGTGGATTCAAACTGCCCACCTTCAGGACTGCAGCAAAGCTTCTTGCCACTAGGCCACCAGAGCTCCCTCGCCTCACCTTTTTCCAACAGAGCTGCCGGTAGCTTCCATCTTTCAACTTTTTTGGGTAGCAGCTGTTGACTCTGACCATTGGGCTGTTGGGGCTTCTCAACTATTAACAATAATAGTCATAATAACCATAATAACCTCAGCAATTACTGTTTAAAAAGCAAAGAAGAGCACACTCAGCCTTAAAAAAAAAGAATCCCAATGCAAAAATCTAACATTTACTCAAATTCAGCCAAACCATCTTTTGAGCTGGATGAAATGAGGATGTGCATGTAATTCCTACTACTGCCTGTCACAGATTGCATTGTGTCATCTCGCCAACCCCCGAGGTGTCTGGGGACTTGGTGAGTCTGTGATTCTTAGTATTATGTAATGATCTTACGTGCTGTAAATCCTAACTTCTGTGAGGCCAACAAGGCAGGTGTAGAGGATGCGATCTGGGATGTAATAATCTTTGATGCGATGTCATAATCTCTGGGATGTAATATCTTTGATGCGATCTAGGATGTAATAATCCAATCCAGTTGTAAGGGGATTCGTGTGCGATGTTGTTAGGTGCCCATGGGTGAGTTGAGTACAACTCTTAGCAATAAACCTGCATTGTGTCCTGTCCGGCACTATCCTCACGATCTGAGACACACTCGAGCCCATTGCTGCAGTCACTGTGTCAATCCACCTGATGGAGGGTCTTCCTCTCCTTCGCTATCCCTTCACCTTCCCAAGCACAATGTCCTTCTCCAAGAAACAGCCCCTCACATGGCCAAAGTATATGAGCTGAAGCTTCACCATTGTTGTCCCCAAAGAACACTCTGGCTGCGCATTCTCCAAGATATATGTTTGTCCTTTTGGCAGTCCATGGGACATTCCATGTTCTTCTCTAACACCACAGTTTAAAGATGTCAGTTTTTCTTCTGTGATCCTTATTCATTGTCCAGCTCTCAGCAGACTAGCTGAGTGATTGCAAAAACTATGGTATGAATCAGGCTCACCTCAGACTTCTACTGAACATCATTAGAAGCTTAATCCTCAAAAATCTGGAGAGGTTCTTGGTCGCAGCCTTTTGCCAGTGCAATGTGTCCCTCCTGACCAAGTGTACTTATTCTGGATTGAATTACGATGAACTAATTGACAGTTTGAATCTTGTCTCCATCTATCATGATGTTAGCTATTGGTTTTGTGATGATGCAACCCCTTTAACCAGGTCACAGATCTAGATTAGAGGTAAAGGGAGTTTGCGTGGGGTGTGGCCTACATCACTGTTTGTATTACAAGAGAGAAAAGGAAAAAGAAATGAACAGAGAAAAGCAGATTTCAGTACTGCCGGGAAAGAGTTCAGGATTGGAATGTGTTCTCTGCCCCCAGATGCCAAAGCTGGGAAACTGCTCAAAACCAGGAGAAACAGAGAGAGAAAACCTCCCCACTAGTGTTGGCACCCCAGACTCAGACTTTTACCTCCTTAAATTCAATTTTTTATAAATTAAAATAATCCACTTGGGCTGTCTCTACCATAACTAAGACACTATATATTTCAAATAGCCCTAGCTGTAAGATTGAGCACCGAGGCAGCAAACGTGTCTTTGACTTTACAGTCCTCATGCTGTTGTTGTTGTTGTTAAGTGCCATTGAGTTGTAGACGACTCATAGCAACCCTATGAATGAAAGACCTGAACACTAGTATAACTTTCATCATTTCTCTAAGTTCATAGAGTTTCCTGATACAAGACATTTCAGAAGTGGATGCCACTCCTGCTTCCAAGCTAGTTTTAATCAGGAGCTCCACCAAACACTGCCCACCATGGGTAACCATCATCACATTTGACACATCAAGGTCACAGTGTTCAGCTTCACAGCAACAACGAGGTACCTCTGTACAGCAAATGGACAGACCATTGCTGTAGCACTTAGGAGAATAAATTTATTCATTCCATCAATCCATTGTTTTATTTTAAAAGTTTAAAACAGAACTCAAAAGACAAATTGCATTAGGAAAATCTGCTGCCGGAGACCGTTCTAGAATGCTGAAGAGTCACAATGTCAGTGTGGAGACTAAGGTGCACCTGATGCAGGCCATGGTCTTCACAATTACTTGCCATGTATCAGAGAGCTGGACAGTGACCAAGGATGACAGAAGAATTGATGCCTTTGAATTGTGCTTCTGGAGAAGGGTATTGAACATACTATGGCCTGCCTAGAGAACAAACTGGTGCATCCTGGAGAGCATGGAACCAAGACACTCTTTGGCGACAAGGATTTTGAAGCTCCACCTCACATATTTTGGGCACATGGCCTGAAAAGTCCAGTCCTGGGAGAAGGACATCATGCTTGGAAGGGTGGAGGAACAGTGCAGGAGAGGAAGACCCTGGATGAGATGGATTGATACAGTAACTGGAATAATGGAGGTAGGTTTGTCAGAGAGAGTAAGACTGGCTCAGGACAGGACAAGGTTCAGAGCTATTGTGCATAGGGTCGTTATGAATTTCAGGTGACTCACTGGCACGTAACCACAATAGTAAGAAGCTGTGCTGCAATCCCAAAGGCATGAGATTCAAATCCACCAGCTGCCTTGTGGATGAAAGATGGCCAATCTTCTCCCATGCAATTACTTGCCTCTTAAAACCCTCTAGAAGGTCAGCTATAGTTCACCACTCAATGACACACAACAATAACAAATCACAACAAGAGACCTTTCTCTCTTGGAGCCACTAGTAGATTCAAACTGTAAGGAGACTCATTGCCTTTGAGTGAAAATTGACTCATAGAGGAGCCTCTAGTCGGTTTTTTGGTTTTGTTTTTTTCTTTTTTGGAGGCTGTGCATCACATGGGAAGAGACTGACCATCATTCTCCCACAGAAACTCTGAAACTGTGGTGATTTCAACCGCTAGAGAGCCAGGACCTTTTAGTGAGCAACTCCCTACATACTAGCTATGCCCCCAGAGTATCCACAAAGTCTTTCAGCCCAACCACTTAGTGGAGTATATCCATCAGATGTTCTGGAGGCCTAGGAATCTCTAAAGATAAAAAGTGGTGCTAGTGTTACAAGTAGATCCCAAACGGAGCAATTGCATTTACAGTTTAAAGAAGACTTCATTGTCATTAAGTGGAAGCTCATAGCTGACCCACCACTAAGATTCCAAGGGTTACCCAGCCTTCTCCTAAAGACTGGCTGCTGGAGTTGAACCACCAGAGAGAGGTTTGGCCTTTGGGGTAGCAGTGAAACTTCCTATAGACTACAGCACCAGAGCTTCTTCGTAAGAGTTTAAGCAAAGGCATTGCTTATAAGGCAGATCTGTGCCCTCCCTGTGTAAGACATTTTGATTGCCACCCTCCTTAGCAGCACAAAGCCTTTGCTCACAAACCAGACACTTTACAGTAAGATGGTAAAGGAAGCAGAGAAGGAAAGACAAAGAGAGGAAGGCACATACTGGACAGGGATGAGGAGAGGGAGGGAGAAAAGATAGAAGACAGAGGGGTGGTGAGAAAACAGAATGGAGGGAGGGGGAAGAGAGGATGCAAGACAGTGGGGGAGGAAAACAAGGATGAGGGGAGAGAAGAGAGGATAGAAGGCGAAGAAGGGAGGGAATTAGGGAAGGAAAGAGCCAGGGAGGAAAAAGGGGAGGGGAGGAGAAAGGAAGGAAGGAAGGAATGGTTTCTGCACAGAAAATGTTCTCTTGATGGAGGAGGGAAAGAGTGGCGCTTCTGGTCCTCGGTCCCCTCACTCTGGGAGTCGCCATGTTTGATTCCTGTTCTGCTGGCCTTTGAACACCCTTCCTCCCTCCACGCTGCCCCCTCGGAGCTCAGTTCCTTTCTGCCCTTCATCTATCTGCCTTTGTGCCATAGCTGCTGCCTAACACATTTTCTGTTTTTAATAAGGAGCAGGCAAATCTCGTAGTCCTTCCCTGTAGTATAGTTTAAAAGGGAAACTAGCAGACAAGTAAATAAGGGCAAGGATTCTGGTCCCTTAACTCTTGCTTCTCTGTTAGTTAATCTCTGGTGAACTGGCTTGGACTCAGGCTGGGCTCACACATTGCCACTGGGCGGGGGGGACGGGGTGTCCTCAGCCCTCTTCTTCGTCAGGCATTCTCCTCTTCAGTTTTCCTTCTCCTCTTCGGTTTTCCTTCTCCTCTAGTCAAACCACAAAGCAATTTGGCCTAGGAGAGGTCTTCCAGGGAGTCAGGAGAGATAGTGTGCGCACCAAAATGCCCAGGTGAATTGATGTCTACTACATGCCGGCCACTTCTTCTAACATATTTCGGACAAGTTGTAAGGAGGGACCAGTCCTTGGAGAGGGACATCATGCTTGATGGCACAGGAGAGGAAGGCCCTCTATGAGGTGGATTGATTCAGTGACTGGGGTAGTTGGGATGGGTGTGTCAGAGACAGTGCGATTAGCACAGGACAGAGCAGAGGTTAGAGCTGTTGTACATAGGATCACTATGAGTTGCAGGTGACTCAGCAGCACATAACAACAACAACATGCTGGCCACTCCTGTGCTGGGACAGTAAGTTGGCTGATGAAGATCTCCAATATTTGGTGGTGTTGGCTGGAAAAGTAGTGGTGAGGAAGAAATGAGGTCATGTCCTTAGTTGCCTGGTAAACACCCAGCAGGCAGCCAGGGATTCTGTGGTAGATTGTGCAGCACAAACACCTTTGGTGTTTTGGCTTTTGTCGTGCCAGGGAGCCATAAGCCAGGAGATAACACTGGACTTTTCAGTCTGATGGACTCCAGGGAGTATTTTTCCTGCATAGTCTAAGAGACTGATAAATCAGTAAACAACGCCAAATTATATCCTGGGTGAAAGCAATGGCTTTTCCTTGAGTTTGGCTCAAGGGCTCTAACTATAGTCCCAGGCCCTCAGCTGCTGTGGATGATTTGTGAGGTGCGGGGGGCATGATGTGCTTTGCTGGGTCCTCACAGTATTTCCTTCTCAGGGGCCTGAACCCAATTGACAGAAAAAAACAAATCCAACCCCAGATTATCCCATCTAAATGCCTTCTGATTCTTAGAATTCTGAGATTCTGTCCAACCAAGTTCCTAAATACTATTGATACAAGATGCTCATTGTTGGCCCTCCCTAAACCCAGGATTCTCATATTTAGTTATTAGACACTGAGTTGCAGCCCTGCTCACAGCTGCCTCTCCAGCAGGTTTAAAGAGGCTATAAATCTCGTAGAAGGTGTTTGCCCATCTTTCTCCTGTGGAGCAGCTGGTAGATTTGAACCACGCACCATTGGATTGGGAGTTCAGCTCCTTTCCTCTAAGCTACCAGAGTTCTTTAAGGACTGGATTGTTAATCTGTATGAAACACTCATTTGCCACTGTATCTTAATATAGTGATTTCCATGTCTCTGGGATAGTAGGAGCTATGGTATTTGGTATTTCCAATGCAGGGGTCACCACTGTGGACTCATTTCAGCAGAACTTCCAGTCTAAGACTGGGAAGAAATACCCGCTGATCTAGTACTGAAAAATAAAAACAATCAACCTTTATGAAATACAGTGAAAACTTGATGAATGACCACACCATGGACTGAGTGCAGGAAGATGAGGTCTTCAGGTTGGAGGGGACTCCAATTACGACTAGAGAGTAGCTCAGTGAGTGACAGAGATAGGGGTCAAAGGTTTAGGACCTTCATTTACTGATATGGAATAAATAAAAAAGAGAAACTGCTGTACATATCCATTGATAATCAGAACATGGAGTCTACCACGGATATATCTAAGAGAGTTGGGAGTTGCCAAAACCAAAATTGAACACTTGAAGATCAGTATCATTGACATTAGGAAGCTGACATGGACCGGAATGGATCATTTTGAATCAGAAAACCCTATGGTTTATTACATATGCTCTGAAGACTAAAAGAAGAATATTTAGCGTCGAAAAGTAACGAGGATTTGAAACTCTTCTTTTAATGAAGATCAGAGATCACCAGCATTAGTGCAGATTCCAGCTCAGCATCAGGTAAACAAAGTCCTCCCAACTGGATCAATAAACAAACATCATGTAAATGGAAAAGGATTGAAGATGTCCGTGAATTAATCTTCTTCCTAATGGAAGTACCCAGCCTCCAGAAGCAGCAGTCAAAAAATTAAACAATGCATTCCATGAAGCCGTTGTGCTCCAACATACTTTTTTAAATGAATTTAAAAAGAAAGCTGTAACTTTGAAGACTAAGTTGGACCTGACCCTTTCTCAGTGCCCTTATCTACATGAGAATGCGTAAAGACTGAAGAAAGAATGCATTTTGATTTGGTGCTGGCAAAGAATGTTGGCTATACCATGACTGACAAAAGAACACATCTGTCTTTTAAAAAAAATTGTTATTATAATTTTTTATTATTTATTTATTTATTTTTCGTTTCAATGAACATCTACAGAGATTTTGGAATTCCATTCATTCATTGTTGCACCCTTCTCCCTGCCCCCTGCCCCCCCCCCCCCCCCCCCCCCCCGTTTGCTCGTCTCCTTCAAAAGCAAAAGAAAAACTCCCTCATTGGTACACAATCCCCCCCGCACATCCTCCAACCACACCCCCAACCCCAAAAATAATCCACTCTGCAACCCTCATTCTGTACTCTTACGATGAACATAATGCCCTAAAATATAAAACTTTGAAACTATTCTCTCCCCCATAGACTTCAATGCCGTAAATATATTTCATCCAGTTTTTCTCAGTCTTACCCCCACCCCGATGCCAGCCTCATTCTACAACAGTGGCACCATATAATATTTGTCCCTTTGTGACTGAGATACCTCACTCAGCATAATGTCCTCCAGGGTCACCCATTTTGAATAATATTGCATGAGTTCCTTGTTTTTCAATGCAGCATAATATTCCATTGTGCGAATATACCACAGCTTCTCTACCCATTCATTTGTTGATGGGCATTTAGGTTGTTTCCAACTCCTTGCTATTGTAAACAAAGCCGCAATAAACATGGGTATGCATATATCTACTTGGGTGCCATTTATGGTCTCTTTAGGGTATATTCCCAGTAGTGTAATTGCTGATATTTTGGATTTCCATTCATTCATTGTTGCACTTTTGTCCCTGCCCACCCCTCCCGCCCAGTTTGCCCTTTGAAAAGAAAAAGAAAAATTCTCTCATTGTTATATGATCCCTCCCCCCAAGTCCACTCCACTATGCAGCCTTTGTTTTTTCATATCATGAAAATAATACCTAATCATATATACCTTTAAAACAGTTCTTTTCCTCATCTGTTTCAATGCAGTATACATAATTTGTCTCGTCTTTCAGAGTCTCCTCCCCTCAACCCCTGTGTCAGTCCCATTTTACAACAGTGGTACTATGCAGTATTTGTCCGTTTTTTGGGTTTTTTTTGTTTGTGTTTTTGTCCTGAGATATTTCATTCAGCATAAGGTAAAAAATCTGTCTTGAAGGAATTACGGCCAGAAAGTTCCTGCAAAGTTAAAATGGTGACACCTTATCTCACATAATTTCAGCGAGTTATCAGTACGAGCAGTGCCCAGAGAAGAACATTATGCCAATGAAAAAGAGGAAAACCATCAAGAAGACGGGTTGACATGAGGCTGTGGCAGTCGGCTCCAACTTCGCAGTCTTTTCGAGAAAGCACGGGTTAGGGCAATGTTTTGTTCTGTTTTATTCCAAGTCATTGGGAGTTTGGAACTGACTCTGCAGCACCTAACAAGAACAATGGGGGATAGTCGCACAGGTAGATGGCAGCATGCCTCAGATATGTCATCAGGCCTGTGGTGACAGTAGTGTTTGTCAGTACCCAAAACCTGCTTAATGCCTCATTCTTTCTTTTTTTTTTAACACACAGTGTCTTTTTTCTCCATTTTAATAAACACTGAAGCTGCCTGCCATCACTGAAGCTGCCTCTTTGTATGAAGACATTGACATGAGTAAGATGGGTCATTTCAATTCAAATGTCCCACAATGAGATGTGCAATTTTTCTTCCAGCCAGATGCATTTCGCAGATGATATTCACAGGGTTGGTGTCCTCTCAAGGTGGAGAGCAGACAAAGACTTTAATAATCTCCACCAAAGTTTTAATAGGAAATTAAGCAAATTGTGCTTAAAGGCTTATTTCCTTGTGTGTGCTGTTTATAAGGGACTTTTTTCAGCCAGCGGAATTATGTTATCATCTGATTAAAGATCTACTTATGATGGTGGCATAGAAAGGACTAGAAGGGAGTTCTGAGCAGTTCTAATCACACCGCCCATAACCATTTTTCTCTTGCCATGTGGAAGGATATCTATCATAAACCAGGTGAGCATGGCAATTACAGGTTTGAGGTAATCTGTGCAACACTTTCTGACTACAACTACATATTGTTAAAGCTCGATAAAGAAAACCAATAGGAGCTGATGTTAAGCAGACCTTTTGTGTGTTAGAGTAGAAGGTGGCACCATGGGGTTTTCAGTGGCTGATGTCTCAGAAGTAGAATGCCAGTGTTTTCTTCCAAGACATCTGTGGGTGGATTTGCTCTTGAAACTTTAAATCAGCAGTGCGATGTTTTTACCACCCAGCGACTCTGAATGCTGTGGTTGTCTTTTGCCATCAAGTCAATGCCAACTCAAACCATTCTCATAGTACAACACATCAGAATTCTGCCACCTTCATAGTCTCCCCTGTGCATTTCTGCAGACACCGTGTCATGTAATCGCAAAGGTCCTGCTCTCTCTCACGGACCCTGTTTTTTTAATTCATTAAAGAGATACGTTGGAGCACATTGGCCTTTGGGTTGTAGTGAAGATTCTTAGCACTGGGCCACCAGAGCTCCTCTGATTGAATCCACAATCAACATCCTTAGTGATAGCAGTCTGGAGGTATATTGCTTTGGAAAAGTCAGTATAAGTCAGTACTGAAATGACAGCATAAAAAAACTTCACGAGTCTGTGTTAATATGGTGGTCATTGCTTGACTGTATTTCTTAGGGTGATGGGTTGTTATTGTTGTTATGTGCCATCGAGTTGCCTGTGACCCATAGCGACCCTATGAACAGCAGCTCTGAATCCTTCCCTGTCCTGAGCCACTCTCATTAATTCCAACACACCAATCCCATTGATACTGATACATTACTGTATCAGTCCATCTCATCCAGAGTCTTTTCCCTCCACCCTTCCAAGCATGATGTCCTTCTCCAAGCACTGGTCTCTCCTGGCCACGTACCCCAAGTATGTGAGGCAGAGCTTCAAAATCCTAGCCTCCAAGGAATAACTTGGTTTCACCCTCACCAAGACAGACCTATTTGTTTTCTTGGCGGTCCATAGTATGTTCAGGACTCTTCTCCAGCACCACAACTTGAATATTTTTATTCTTCTCCTGTCATTCTTAGTCATTGTCCATCCCTCTGATGTATAGCAAATAATTGTGAAGACCATGGACTAGATTAGGCGCACCTTAGTCTCTATATTGACATTGTTGCTTTTCAGTACTCTGGAGAGGTCTCTGACAGCCGATTTTCCCAGCACAATTTCATCTTGCGATTTCCTGACGGATGGTATTAAGAGTGTTGATTGTGGAGCCAAGCAAGGTATAATTTCTGACAAACACAATCTCTTCTCCATCTATCATGGTGCTGCCAATTGGCCCAGTGGTCAGAATCATTGTCTTCTTGATGTTAAGCTTCAATCCATATTGAAGGATGCAGTCCTTGATCTTCTGCAGCAAATGATGCTGGAGAAGGGTGTTGAATATACCATGGACTGCTAGGAGAACAAACAGGTTTGTCCTGGAGAGCGTGAATCCAGAATGTTCTCTGGAGTCAAGGATTCTGAAGCTTCATCTGACATACTTTGGGCATGTTGCAAGGAGGGACTGGTCCTTGGAGAGGGACATCATGTTTGGGAGAGTGGAGGGACAGCACAGGAGAGGAAGCCCCTCAATGAGATGGATTGATTCTGTGATTGGGGAGGTGGGAATGAATGTGCTTGAGACAGCGAGGTTGACACAGGATAGAACGGCGTTTAGGGCTCTTGTACATAGGCTCGCTATGAGTCGCAAACGACCTGATGGCACATCACAACAACAACAACAACATCTTTATGGGATAAGAGTGCATCTCCTTCTTCCATGAAGTAGCCTGTGGCTTTGAACTACCAGTCTTGCAGTTGCAGCCCAACACAGTACCCACTGTACCTCCAGGGCTCCTGTCTGGACACACTAAGGGAAGTCATCACAGACTTAAATAGACTTGACTGTGAGAACTAAAATTGCAAAGGGCTAGGTGCTGGGGAACCAGATACCTAGTGAACAGCCACTGGACAGCAGGGCTGGGACGATAAATGGGAATGGCTGTCCATCTTGCCTTCCAGTAAGGAAGCATATACCTCGAATTGAAACTAAGATGTTTCAAAATATATTTGCACATGACTTGAGGGCAGCACAGTGGAGATGCAGAACCACTTGTGATAGTGCTGTGTGCTGCGTGGGGAAGTCGGCAGTGGTCACTCTCACTGAAAACAGTTTGTGATGACCGATGGGAGCATCTTTCCTCACTCCTGTGGAGCACCAGTCTCAGATCTGCCCGAGAGTAAATCACAGAGGTTTTCTAAAGCTTCAAAAGTGCAGGCACCTGGAGCGATCTAGTCCATGAGTATGAAGACATTAAAGTATAGCATGATAACCATGGTGTTTTATAGGATTTGAACAGGCTATAGGATGGGGATACTAAAGTGTTCTGAGTGGGTTTTAAGCATTTAGAGAAACTGTCAGCATCTTTATCAAACCAAGGACTTGGCAGGTTTTTGTTTAAGAATAACATGTTGTTGTTATGTGCCATCGAGTTGCTTGCGACTCATAGCGAACCTATGTACAAGAGCCCTAAACCCTGCTCTGTTCTGTGACAACCTCACCATCTCCAGCACTCACTCCCACCACCCTAATCTCAGAATCGATCCATCTCATTGAGGGTCTTCCTTTCCTGTGCTGTCCCTCCACCCTCCCAAACATGATATCCCTCTCCAAGGACCAGTCCCTCCTTGCAACATGTCCAAAGTATGTCAGATGAAGCTTCAGAATCCTTGACTCCAAGGAGCATTGCAGCTTCACTCTCTCCAGGACAAACTTGTTTGTTCTCCTAGCAGTCCGTGGTATAGTCAACATTATTCTCCAGCACCACAGCTCAAAGGCATCAATTCTCTTTCTTCCATTCCTAGTCACTGTCCAACTCTCCAATGCATAGCACGTAATTACAAAGACTATATCTCAGATCAGACACACCTTAATGGGAAAAAAATGACATATAAACGAACTTCAGTAAGTGCTTTTTAGACTGAAGGGGTCCATATGGGTAGGGGTACACACACTGGGGTCTCAAAATAAGGGATGAACTGTTTGGACATTTCTAAATTGTGTTAGCAATCAAATGTAAGCTGATTAACTGTCAGCTTAGGTGGGAAGCCTCTCTGTGTGGGCAAACAGAATCTGGTGGGCGAACATTGGTATTTACAATTCCACCTAGTCCTGCCTGCGAGTGAGCCTTTAGCTTGGCAAAACAACTACAGGATAGGTTTTCCTAGGATCTTGCTACTGAAACTGCTTTCTAGCCCATTGTAAAGAAGGTCGTTACATAACTCTGTGTGTCCAGACCCTCTGGGCAGCCAGGACCTGCTTGGCCACTGAGGATAATGGGGTTTTAATTGTGATTTGAGTAAAAGTTTAAAAACCATATCTGTTTTTCACTCAATTAATAGTGCACATTTCATTTCATAACATTAATCACAGTGTTTGCAATGTCTGATTATGCCTTTATATTATATTACCATTCACACCATAGGGCGTATTTTTAAGGGTGATTAAAATTGAGCAAACTCTCCAAAATACTGAGTTTGAGGGCTACGGTGCACTTGATTCAGGCCCTTGTCTTTTCAACCACTAGAAGAACTGATGGCTTTGATTTGTGATGTTGCAGAGGAGTCCTGTATATCCCATGGATTGCCAAAAGTACAGGCAAGTCTGTCTTAGAGCAAACATGAACAGCGTGCTCCTTGGAGGCAAGGGTGGTGAAAATTCAGCTCATATTCTTTGGGCATATTGTTAAGGAGAAGCCAGTCATTGGAGAAAGACATCATCCTTGGAAAGGTAGAGGGTCAGCATAAAAGAAGACTCTCAACAAGATGAATTGACCTGGTTAGACACTAGACTCAAGTATATTGGAGATAATGAGGTTAGCACAGTCCAGGGTAAGATTCACGTCCATTGTCCATAAGATCACTACGTGTCAGAGTCAACTAGATGGTCCACAACAACAAAATTTAAGCAAAGAGACACTGCGTAAGGTTTAGTTATATGGAGTTTTGTTGCCAAATCACAGATACACTCTTTGAATCCACCAATTGCTCGACGGGAAAAAGATGGGAAATCTTCTTACATGCAATTCATTGCTTCTTGAAAGCTGCTGGAGGGTCAGGCATGAATGAAGAGGTTCTGACTGGAAAGCACACAACAACAAAGGTTAAGCACAGGAGAGAAAAGCCCTTGTTTAAAGAGAAAGCTAAGACTCAACATGGACTCCAGACTCCTGTGAAGATTTCAGATGGAGTTAAGGCTTCACTTTTAGACTGCTTTTTCTCTCATTTCCATTTTACATGGAAGGGCACAGAGGCACTGGTCGTTTACGTCCAAGTTACAAGCGCTAGGCACTCTGATTTTAGTTTCTCATACACTCTGCACTCATTGAGTTTGAAGTTCATCCCTTGAAATCAGCCAGAGTGAGAGTATTTACAACCTGGCATTGGTAGACATAACTGTTCCCTGAGGGCAATTTGGTAAACATTAGCTAACACACTGTTAGATTTCTGGTGGTCTAGTGGATAGGTACTTGTGCTCCCAGTGCAGTATCGAGCAGTTCAAATCCAACAGCTGCAAAAGATGGGCAATCTTCTCCCGTGTAATTTCAGCCTCTCAAAAACCTGTGGAAGGTCGGCTCTGAGTTGGTTCCAACTCCATGGCAATGAGTTAGTTTTGCGATTTTTAGCATACTTTCAGACTGAAGAGCCTGTGGCCTTCATTTGGACTTGTAATTAACATTCGCATTGCCACCAAATTGATTCTGACTCTCAACCACTTCCCATCAGATTTCCAATCTTTACAAAACAAACTCCTTTGGGCATCTGCTGGATTTGAACAACTGGCCTTCAGGTTATCAGCCTGATTTATAACACACCACATCTTTAGCACTTCTTTCTAGCTCAGAGAGAAAAATCATAGTGTTTCTTTTGTTTCTTCACAGAATCACAACTATTTTATTCTTGCAATATGTTTTGTAGAATCACAAATGTTTTCATTGGGAGCTAAGAGGACCAATGCAGGCATTCTAACGCAAGTACTTTGAGCCCCAGGAAAGCGAAGCTTCACTCCGTTCAAAATGTGTGCGGAGCTCACCTACTCCTCCAGGCCTCAGTGAGCCGGCAGCAGACCTTGAACGCGTGGGCCTTCTTTTTCTTATCATCTTCCAGATGTTCCTTTTTCACACAGACACTAACCTATGTAGAATTAAATGTGATTTCAAATATATCTCAGGGTTTATAGATTGGATGAGATGTTATGAAGATTGTTGTTATTGTTAGGTGCCATAGAGTCAGGTATGGCTCATAACTCCCCCTTGAACAATGGATCTGAACTCTATCTCACCCTGTGCAATCCTCACAATCTCTGACACACTCCAGCACAAGCTGCAGTCACTGTGTCAGTCCATCTGATTGAGGGTCTCCTTCCCCTCTTTCACTGCCCCTCCGTCTTTCCAGTCATCATGTCCTTCTTTAAGGAATAACCTCTCCTCCTAGCCCAAAATATCTGAGTTGAAGCTTTACTGTCTTTGCCTCCAAGGGGCGCTCTGGCTGCACCTTCTCCAAGATATATTTGTGTGATAGCAGGTCAGAGTGGAATCCGTTTTTAATGAATGGCCATTGTGATCAAGTATGTCCTGTTCATGGGGGCAGGCAAGGCCCTGCAGGGTAAAATAGAAACAGAAAAATATTTTTCAAGAAAATCAGCAGAGAATTATCCAGAATTACTAGCAATCACCCCTTCTTCTTCTAACTCTATTGTACCGAAAGAAAAAGAAAGAATCAAAAGACTGGAAGGGAACCAAGAATTCATCAAGGACTTTCTTTGGCTGAAGGCTACATAGGTTGGTGCCTTCCAAGAATGAACATTACCTGCCTGTTAATTAAAGTCTCCTCAGAAGAAGATGCTGTAATCTCCTCAGTCAGTGTCATGCCATCTGGTTGTGACTGCTGAGAACTCCCTAGGGTTTAACTCTTCTCCCTGGCTCTCATTCTTTCTTGACAGTTTTTGCCCTCACACTCTGTTGTGCCTTGTCTTCACTTCACTCTTCACTCAGTCATTTTCCTTTCAGTCACTTAGAGAATGATTCTTCAAAGCTGAGTTGATGGTCCTCCATCCTGTGGAGCATATTATAGAGATGCTGATGCCTGGTCTCTTTCCTTGTGTAACTGATGGCATGCCTTGGCATGGGGCCAAGGACCTTTGTGATAGTAGTGATGATCATGACGGCAGTGACAAAAATAACAGTATGGAAGTAACCACGGCTACAACAAGCACTAATTAGATACCAAGCACTCTTCTAAGGGTTTTGAGTAAATTACAACTTTGAGTTTGCAGTTTGCAAATCATGAGGTAGGTGTATATATATATATATATTTATCCTACAAGGACATTAGAGTGTGGAAAATTTAAGAAAACTAGTGACAGATCTAAAAATCGACCCCATTAGCCTCTTTCTTAACCACTATGTTCAATACCCTCCATCTTTCTGTTAAGCTTCCCAGAGATTCTACTGTATTTCTGAAGTGGAAAACCATTGGCATAAGTGATGGTACTTGGTATATAATAAAACTGTTCTCCCTATTCATTTTTTTCTTTTTTATTTCATTGTTTATCAGCAGGGAGAAATATTTAAAACATGCATATGTTGTTGTTGTTGTTGTTAAGTGCTGTTGAGTCGTAGATAGCTCATAGTGACCCTATGAACAAACGATATGAACAGTTGTA
>NW_006399785.1:10702181-10723650 GCF_000299155.1 Elephantulus edwardii
AAAAAAAAAAGTTGTGCTGCAAACCCCAAAGGCTTATTCAAACTCACCAGCTACTCTATGGGAGACAATCTCCTCTCATGTGATTTATAGCCTCTGGAAACCCACTGGAGGGTCAGTTGTCAGTTTTTGTTGGGTTTTTGCAGGGTTTTTTTTCCAATGGCACACTGCCTTTCCAACCTGTCTCTTTCCAAAGACTGGTTCCTTCTCACCACATGTCCTGGTACCTTCTCACCACAAGTGCTAAGTATGTGAGGTGAAATTACATTATTCTTGCCTCTAAGGAGCACCCTGATGGTTCTTGCTCCGAAACATATTTGTTCTGTTGACAACCTATGGTATATTCAACATTCTTCTTTTATATCACAGTTCACAGGCATTGTGTCACGTTAAACTTTCCTTAGAAATAAATATCCTCATCACTGGACGAAAAGGTTTTGGACAATAGAGGAGAGTAATTACTCCTGAGATTAGGAAAAAGGTTGGAAAGGACAGAATAAAATTTAGTTTTTAAAAAAGAGTCCTCCCTGTTCAGCATGAAGAAGCCAGAGAGTCTGCGCCCAATTCCCAAATAAGAAACCCACAAATGAATAAGACAGTTTATTTAATCACCATTGGACTATACTTACCATTGCCCTGTATCATCTCGTTCCCACTGGATCCTTTTCACTTCCTTCACCTGCTACCCGCCCCCAACCAAATTGTGCAGCTCTCCAACTACATCCCTGCCATTTTCATCCCTGCCCATCCTCACCCTTCTGCTCCCAACCCTCACCTCCTTGTATCCCCAACATGTTTTTCCCAGTAAAAAAAAAAAAAAGACAGAGACCTAACAAAAAATCCCTGTAGGCATTAGTTAAAATCCCTGGGAGCTTTGCTGTTCTCTAACAGTGTCCCTGCAAGCCTGTGAGGGACAATAACTCTATTCTCAATGCTTCTTGAAGGGAAGAAAGTGACTCTGGGTGGGATTAAATAGGCCAGACTCTCATGGATATAAGGAATATGTTTCCTAACCCAGCCATCATCTATTATTGGTCTTAACATGTGTCTTTCTTCTCTGAATTCATTGGTTACCAAAAGGATTCAGACATCAGGGGTTCCTGTATCATCTATCCTCAAATTTGTCTCTCTTGTTAGTATTGAAATAATCACAGAAAGTAGAAATTCATACAATAAGAAGATAGGACACTAGTTTTTTGCCAATATTTATAACTCCAGAGTTTAGCATCATGCCTACCATGAATAGGTAATAAAATTGAGTCTGAGTGAGTTTAAAAGTCTTGCCCAACACTACATGGAAAACCAAACCAAACCCATTACCACCAAGTCACTTCCAACTTACAGGGGCCTGTGGGCTCGAGCAGAATTGTGGTTAATCTTTAGGGAAACAGATTGCAGTTCCTTTCTTCAGTGGTTCATTTTGGGAATGCCAGCTGCCAAACTTCCACTTAGTAGATGATCATCTTGCCATAGAACTCCTTGACTGACTGTGCAAAACAGCAATGGACTCATTCCTCCCAAATTCTGTGCCTTCTTTCCTGCATCCCTACTACTGTCGCAGGTATTAGAAATCTCCAACTCTGTGCAAAATATGACAGAGCACCAGTTAAAGGGAAGTAGGCATTTACTTTTTCCTCTGAGACTTCTCTGAGTAATCTCTTCATCTTTTTGTTGTTAACTTGTTAAGTGCTGTTAAGTACCACTCATAGAGACCCCATGAACAAAAGATCTGAACCCTGCTCTATAAATATTGTTGTTTCTCTAATGTTTATAGTTTCCAAAGGCCTATTGTTTAGGAAGTGGATGCCAATCCTGCTTCTAAGCCTGCCTTATTCTGAGAGCTCTACCAGACCATGTCCACCATGGGAAACCATTATGGCATTTGACACACCAGTGGCACAGCATTCAGTATCACAACAACCTCAATTTATCTCAATACAGCAAACTAACAGACAAGTGCTGAACGACTTAAAACATGTCTTCCCAAACACAATCAACATCAACTGACTTTTAAATACAAAGGCCCACCCATCAGGTTCTGATTGACTTAAACAAGAGGCTTCCAGCCCATAGCTGATAGTTACCTAAATCCAGGTGACCAATCAACTTACACATGTTTGTTAATGAAACAAAAAACAACTCAGAAGTTTACGCTCAACTTTCAACTAAATCAAGAGAACCCACCTTCCAGAAGCAGATATGTCTTCATCTTTAGTTCACTTTTTATTACATATAGTCAGTCTCATCTCACTCTATAAATGGAAGAATTTTCCATGACCAAAATTATATATCAAATTGATGATTAAACAACAAGAAAAGCCAAACCCACTGCTGTAAAGATGATCCTGGCTATGATGACCTTCTGTCTGGTTTCTGAAGCTCAGACTCTCTTGGTAGAGATTGCTTCATCTCTTTCTGATAGAGGAAGTGGTAGATTAGAACTACTAAACTTTTGGTTAGTATTCCAACATTTATCAAATCACTTTCCAGTTTATTACGAACCTATGGCCATTGGACCAATTACAACTCATAGCAACCCTCCATCAGGTTTTCAAAACTGTAAATGGGAGAAGACTCTCCACCTTGCTGCCATGGAGTGGTTTGTGGATTCAGACTGCTGTGATCTTTAGATTATAAATCTGACAGATTATGGTCTTCCATATGAGGATTCTTGACAATTGAGACTGTTGTTGTTAAGTTTCATAGAGTTAACCATGACTTATAGAGATGTATGAACAATAGACCTGAACGAACCCTGTCGTATCCTGGGCCATCCTCCTTATCATGTGTAACACACTTGAGCCCATTGCTATGGTCACTGTGTCAGTCCATCTGGTTGAGGGTCATCCTCTCTTTTGCTGACCCTTCATCTTTTCAAAGGTAGTATTTGTCTCCAAGGAAGGACCTCTCCTGTAAAGCTGTCCAGGGTTTGAGAGATGAAGCTTTGATCTTTATTTTCTTTTCGAAGTACTCATTGACACACAGCTGCAAATGATGCAATGTATTATTTGTGTCTTATTTCTTGCCAAGCAACCAACAAACTTAGAAAGATTTGACCTAGAACATTATTTTCAGTACTCACAATGTAATCTACCTTTTCACACTCCTTCCTCTAATTCTGGCTTCTATTATTTCTTCTGTGCTTCTGCAGTTCTTCCCTTTAGTGTTATTTTACTGATCATCTTATTTGATATTGCCTTTTCCTCCACTCATATTAAGATGTATTACCTATTTACTAATTTTTACTCTCTTCCCATTATCGTTACCATACAAGAATGATTGTACCTGCATATAAACCTTGTTTTACAATAGTCATCTTGAACATATTTGTCATTTTGTGACTGAATTATTTCATTCAGCAAAATACCATCTCTATCAATGCATGTTATGCAATGCTTCATGAATATTTTATTGTCTTGTAGTGTTGCATAGTACTCCATCGTGTGACTATACCATAATTTCTTTATTTGTTCATCCCCCATGGACACTAGGGTTTTTCCCATTGCTTTGATACTGTAAATAAAGCTACAATGAAGACAAATATGCATTTAAAAAAAATCTACAACTTACTGACATTCTATTAGTTCCAACTCATCCTGCCCTTCCATTCAATTGGTCAAACATTCTTTTAAGTGGTTTAGCACTGGTCTGTCCATTTGCTGGACAGAGGTATCTCACGGTTGCTTTGATGCTAAACACTGTGACACTGATGTGTCAAATGTGATAATGGTCACCCATGGTGGACAGTGTTTGGTGGAGCTCCTCGATTAAAACAAAGTTGGAAACAGGAATGGCATCCACTTCCGAAATAGCTTGCCTCCAGAAACTCTATGAATGTGCAGAAATGATGAACGTTATACACGTGTTCAGGTCTTTCATTCATAGGGTCACTATGAGTCATTTGTGACTCGACAGCACTTAACAACAACAACAACAATCGCAATGAGAGGAGACTGTCCATTCTTCTCCCTCACAGAGGCTGCTGAGTGAAAAGTACAACCAACTAGAGACTGTGCCCCTCCAGAGCACCCCGTATAAGCCTACTATGAGGGCGACTGTGAGTTATAGTCTCAATGAGAGTGGTACTTGTGTGAAAGTATATATGTGGTGGTGGTGTTGTATACCATCTAGTCAGAAATGACCTATGACTGACTCTCCAGCAGGTTTTCACAGATAGTACATCTTACTGGAGGAGATTGCCCATCTTTTACTATGGAGTGGCTGGTAGATTCAAACCATGTACTTTTGCATCACTTTACCACTAACCCACCAGAGCTCCCGTGTTGTTGTTAGGTGCAGTCAGATAGAGAATGACTCACCACGACTCTATGAGCAACAGATTTGAAACTTGGCCTGTCCGGTGCCAACCTCAAAATCTCTGATACACTCGAGAGGATGTGCATATATGAAAAATTTATCTTTATTTCAAAAGTGCTCAGAAATCTTTCTTTTTTGCCTACTTACACTAAAATTTAGCCAAATCAGTTAATTAAAAATAAAATAAAGCTAGAACACTTTGGTCTTTGAGTCACGAGCAACATTTATTTTCCACGAGACAGATGAACATTGAAATGCAGGAGAAGTATGGAATTAAAGCCTAATAAAATGTTCTATAAACTCTTAAGTCATGTTGACTTAAGTGGTGAGAGCACGCCAGGGAAGTTAATGGAGCTCGGGGACAGCGGTCCAATGATTTATCCCCCATCGCACTTTTCTAAGCAAAAACACATGTTTGCAAAATGGGTCTTTGCAAACTGAAGACATAGAGATCAAACTGCCAAATGCATCGCAGACCTGCAGGGTTTTGGTTTGAGGGGTTTTTCCCCCTCCTTTTTTATTTAATTAATTCTTTTTTTATTCCCTATTGGTTTGCATACAATATTCCTGTACATGGTGTTTCACTTATATACATTGTTTTTCATGCATTCCGCTATTCACCTTGTGTTTCATAAATTGTGTTTTATACATATGTTGTGTTTTATAATGTTAGTCACCGTTGCTCCATGCTCCCCAGTACCTCGCCTTTTCAGGTCCCCACTGGATCTTTCCCAATTCTTTTCCCCTTCCCTCTGCCTGTGCTGTGCAAAGGATGGCAGAACTTTGTCACACAAGACCCTACTTTCCCGCAGAAAACATTTCTCCCATGTGTTCCTGTTCTGGAGTCCGTGGGCGATGCAAATAGTTCATATACTCAGAAGACTGGAAGGTCCTCTGAGAGGGTCAAGTCCCAGATGCCCCTAGGAGGACACACCTGATGATCGGCTTCCAAAAATTCAGTCTTTAACAGCCCCCAGTGACTGTGTAGCTCTACTCTGTGAATTACAAGGTGCCCATGTCTCCTACTTGGCCCAGTTGCATCACACCTTTGTATTTAATCTTTTCATTTCTCTTCATACTTGGAAGATGACTGTTCTACAAATGAAACCCTTTTTTTTTTACTGAGTCTCTCTAACTAAGGAGGCTATGTTTGTATTTTCTGATTGTTCTTACTTTGTTTTCTGCTTACAAAGAAGTAATTGATTTCATGTCTACAACTGAAGAGAGTGTTGTTGTTGTTGTTGTTGTTGTTGTCATGTGCCATCAAGTCACCTGTGACTCACAATGACCCTATGTACAACAGCTTTGAAGCCTACTTTGTCATTGACTCCAACATACTTACTCCCATTGCCCTAATTAGTGTATCAAACCATCTTAGCTGGGGTCTTCCTCTCCTGCACTGTCACTCCACCCTTCCAAGCATGATGTCCTCCTTAAGGATCGATCCTTCCTGGCTGGCCACATGCCCAAAGTATGTGAGATGAACCTTTCAAATCCTAGCCTTCAAGAAGAAACTTGGTTTCACCCTCTCCAAGACAGAGCTATATGTTTTCTTGGCAGTCCTTGGTATGTTCAAGACCCTTCTCCAGCACCACAACTCAAAGGCATCAATTCTTCTGTCATCCTTAGTCATTGTCCAGTACTCTGATGCATAGCAAGTAATTATAAAGACCATCACCTGGATCAGGTTCATGGTAATCTCTAGACTGACATCATTGTTTCTCAGTATTCTGGAAAGGTCTCTGACAGCAGGTTACACACAGTGTAGAATAGTGAAACAATCAATGACCTATGCTTTCAGTCCCTTCCTCACCAACTTACCAGCTGTTTGATCTTGGACAATCAATTTCTTTTGTCCTTTGCAAGTACACTGATACCCACCACTTAGAGAAGCCAGGAGAACGTATTATTATTAGGTGCCATCAAGTCAGCTGTAACTCATAGTGACTCTGTGAACAACAGGTCTGACCCTCCATCCTCACTCATGATCTCTGCCATGCTCAAGTCCATTGCTACATCCACTATGTCAATCCATCCCAGTTAAGGTCTTCGTCTGTTTTACTGCTCCTCCAGCTTTTCCCAAGTGATGTCTTTTCCCAAGGACGGGCCCCTCCAGCTATGCACCCAATATACCTAAGTTGAAGTCTCGCCATCCTTGCCTCTAGGGAGCACTCTGGCCGCACAACTTAACTATGGAAGAACATAACAGAAGGGAAATGAAATAGGTTTACTCCTACTTTTTTTCTCCTAAGTGCCTCTATATGTTTTTTGATCAATGTTTACAACTACTCTAAATTAGTTGATGAAACTCTAATCCAGTGACTACCAATGAACAGCCTACGTTTCAGACTTTTCAAGGAATATCACGAAATCTAGTGACGCTGGTCCACTAACTGCCCCCTGCCCAGGTCCCTGGTCTGTGTTTCTTGCCACTGGCTTGGAGGAAGCTTTCTGACCCAAAGGTGTCAGCCACCTTGTGACTGAACAATTCTAGAAACTCCAGCAGATGAGAAATCTCAAGGACGCAGAGACCTACAGACAGATGCCCTGCCTTCAAGGGCTTCACCGTCTTATTAAGGGCTTATTGTAAATGATGGTTGGAGTTTTGCAGGGATGTATTGGATTCTTCCTGCCAGCCAGGAGGGAGGATTGAAAACTTAATAAGCTATGGCCCCTTGCCCCGCTGACCCCTCTCACCCACTGATTGGATTGAACTTTCTGGTTTGTGTTTCTCTCCGGCCTGAGATTCATTCATAGCACCACTGACTTATAATATTCTGCTTGTGACATCATTAAGTTGTGTTCTCTATCTTTGTTGTTTAATATACTGATAAGATAAAATCACCCTAATGACTTACTAGCAGAAGTCTTTAGTCAGCCTTGTATTGAGGGGAATGGAGAACATGGACTAACAGCCTTTTGCATTGTATTTCCTTGAGAGAGAAGCTTTTCAAATATCAAGTTTCCCAACACCTACCATGTTTCTGTTGTTGGTTGCAGTCCAGGCAATTCAATTGAGCCTGTGGGAGAGGATAAAACTGCCCGTAGGATTTCCTAAGGTGTGATCTTTATTAAAATCCTGGCTAAGTCCTCAGTTCAGTCCCTCCAACCCACCAGGCCCACCCCAGGAGAAAAGACGTGACAATCTGCCTCTGTGAATATCTGCTGCCTAGGAAAGCACTTGGGGCAGTTTCGTGCTGTCCAGTAGAGTTACTCATAGTTAGAATCTACGAGAATGCATTACGTTTTGGAATGTATTTGTTTAATCTTTAAGAGAAGGAACAATGATGACATAAAGGTTGACGATTGGCTCCTAGCCAAAACCTTCAAACCCACTCCCCAGCTTTGAAGCCCTGGTGACCTAGTTCTGTAAAGAGTACAGCCTGAAAAAAATCCTATGGGGCATTTCTGCATGGTCACGTGGAGTCCGTGGGAGTCAGGATTGACTCCACTGTCTTCAACGCCAACAGCCATCTGTACATTAGCTGATCCTCAGGTCTTTCACTCACACAGCCGCTGATGGGATTGATATGTCAACCTGTAAGTTAGCAGCCAACCACTACTCTCTGTGCCTCCCCCGCTCCTTTCAGCTGGCATCACCTAAGCCCATTTAATTCTACTAATAGTGGACTCATAGGGTGAAGTCCACAGACCCTCCCACCCACTGAATGGATTGGACTTTCTGGTTTGTGTTTCTCTTCCAGGCTGGGATTTATAGCATCACTGACTTGTAATATTTTGCTTATGACATCATTAAGTTTCATTCTCTTTCTTTGTTTTTTTAATATCTGATAAGCTAAATCACTCTAAGGCAGATACCTTAAGTCTGCCTAATTAAACATTCCATGATTATACCTATTGAACATACCATGAATGTCAAGAGAACACATATGTCTCTCTCGGAGATGGTGAAACCAAGTTTTTCCTTGGAGGCTGGGACTTTGAAGCTCCATCTCATATACTGGCACATGGCCAGAAGGGACCAGCCCTTGGAGAAGGACATCATGCTTCAAAGTTTGTTGGGACAGTGCAGGAGAGAAAGACCGCGAATGAGGTGGGTTGACACATAGGGCAATGGTATGTTGGAGTCAGTGAGACCAGCTCAGGATAGGGCAGAGCTGTTGTACACAGGGTCACTGTGAGTCACAGGTGATTCGGTGGCACCTAGCAACAATGGAGTGAAATAAAGCTGTGTCCTTTTTAAAAGGGATATATGATTAGGTATTATTGTCATGACAGGAGTCCAGAACAAAGGCTGCATAGTAGAGTCGACTTGGGGGAAGAAATGAAAGAATTTTTCTTTTACTTTTGAAAGAGAAGAGTTAACTGGGGGGGAGGGGTGAACAGGGAGAAAAGTGCAACAATAAATGAATGGAAATTAAAAGTCTCTATAAATTTTCATTAAAATTAATAATAATAATAATGGGAAAAGAAAAAAACAAACAAAAAAACCTGCCTCCCAAGTTGATCAGAGCTTTTATCTTTACCAATTCAAACTTCCCCGTCTTTCTCCCATGGAGCAGCTTGTAAATTCGAACGGCCAACCTTTCCGTTATCAGCTGAGTAGTCAACCACTGCACCCCCAGGACCCCAACAGTTAGCATGACACTGTCATCAAGGTGTTTCTGACTCATGAGGACACTTTCTTGGATTCCAAGGCTATAAATGTTTCTGGGATGAGACAGTGTGTTTCCTTCCTCAGAGATGCTGGTTGGCGTGGCCCTTGGACTTTTTGGTCAACAGTCTAGTATTTTACACAGTGCACCACCAGGACTCCTCACACTGAGCCTCACAGCCCTGCCATCACGTGGTTCTGCCTCAGTGCGACCTTCCACTGGGTTTCTGAGGCTGTCAAACTGCAGGAAGACACCGCCCATATTCCTTCCAACTGTCAACCTTTTAGTCAGCAGCCCCACGCCTTCCACGCTATCCCCCCAAGGCTTTATACCTAGCATATTACACAATAAATGTTTATTTTAATTGTTATCTTGATATCAGCTACGACCCATGGCATGGCTACAGCATGTGTAACAGGAACAGTGCCCGACGCTGTGCCCTCTTCCTAATCACTGTGGTATTTGAGTTTATTGTTGTGCCTGTCACATCAATTCACCTGTTAAGGAAAATGGGCAGAACTAAGGAATTCATCTAAATGAAAGCCTGGCTTGGCAAACAGTTGGCTGAAACTCAGACATCTAATCCAAGTCATTCCCTGCCATCTTCATCCTTTCAGATATCAATATATACAGAGCTGGAGAGAAAACGGTCCGGGCACAGGGGACAGTGAGTCCAGAGGCCCTGGAGTCTGAACCAAATTACTGTCTTCCGAGAAACAGAAGGAAAGAGAGGGATTAGAAGGGAATGAGAAACAGGGTCGGGGTAAGGATGGGAGGCAGATGATGGAGGATCCTGTAGCCCTGTGTCAGGCTAGCCTGCTTTGTGATGCAGTGAGGAGAAGTGGTTTCCATGCCTTATCTCTCCCTGTATTTCCCTCCGCCCCCCATTCTAGCTTGGATGAAATTTTATAGACTATGTTAGTTTTCTAGAATATATCCATTTTCTATAATACAGTTAGTAATTTGCACACATTTCCCCCCCACCTTGATGTTGGCTGTAATACCGTTGATGTAACACCAGCTTGCCATCTCCTCCTTGGGTTCCTCTTTCTGTTGAGCCTTTCCTGTCTTCTGACTTTGTTGTTGGGCACATGCTCTGATACAGGGCTCCTCTCTCATGTTACTATTCACTCTATGGGCCTGTCTATAGTTTACTGAAGGAGAGAGAGGAAGACTCTCAATTAGATGAATTGATACGAATTAAAACAGTGACTACAGCAATGGCTTGAGTGTGTCAGAGTCTGTGACGTTGGCACTGGATAGGACAGGGTTCAGATCTGTTGTTCACAGGGTCGCTCTGAGTTGTACTCAGCTCAGCAGACAACAGTGACACAATTAATTGAGGGAGCTCTGGTGGCCTAGGGGCAAGGAGCTGCATTGTCAACCGGAGAGAGGGAAGCTCCAATCCACCAGCTGCTCATGGGGAGAGAGCTGAGCAAGCTCCTCCCATGCAATTTAATGCCTCTGCAAACCCCCTGGAGGGTCCGCTGTCTGCCAGCTCCCACCCAATAGCACAGAGCAATAACAGCACAGATGGCTGAAAGTGATCCTTTTGGTTGGACTTTGCGCCAGTCTGCAAGGATACGCAAGAGCCACGCAAAAGAGGCCTTACAAGAACAGCCACTTTCTGGAGAAGGGCATCATCATATGTGATGTTGTTGTTGTTGTTGTTGTTGTTGTTTGGTGCCATCGAGTCATAGACAACTCATAGAGACCCTGTGAAAGAAAGACCTGAGCACTGTTCGTACATAGAGTTTCCAGAGGCGAGCCATTTCGGAAGTGGATGCTGCCCCTGCTTCCAGGCTTGATTTAGTTGAGAAGCTCCAGCAAACACTGTCCACCATGGGTAACCATTACCACATTTGACACATCAGTGTCACAGTGTTTAGCATCACAACAACCACGAGTTACCTCTGTACAGCAATGCAGAGACGAGTGCTATACCACCTAGAAGAATGTTTGACAGGAAAACAATTTGAACCAGGCCTGAGTGCCGCAGGTTAAAATCACCCACCTTGGGCTTGGTATCATAACTTTCTGCCCACTAGGCCAATGAAGCTCTTTCTATGTCGTAGTTGTCATTGCTGTTAGTTGCCATCAAATCATAGACGACTCATAGGGAACCTACGAACGAAAGGCCTGAGCACTGTTCATAGAGTTTCTGGAGGCCAGCCATTTCGGAAGTGGATGCTACTCCTGCTTCCAGGCTTGTTTTAGTCAGGAAGCTCCACCAAACACTGTCTACCATGGGTAACCATTAACGCATTTTTTGACACATCAGCGTTACAGTGTTCAGCTTCACAGCAACCACGAGTTACCTCTGTACAGCAATGCACAGACCAGTGCTATACCACCTAGAAGAATGTTTGACAGGGAAACAATTTGAACCCGGCCGAGGGCCGCAGATTAAAATCACCCACCTTGGGCTTGGTAGCATAACTTTCTGTCCACTCAGCCAACAAAGCTCTCTCTATGTCGTCGTTGTTATTGTTGTTAGGTGCTGTCAAGTCATAGATGACTCATAGTGACCCTATGAACAAAAGGCCTCACAGAGTGTCAGTATAAGAGAAGAAGATTTTCAGCATGAAGAGTTAACTCAGTAAATGCAAAAATGGGCTTACGCAGAGCAAAGATTCTGAGGATGGTACTAAAGCGGACAGGATTTCACACCTGAGTTGGAGCCGCCCAGCAGCACCTACCAATGGCAACGACCACAGATCCAGGGGGTCCCTAGTCTCAGTCAAAAAAGTTAAGTCCATTATTTTTAAGTAAAAAAATTGTTCTCATTTTTCTCCCATCTCTGTCTAGGACCTTCTCCTGTGATCCTGACCACAGTGGTTGACACCGGTAATCAGTCCCAGTCTGATTGATTCATTTGGTCTGGGGAAGTAGAGGCTGTGCCTCCAATGGGCCATGGGTCCTTTGGACTAATTGTTTCTTTCAGCCTTTGATCTTCTTCATCATTGCTCCGGAGGAAGAGAGATCAAATAGATGCTTCTTAGGTGGTCTCTCAAAAACTTTCAAATTCCCAGTTGCTTCTCATCCAAGTAGGATGTTGAACTTTGAGGTTTAGGTTTTGCCAATCCATATACCCTGAGGAAAATCTGATTCCAGGATATTAAAAGACATATTGTGTTGGGAAAGTCTGCTGTTAGGGAGGGAACTCTCCAAAGTACTGAAGAGTAATGATGTCCTTCTGGAGACTAAGGTGCGTCTGATAAAGGCCATGGTCTTTGCAATCACTTGCTATGCATCAGAGAGTTGGACAATGACTAGGGAGGATAGAAGAATTGATGTCTTTCAGCTGTGGTGCTGGAGAAATGTATTGAGGGTACCATGGACTGCTAAGAGAACAAACAGATTCATCCTGGAAAGGGTTAAACCGGGCTGCTCTTTGGAGGCAAGTATTCTGAGGCTTCATCTGACATATTTTGGACATGTTGTAAGGAAGGATAGGTCCTTGGAGAGGGACATCATGCTTGGGAGGGTGGAGAGACACTGCAGGAGGGGAAGACCCTCTATGAGGTGGATTGATTCAGTGACTGGGGTAATCAGGATGGGTGTGTCAGAGACAGTGTGATTGGCACAAGACAGAGTAGTGCATAGGGTCACTGTGAGTCACAAGCAACTTGATGGCACATAACAACAGCAAAAACAACATCAGCTCTATGAGAAAACAGATCGCAAAGGAGCAAGAATGGAAACAAAGAGACAGAGAACGAATGAAGCAGCTCAAGTAAGAGGCAATGAGGGGTTACCCAGAGGACAATATTGAGCGTAGGAGCAGCTTTTGGGCAGGTGGTGAAACTCAAGCCTCTGTTGACATAATGGCAGGGCTCAATAGAAACATAATTCCAATCATGTGTGATGTCTTACATGTTTTCCTGGGCATATTGTCATAATCTCAGAATGTGCTACTTCTTGAAGACAGACACAATGCTGGGAAAATTAGAGGGTCAGTAAGAGGAAGCACCTGAAGAAGATGGATTGATCCAATGACCAGCACAATGGGCTTAAACATGGAAGAAATTAGAGGGATGGTGAAGGGTCGGACAGAGTTTCAGTCTGTTTAGTTATAGTTGACTTGATGGCACCTAAAACCAGCAACAATAATTAGTCAGATGCAAAGAGACACACTTTCTGATTGCAACACCTTTCAGAAGATAAAAGAGAACTTTCATTTCAAATTCACTGTTTATTTGCGGAAATATTTTCATGTGTTGAATGATGTCTCCCCAAAATATGTATTATATGTTCTAATTTTCATGCCTGTGCATATGATCTCGTTTGGTCCTGTTTTCTATGTTAATGGAATGGTATTAATATACACTCGTTCATTCATTGTTGGAAGGAGTCCACAGCTGATCCTGCTTTGGGTTTCTTTGGCTGCAAATTGCATGGGAGGAGATTGGCCATCTTTCTCCAGTGGAGTTATTACTGGGTTCAAACCTCCAGAGGGGCACAACATTTGGGTTAGCAGGACAACTTCCTATGGACTATGCCTCCAGAGAGTATGATTTTAAATTCATATCTTCTGAATCAGAGAAGAGGTTAAGCGAGAAGATGAGAAGCAGAGATATGGGCAGACACATTCCAAGTTGCACCCAGAGCCAGGGACTTTAAAATATGAGGTCTTTCCTCTCAAAATGAAACAGAGAGAAGACTTCCTTTAGAATCAGCACCCTGAATTCGGACCTCCAAAACTGTGAGAAAAGAAATTTGTTTGTTAAAACCATTCCCCAGTGGTAATTCTGCTCTAGCCACACTTGATAACTAAGACAATCTTGTCCACTTTATTGCCTTTAACTTTTTTTTATTTAATATGGACAACAGCTTCATTTTGTTCTGCTGCAGGAAATTGCAGTCAGAATTAATCTTGGAATTTGTGAGGCTCATTCTTCTAATCTCTTTTCCTCTTAGATTTCCCTTGTTGGAGAAGCAGCTTGTAATTCTCCCTTCAGTTTTACATCAGTGATACAATTTATGTTTTAAAAATTCATCCAAGCTTTTTTGTTTCAACTCACAAAATTATTTAATGCGATTGTAATTAAAATAGGGGGAGCTCTGGTGGCCCAGTAGGTAAGGAGTTGTGCTGTCAACTCAAAAGCTGGTGGTTCAGATCTACCCATTGTTCTTTGAGAGAAAGAGGCGTAGTCTCCTCCCATGCAACTTACAGCCTCTGAAAACCCACTGGCAGGTCAGCTATGAACAGTTTCTAACACAAAGACAATGGGAGAGAGAGTTAAAATAATAATGATATCAATTTCACTATCAATTGTAGTTGTTGTTGTTGTTATAGATTGCCTTCAAGTTGAGCATGACTCATAGCGACCCTATGAACAAAAGGCCTGAAGCTCCTCTACAACTATCGACGTTTATCAAAGTTCATAGTTTCCAGAGGCATGTTGTTTAGGAAGTGGAAGCTACTCTTGCTTCAATTGTTATCCATATAAATATTTCTATGCATATACTATCTGCATAAAATATTCAGATAAGCACATCACAATGTTATGGTGAAGATGCAAAGGAAAATTCTTTTAAATTGAAGTAATCCATTGGCAAGGACTAAATTCTGGGGGTGTGTAGGTGGAATCCTAGAAGCAACAAATGTACATGACAGACATCTGATAATACAAAAAAATCCCAAGTTAAGACAATAGCTAAATTAAAGCACAGTCCTATAGATACAGAAAAGCTGTGTTTGGTTGGTTAATAGTTTACATTGACTGCAGTTTAAAAATTAACTTCTTGTTGTTGTTATTGATTGCCTTTGAGTCAAGCACGACTCACAGCGACCCTATGAACAAAAGGCCTGAAGCCCCTCTACAACTATTGACATTTCTCAAAGTTCATAGAGTTTCCAGAGGCATGTTGTTTAGGAAGTGAATGCCTCTCCTAACTTAATGTTAACTATGTGTATTTTAATAAATGAGGAGGTATGGATCAGTTCCCCAGTCACATCAACTCTTTTCCAAGTATTTCAATACCCACCTGTAATGGGGATAGCTCAGGAGAAATTTCTTTTCAAACGGAGCTGAAACTCTGCCTTTGCCTTTCCTGGTCTATTTCTCCCTGATCAAAGTAGGTGGTTGTTGCTGTTGTTGTTGTTGTTGTTGTTGTGTACCATCAAGCCAGTGCCAACTCATAGCTGCTCCTCCGCTGGTTTTTCACAGGCAGAAAATCACATGAGAGGAGATTGCGTATATTTTTCATATTAAGCAATTGATAGATGGGAACCATGTACCTTTTCATTGGCAGCACAATTCCTTATCCCTAAACCACCAAAACTCTCTAAGCTTTAGGTGGTTGTTGTTGTTGTTTATTGTTGTTAGGTGCCTTTGAGTTGAGTACAGCTCATAGTGATCCTATGAACAGCTGACCTGAACCCTGTCTTGTGCCATCACCTCTGAAATGTTAGAGCCCATTGCAGCTCAGTGTCAATCCGTTTATTGAGAGTCTTCCACCTCTTCTCTGATGCTCTGTTTTTCCAAGCATGATGTCTGTTTCTGGAGAATAGTCTTGCCTAGCTACATGTCCAAAGTATGAAGGACGAAGCTTCATCACCTTTTCTTCGAGGTAGCACTCTGGCTGAACTTTCTCCAAGAGTGTTCTTTTGGCAGTCTATGGCCAACTGGCTGGAAGAGATCCATAATTGTCTCCATTCCCAAGAAAAAATGGTCCTTTAGAATATGGGAGTTGTCAAACAATATCATTAATATCACATGCAAGCAAAATATTGCTGAATATCATCCCAAACCGGCTAGAATAGTGCATTGAGAGAAGATTGCCAGAAGTTCAAGTGAGGTTTAGAAGAGGTGAGGGCACCAGAGACATCATTGCAGATGTCAGATGGATTCTGGATGAAAGCAAAGAATATCAGAAGACTGTTTATTTGTGTTTTATTGGCTATGCGAAAGTGTTTGACTATGTGGAGCAAACTTTGAGAAGAACAAGAATCCTAGAGCACTTAGTTAAGCTCATGAGAAATCTATGCATGGATCAACAAGCTGTTGTCTAAAAGAAGAACGTCCTTAGATGTTGTTGTTGTTGTTAAGTGATCTCAAGTCAGACCCACAGCAGCCCTATGAACAACAGATCTGAACCCTGTCCTATTCTGCGCCATCCTCACACTTCCTGACCCACTAGAGCCCATTGTGACAGTCACCGTGTCAATCCACATGGCTGAGGGTCTTCCTCTCTTTCACCAACCCTCCACCTTTCCAAGCATAATACCCCTCTTCAAGGAATATCCTCTCCCAGAAACATACCTGTAATAGATGAGATGAAGCTTTATCATCGTTGCCTCCAAGGAGCACTCCTGCTGCGCCTTCTCCAAGACCTACGGTTAGCTTTTTTAGCTGTCCCTGCTCAGCTCTCTCCTCCAACACCACAGCTCAAAGGCATCAATCCTGTCATCCTTATTCACTGTCTAGCCCTCAGATGCACAGCAAGTGATCGGCCTTAGGGAGGGCGCTCTAATTAAGGCACTCTGACTTAGTTTGCTGCTGCAACAGAAATACCACAAGTAAGTGGTTTTAGCAAACAGAAATGTATTTTGTGCCTCTTTTGGATACAAAAACACTGAATTTAGAGTGCTGACTCTAGGGCAATTTTTTTTTATCTTTATTGACTTTAGAGACAGTTTTCTTGTTTTTTTTCAGCTGGTGCTCTTTTTATTTGTTTACTTTTCCATCTCTTTTATATCTCAGAACAGACTGAAGACACATCCTATTCTAGTACTGCTTTATTAACATAATGAAGATAAACCATTCTCAAATGGGATTCAAGCCTTAGGCAGAGAAGGTGTGATTGAAAGTATATAATTTTTGCAAAACACAATTCATTCATAACAGTTTCCCAGCTTTCCATCTGCTTAAAGCACAAATATCAAGCCATGCTTACAATATTCCGTTTTTAAAAAAAAAGACAATAAGGAGTCCAAATCCTTAGAAACCAAGTGACATTTTTTAAAGGTATTTGGACTGCCAAGAAAATGAACAGGTCTTAGAGAGGGTGAAACCAAATCTTTCCTTGGAGGCTAGGATTTTGAAGCTCTTTCTCATTTATTTTAGGCGCGTGGCCAGGAAAGATCGGTTCTTGGAGAAGGTCATCATGCTTGGAAGGGTGGATGGACAGCACAGGAGAGGGAGACCCCAGATGAGATGGACTGATACAGTAACTGGGGCAATGGGGGTTGGTGTGTCAGAATTAGTGAGACTGGCTCAGGACAGGGCAGGATTCAGAGCTACTGTACACAGCGTCACTATACATCATAGGTGACTAAATGGCACATAACATACTATGGCAGGTTTGGAAGCAGGAGTGGCATCCACCTCCTAAACAACATGCCTCAGGAAACTCTGTGAACTTTGATAAATGTTGATAGTTGGAGAGGGGCTTGAGGCCTTTTGTTCATAGTGTCACTATAAGTCGTGCCCAACTCAAAGGAAATCAACAACCATATTTTCAATGTAGAATAGCCAACATTTTTTAACAAAAAAAAGAAAAAGAGTAATCTCTTCGGCATAACTCAAGCACATAAATGTAATTTTTTTAACCTGTTATGTTCTAAATATACTGTTATAATAATGCTGTTGGTGTAGTGTATGAGGAGTTGTACAGTGACTCCAAAGGCAGCCAGTTCAAATCCACCAGCATCTCCTCTGAAGAAAGATGGGAAATCTCTTCCTATGCAATTTACAGCCTCCAAAACCTGCTGGAGGATCAGCTCTGTGTTTGTTCTGACTTGACAGCAATGAACTTGAGCTTAATCTTCATCGTGTTAGTAAAATAGAAGGTGAGCAAAAAAGAGGGAGACCCTCCCCAAGCACAGAGGGTCTGTGATGAGGGGGCAGGGCCAGGCAGTGTTTAATTCTGTTCTGTTGTTGTTATTGTTGTTAGATGCTACCGAGTTTAGTGCAACTCATAGCAACCAAATGAGCAACAGATCAGAACTCTTTTCTACTCTAGGATCATGATCAAGGAGCTCTGATGGCCTAGTGGTAAGAAATTGTGCTGCAACTCCAAAGGCATGCAGTTCGAATCTACCAGCTGCTCTGTGGCAAAAGGATGAACAATCTCCTTTCTTGCGACTTACTACCCCTGAAAACCCTGTGAGGGTCTGCTGGGTCAGGTCAGACTTGGCGCCACACAAAAACAACAAGAGTCTAATGAGTTGGTAGAGGTAACTTGTGTTTGCTGTGAAGCTGAACACTGTGACACTTATGTGTCAAATGCAATAATGGTTACCCATGGTGGACAGTGTTTGATGGTGCTCCCTGGTTGAAACAAGCTTGAAAGCAGGAGTGGCATCCACTTCCGTAATAGCTTGCCTCTGGAAACCCTATGAACCTGGAAAAAGGATGAAAGTCATGCAAGTGTTGAGGACTTTCATTCATAGGGTCGCTATGAAATCACCTACGCCTCCACGGCACTTAACAACAACAACAATGAGTTGGTGGCAACTCAAGGTCACCTACCACCCCCACCACAACAATGTAAATCTAGAAAAGAAGCCTGGTGGTACAATGATTAAAAAGCTCTGCTGGGAACCCAAACAGTGATTTGAATTCAGAAGGATGGTGTTGTCCACTTCCAAAAAAAGATTTTCAGCCTCAGGAAAACATCAGGAAGTGCTACTCCGTCCTCTAGAGCTGTAAAGTGGGCTACTCAACTTAATGGCAGTGGGTGGGCTGGTTTTGACATGAAGCCAGATTTACTATTCATGTCCCTAAGTGGTGTCGGTATGCTTCATTCAAGGGACGGAACCTCTAATCCCCTCAGAGATGCCATGGAGGAAAACGCTGTTTATCTGCTTTGTAATAAGGAGCCCTTGAGAACTCTGTGCAGTTCAGGTTCACGCTGACCCACGTGGCTTAGACAGGAGTCAGAGCAGCCTGTCCAACAACTGATGGATTCCAGAGAAGGCAGGCTACCAACTGAGATGCCTGGTGTCCCCAGTTTACCACCAAGGGGCCAGGCTTCCCCATCACAATTTACCTTACTGTGTTCAGTTTACCTTAATGTGTTCATTTTTCCTAAATGCTGGTTGTGGGGCTGTTGGGACACTGAGCAAACCCTCCACTGGATAATGCAAATTTAAAATACCATAAATATGCGTTAAGAGTCTAACACTTTCCAAAGTCTTTTGAGCAAACTCGACATAATTTAAAATGTGTGTAACTGTGGATTGACATTCATTAGTGTCTGTGTGACAGGCGAGGCCTTTGCTGGCTGTGTTGTGGCTCCTGCACACATCTGATTCCACGGGCTTTTCTGTTCACCACAAGTACACTCCTGCTTAAACTCTGATCCCTCCACAGTCCCCCTCACATGGAATGCTTTGAAGCCAGAACAGACCCCTTAATGTCTGCCAGCTTCTGAATTTCAAGGCAGATCAACCTCGACTTCCCACTGCTAAAGCAGACCCTCATTGTCTGTCCCCGCCCCCTGTCCCCCATGGCTAGTGTCACAAATATTAATGCCATGTTTCCACATGCTGGGCTCAGAATGGCCCCTTTTAATTAAAATGTGGCTCTCTATGCTTTTTTTAAAGTGCATTTTCAGATTTCTGCACACCGTGCAGCCTCCTCTCACAGAGTGCAATTTCAGATTGGAAAAACAGGGGTGGGTTCCTTTTGAATTTCGGCCTTACACCCTGGAATGATCCCCCCACCTCCCTCCTGCTTTCATATTCTCCATGATTTACTGGACATTAGGAGGGAGCTTTCAAGTGTTCACATCTCTGGGATTCTGAAACTTTATTGGATAAATATTAAAGAGGACCAAATCGAATCAAAGCTAACGTGAATCAAATAGGCCCTAAATACAATTTCAAACGCAATACTTAAAATATATTGTTATTAACCAAGGCTTTTGGGGAAGTTATGGACTAAATGTGATTCTCATGCCAATGGACCAAGGATTTCTGATGGGGAAACGGTAAGCTCTATGTACATCATTTTGTCCATATGGAAATGGGAATCTTAGGACAGCCGGGAAAAGAAGTGAGGAAAGGACTTTTTCAAGCTAAATTAAATTCCTCCACTTTCAGCGTGGATCGTTGAAACCCACAGAAACTTTGAGGTCAACATTTCAACGTTTATGCCATCTTTTCTTGTCGTTTCTATTAGATTATTGGTGGTGGTTGTTGCCACGGGTTGAGTCTGATGAGTTATGGTTCTGGAGGACAGTGTTAAACATACTGTGGACTGCCAAGAAAGCAAATACTTCTGTCCTGTTGTTGTTTTAGGTGCCATCGAATCGGGTACAACCTATAACAATCCTGTGAACAAAGGATCTGATCCCTGTCCTATTCAGTATCATCTTCACACATCCTGACACATCAGAGCCCATTGTGCCAGTCACCGTGTTAATCCACATGATTGAGGGTCTTCTCCTTTGCTGACTCTCTTCCTTTCTGAGAATCATGTCCAAGTAATAGCCCCTCCTAGCGATATGTGAGGTGAAGCCTCATCATCTTTGCCTCCAAAGAGCACTCCAGCTGCACCCTCTCCAAGACATATCTGTTCTTTTGGCCATCCATGAGATGTTCAGCGATCTTCTCCAACACCACAGCTCAAAGGCATCAATTTTTCTTCTGTTACTCTTACTGATTGTCCAGCTCTTAGATGCATAGAAAGTGATTGGGAAGACCATGTCCTAAACCAGACCCACCTTGGTCCTCAAACTGTTATCATTACTCCTCAATACTTTGGAGAGGTCCCTAACTGCACACTTTCTCAGTGCAATATGTTTCCTGATGTCCTGACTGCTAGTACCAAAGGTGTTAATTGTGAATCTACATAAGAGAAAGCTGTTAACAGTTTCAATCTTTTCTCCATTTGTCATGATGTTACCTCTTGGTCCAGTGGTAACAATCTTTGTTTTCTTGACATTGAGGTGTTATCCATTTTGAAAGCTGTATTCATTGTTCTTCTTCAACTAGGTCTGTCCTAGAGGGGGTGAAACTAGATTATTCCTTGTAGGTAAGGATGATAGTAATGATTCTAAGACTCCACCTCACGTATTTCCAGAATGAACATGGTGACCTTTACAGAACTGGTCTGAATTGTCAGAATTGCTTTACATCCAACTTCTTGTTGTTAAGTGGCATCGCATCTGCTCATAGGAACTCTGTCTACAAGAGAAGAAAACCTGGTTCTGTTCCAGCTGTGCAGTTTCTGCTGAGTTTAAGCTCATTGTTGGAGGCACTGTGTCAGTTTCTCTCTTTGAAGGCCTCCCTATCGTTCACCAATCCTCCGCTTTCCCAAGCATGATTTTCTCCAGGGTTGGAGCCCTCCTGATAATATGCTTAAAATAGGCTGTTGTTGTAAGGTGCCCTCAAGACAACAAAGACCCATTGGTATTGTTGTTATGTGCCGTCGAATCCTTTGCGACTCATAGCGACCCTATGCACAACAGCCCTAAACCCTGCTCTATCCTGCGCCAACCACACTGCCTCTGACACACCCATCCCGATTACCTCAGTCACCGAATCAATCCATCTCATAGAGGGTCTTCCCCTCCTGCGCTGTCCC
>NW_006399785.1:10724431-10755145 GCF_000299155.1 Elephantulus edwardii
ATCTGCATAATCTCTGTCACGTTCGATCCATTTGACAGTCGCTGTCAATCCATCTTATTGAAGGTCTTCTCTTCCTCTGCCCTTCTATGTTTCCTAACATGATGTCTCTCTCCAAAGATTGGTTCCAAAGCATGCGGGATGACGTATTTGAGGCCAATACTGTGCTTCCTTTATGTCTCTCTTTATTTTTATTCCTCATCTCTTTGTCTAGATTTAGCTTTCCTCTACTTCTGACTAAGGTGCATCTGATTCAGGCCATGGTCTTTCCAATTACTTGCTACACATCTGAGAGCTGGACAATGAATAAGGATGTCAGAAGAATTAATGCCTTTAAACTGTGATGTTGGAGAAGAGCACTGAACATCCCATGGATGGCTGAGAAAACGAACAGATATGTCTTGGATAGAGTGCAGCCGCAAGTGTTCTTTGGAGGCAACAATGATGAGGCTTGGCCTCCCATACATTGGGCATATTGCTAGAAGGGGCTATTCCTTGGAGAGGGACATGATGCTGGGAATGGTGGAGGGTCAGCGAAGGAGAGGAAGACCCTCGACCAGGTAGACTGACAGTGATTGCTGCAGTGGGCTCTTGTGTATCAGAAAGTTGGAAGATGTCACAAGACAGAACAGGATTCAGAGCCTTTGTTGATAGGGTTGCTGTGAGTAGCATTTGACTCAACGCCACCTAACAACAACTACTACTACTGACAAGGAAGCTCTGGTAGCTTGCTGGTAAAGAGTTGTGCTACCAACCCAAAGTCAGGTGGTTCTGTTCTACTAGAGATTTCTAGTCTCCTGTGTAGTTTACAGCCTCTAAAAACCCACTGGAAGGTCAGCTATGAGTTGGTTCTGACGTTTGAGGGGTTTATTTTAGTTCTACTTCTGATCAGGAAGTTCGGTAGCACTGTGGTTAAGGCATTTCACCCATTAGCATTGGGTGGGCTAAACCCATGTGCTGCTTCACAGAGAATGACCTGCTTCTGGGAAGATTAAGATTCAAAACTCACTGACTTCCATTCAATTCCGACTCACAATGACCTTCTGTGGGATTTCTAAGACCGTAAATCTTTTTTTTAATCATTTTTTTAAAAATTAATTTTAATGAAAATTTACCGAGACTTTGGGTTTCCATTCATTCATTGTTGTACTTTTCTCCCTATCCACCCGTTCCCCCCCAGTTCACTCTTCTCTTTGAAAAATAAAAGACAAATTCTTTTATTGTTTTACAATCCCTCCCCCCAAGTCCACTCCACTGTTTAGTGTTCGTTCAGGACTCCTGGCATGACAAAAATACCTAATCATATACCTTTTAAACATTTCTCTCCCTCATCTGTCTCAATGCAGTATACATAATTTATCCCCTTTTTCTCAGTCTCCCCCTAACCCCTTTGTCAGTAAATCTTAATAGCAGGAGACTTCCTATGTTTTTCCGAAGGAGTCACTGTGAGATTTGAACTGCCAGAGACATGCGTCCTTCAGTGAGCTGTGTCATCATTGTCTATGGACTCTGTCCCCAGAACTTCCATACAGATTACAGCCTCAGAGACCCTGTCCTCCGGGGTCTCTGGGAGCCAGGATGGAATCAATGACAGTTGTTTGGTTCTTCGTGATTATCAGCATGTGGGGCAAAGTGAGAGTCCATCCTTCCAAAGGTCCCACAGTTCCCCAGACAGATGGTTTTCCACAGGTGCTCTTTATTTTCTGGAGACATTCACACTTTACTGTTACCACTGTGTGTCTTCCAAGCCTTGCTGAGAAGAAATCATTGCCAGCGTCTTAGATGTTTAATCACCAGATAAATACCTGGCTACCTCTAACTGTAATGCTTGCCTGCCGGCCACTTCTGAATGTGTGTGTGTGTGTGTGTGTGTGTGTGTGTGTGTGTGTGTCTTCCTCTCCTGCGGCCAGTGTGTGGGGGACCAGAGAATTCAGTAACAATTTTCAGACACTTTCAGATGACTGAAAATCAGGGTGAGTCAGGGAAGCTGAGGCCATCCCAGAACTGTCTGAGGCCGCTCTTAAGGGCATGGCCAGAAGCGGGCCACTCTCTAACCAGAGGCAGAGCTGACGACAGTGCGCTTACACTGTGTTTCAAGCCTCTCACAACTGTTCACTCCAGGCACATTTTTTCACACTGTTTGGCTCAAGCTCCTGGCAGCGTTCCTAAACACTCCGAGGAAATAATTCCACAAAGTGGCATAAATTAATGTGACTAATTAACATGATGTTAATTATTTGTAAATTGTATGTTTGGATACACATTACTTGAGAGGCATATGTTACATTCAATGTTTACTGAAACAAGTGACTGCTAATAGCTCCTCCTGAGTGTTCCTTTCACAACAGTCAGCAAATGGAGGCTCCTCTAAAAATAAAAACCCTTCCTCGGGGGAGCTGTGGGAATGACTGAATGTAATCAAATGCCACCCTGTAGCCCAGTTCTCTTAAAATATGGGAGTTTCCAGGGCTTCCTGCTTTAGAGCTGGTTTCATTACAGCTGGTTCTCCTTTCCCAAAGCCCACGGATAGTTATTGTTCAGAGGATGCGCTAGAACTGGTACCCAAGGTGGAAGGTAATCTCAGCATCAACTTCCCAGACTCTGTCTGCTCTTGCTGGCCCCAGCATTCCTCCCACATCTCCTTATCACGTTGTTACCAAAAGCAGTTATTCCTTGCTATCAAGTCCACTCCAACTCTGGTAACTCCACTATGTGTCAGAGTAGAACTAGTCTCCGTAGTCTTATCAATGGCTGGTTTGTAGAAGTCAGGCTCTCTGAGAGAGAGAGAGAGAGAGAGAGAGAGAGAGAGACTGTAAGTGACCCTCAAACTTACAGTGACTCTGTATAGAAACGTTACCAGATCATGTCCCACCTACAAACCTTCACACTCTCTGTGTCTGTGCTGCTCTTCCCATCATTCAACCAAGACCAGGCTTAGAACTCATGCTACGCTGGTAGCTTCATTAAGATAAGAAAGAAAATCCTATTCCTAAATGGGGTTCTATCCATAAGTGTAGGACTCAAGCCTTAACTGCTGATGTGGGAGATTGGAGGAAGGTGTCACAGTTCAGTCCCTACCACTAATGTGACCAGGCTGCTCCTGAGAGGCCAGGCTGGCGACACTCTATCTCACATACTCTGGGAATGTTGTCAGGAGGGGCCAGCCCTGCGGAAATGGAATCCAGAAAGGTAGAAGGTCAGAGAAAGACAGGAGACCCACAAGATTGACGTAGGGATGACAACTAGGGACTTGAACCTCGTTGTCAAGACGGCACAAGATAGAGCAGGGTTTCAGTCTGTTGATCATAGGGTCACTAGGAGTTGTAATCGACTCAACAGCACCTAACAACAGTGCCAAATTTCAGTCCCCACTATGGGCAGACAGGAGTTATGTATTTCTCTTTTAGGGAATTTTTTGGGCAATCTTACACTTCCCCATGAGGAATAGGAGCATCCTGTCCCCAGTGTAAAAGTGAGCGAGATGTGGAATTCTTCACGTGATGCCCAACTCTTGGAGTTAGCTCCGGAGAGAAGGCTTTGGGTAACTTTCCTCTTAGGCTTCAGCCAAAAACATATCTTAAGCAATGAAGTTTGAAGCTGAGATCTGTCTTTGGCACAGTCTAGTTAACATAGGATTAATATTTTCCTTTTCTACATAAGAAAGTCATTTTCTAAGGGATCATAAATTTTTAAACCAGTGGCTGTCTGTGATTTTGGATTTTTTTTTAATTTTTTTAAAAAATTCAAATGATGGGCTCTAGCTACCATTTTTAAACTCTGCCCCGCTTTGTACTTCCTCAGAACATTCCAGCCTCAGAACTCTTCCTCTGTGAATTAATCATGTGTGGAGTATGTGCAGTTGGAATTTAGCTATAAATATAAATGAAATGGCTCCAGCCATGCCTGAGTTCAAAAAAACCAGAGGGATTTGAAGTCTTCAGTTGGGTGTGTGTGTGTGTGTGTGTGTTTAAAAAAAGAAGGTATTTAAGGGTGGAGGAGTTGAAAGAAGTGATTATAATATAGTCCTTTTGTGTGTGTTGGGCAGTATTTTATGTGTACTTTATTCTTAAGACTCTGTAAATCAGCTTATACACTCCCTTGGCTGGGTGAAAAAGAATTGGACAATATTTACAGACATGGGAGGATCTTTCTTACTTGACCTGTGGATACATGAAAGGAAGCTCTGGCCCTGAATCAATGGACGAGATTGCCGCGTAAAGGACCCCAGAGCTTCTCCCCTGCTGTCCTGGGTGGCAGAAAGCTTCACCCAGCAGAAGAGCTGAGAAGCACAGGCAGTGAGGCACAGATGAACAGCGCCTGCTTGTCCAAGGACACACCCTAGATTGTGTTTTCCTTCTAGGAAAGCCTGCAGTGTGAATAGCTAGGAAGTTCTCTTGCCTGTCAGTTAAGTTTCTCATGAGATCCAGTTAAAAATGTCTTTACTTCTAAGAATGGCTGGACTGGGGAGGAGGTGGGGTTTCAGGCTGGAGCTCAGAGCTTAAGTTCTAATTGTAACCAGAGCTTCCTGTTAGATCCATGGGGTTTCATTTACTGCTGAGAATTTGCATTTCCACCCAGATAGACTGGAGCAAGCTCTCCAGGTGATTTTTATGTCAATGTAAGATCTTGTTACAGGGCTCTTGTTAAAAATGTAAATTCTAAAAAAAAAATGTAAATTCTAGGTTAGTATACTTTGGGTCTCCATCTCTCTCTCTCTTTCTCTCTCTCTCCCACCCTCTCCCTCTCCCTCTCCCTCCTCCTCCCCCTCCCTCTCTCTCTCCCCCTCCCTCTCTCTCCCCCTCCCCCTCCTTCTCTCTCTCCCCATCTCTCTCTCCCCCTCTTTCCCTCCTCTCTCCCCATCTCTTTCCCCCTCTCCCTCCCTCTACCTCATTCTGCTTCGCTCTGCCTTGCTCTGCCTCGCTCACTCTCGCTGTGCTCTCTCTGTGCCTCTCTCTGTTGGTCATCTCTCTTTCTGTCATCTCTCTCTGTATTTCTCCCGTCCTCCCTCTCTTACTTTCTTCTTTTCTCTCTAATCCCTCATTGCTATCAAGTTGAAACCAACTCATAACTGCCCCTTCAGCAGGTTTTTAGAGTGTGTTTATCACAAGAGGAGATCATGACCCACCTTTCTCCTGAGGAGCAGCTGGTAGATTCAGACGCCAGAGAGGCATCACCTTTGATTTATCAGCACAGCTGAGTAAATCTGATTAAGGCTGTAAATTATACTAACTTTGGCCACAAGGAAGATAAAATTCTTAAAACTAAGCAATCTTCCTCTCTTCCAAGGGTGCTTCTTATTTCTACCAGGTCAGCACAACCGCATTACATTTGAAGATCGCTGCTCCGAGAGGTCCCTTCCAAGAGTTCAAAAGCAAAGAAGTCACTCTGCAGACTGTGGTGTACCTGACCGAAGCTAGAGTAGTTGGAATTGTGCCATATACATGTGAAATGTGGGTACTATGTGAGGAAGATGGAAGAATTGTCGATGCTCTCACACCATGGTGTTATTGATGGGTGGTGAATATACGTGGACTGCCAAAGAGCAAACAGATCCATTTCAGAGGAAATATAACCAAAATGGTCCTTAAAAGTGAGGTTGGTGAGGTAACCTGACATGGTATCAGGAAGGATCAGGATCTGAAGAAGGACATGATGCCTGGTAGAGTGGAAGGTCAGCAAAAGAGAATAAGACTCTCAAGAAATAGGGTGGATTTACACAGGCTCAAAGGTAAGAGTAGAAAGGATGCTGCAGGACTGGCCAGGACAGTTATTTGAATGTAAGGATGCTATGAGCTGGAATTAACAGCACCTAACAACAACGTATGTGCCTCTCCTCGCTCCCATTTCACCATTGACATACATCATCTGCTCTCTCTTAAAGTCCGTCTCTTCCAGAAATGCTTTTGCCATGATTCATAGTAACTTTTAGGTCCCAGTTGGGTCTTTGCAACATTAGGTTTCTGTCTTGAGTATTTTGGTTGATCACTCTCTCTGCAGAACAAGTTGTTTTACGTTTTCTCTCTCCCTTTTCCATTTCTTCCTTTTCCCCTACTACATTTGATCAAAAGCCAGTCATGCTGAGTAGGAGAATAAAAAGTAAAGTGCATTCCCGTTTTCTAACAGATGCACCACCTCTCTGTGGGTCCCTGAATGCTTCAAGTTCTCCTCATTTTCAGCAAGCAAGGCTGTGTCATCTGCATAACAAAGGTTATTGATGCATCTCCCTCTGATCCTGATGTCACAGTCTTCTTCCTAAAATCCAGGTCCTTGAATCATTTGATCAGCACAGATTGAATAGATATGGAGAGAGAATACAAACCTGACACATTTCCTTCTTAATTTTGAACCATGTTTTCCAAAGCAAGTGTTTCCTTGTTCTGTTTGCCCAACAATCTCTTGGTTTAGGTATAGGTTTCGCATGAGCACAATTAAGTGCTCTAAAGATTCCTATTCTTCTCAATTTTAGCCCTAACTTACTATGATCCATGCAGACAAATGCTTTTGAATAGACATTTTTCTGATATTTTTCTTACTTACAGCCAGGACCCATCTGACATCAGCATTGATATCCCTGTGCCGTAGTATCTTCAAAGCAGAAATCTTGCTTGAACTTCTGGCATTTCCCTATCTATATAGTTACCATTTTTAAATTATTTTCAGCAGCATTTTGCTTGCATGTGATATTAATGATATTGTTTGATAGTCTCCACATTCAGTTGGATCACCTTTGTTGGGAATGGGAACAAATACAGACCTCTTCCAATCCATTGGCCAGACAGCTGGCCAATTTATCTTTTAATTATCTGTAAATTGGCCCTCACTGAGAAATGACTGAACCAACCCTGAGTAGAAAGAAATTCTTCATCACTATCCCTCGCTTGCTGCTGCATTTAAGACATTGGGACGGTTTTGAGCCTCCTGCACTAATCAATCACTGTTGAATTGAAACCAACTCTTAACTGACCTTAGAGAATGTCCACGAGGCTGTAAGTGGTCACTCGGGAGGATCTTGCCCGCCTTTCTCCCTGAGGTGCTGATGGGTATGAATCTCCAGAGGCGTCCTTGGCAGGACTGCTCCATAGTGACTGGTCCACCAGAACTCCCTAATCTCTTGTATACTAAAGGAAAAGTAAAGTAAGTAAGAGTCATATTATCTGTTCTAATTTAGCTACAAATTCTACTCACAGACACACTTAGACACAGATCTCATTTATAACCTGGTTTATCCCTAATACTTAACTTGGGAAATGTGATTCGTGACTTGGTTTTTCAGTTTTAAAAGGTTCATAAGTATTCTCCATTGAACAATGCTCAAAGTGTCATGTTCTGTATAGGACGTTCAAGTTCAGTTCCCAGACAGCGCACCTTATGTGTATCCGAAAATGCTACAATTTGGCTGATGATGGAGGTTTATTGCTATGACGTTGAACAAGTTTCAGTGGAGCTTCCTGACGAAGTACATCAAATGAGGAAGAAAGGCCTGGTGATTTCTTCCGAAAGTCAGACAATGAAAATCCTATTGTTGGCAAAAGTCAGATCTGGGGTAATTCAATGGATGGTTCAGAGCCAGGCTGTATTTGAAGGTTTCTATGATTAAGGCGGTAACTAAATGACGGTTAACAGGAAAAAGAAACAAAAAACCTCCAGCAAAGACTGAAATGCAGATGCTGTTTTAAGATGTTCACGGCTAATTCTTGGACAAGATAAACACTTTGAAGTACTTAAAAGGTAAAATGGATCTTAGAAGTTTAAAATAATAACTACAATCTCTGGCATGAACTGCATATTCTTTAATCTTGAAAACAGTTTGCTTTCTTGGTTTGAAAAACGGAAAGGAATCTGTGTTCTAACACCGTTCCACAACAATAGTAAACACATGTAGGTGTTATTTTGTGTGTGTGTGTCAATTAACCAAACCAAATGCTCTTACTTGTGTTGTCTTAATAACACCCCATTCTCTAAAGAAAAGAATTCTTATCAGCCCTCTGTTACAGATAAGAATCAGAATGTTGGTAGGATGATATTACTTTTTTAGGATCATATAGCTCGTGGCTGGTGAAATTAGGATTTGAAGCATAAGCACTTCTGATTCCAAGCCCAGGGCCCCGCAGGAAGCACATATGTGCCGACGTGGGAATTAGGAAAAGATGCCTCTCCCTCAAGATTCTCTTATCTCCTTATGTTAGAAAATTGTAGGGTTCTACTGATTGCGTAACCCAAGACGGCTTACTGCCATCTACCGGAAAATGATTGTACTAAATATACAGGCATATTCAAATACATCGAGGATTGGGACACTGGCCCAGGACAAGACATTTGTTCAGTCTATTACACAGAAGTTCTCTGTAGGTACGACCATACTTGATGGCAACTGACAATGAAATACACAGACCTCTGATGTCCATGGTGTAAATGACTCCCCGTAACTACAGGTACAGGCTCTCCGTTAACTACTCAATCCAGGTGGGAGAGCATCCTTGTGTTCTAAGAAAAACCCAGAAGAGAACGTTTCCCTGCCCATCCACTTCAATGTTTCCTTTCTTTACAGAAACGTTAAAACTGAATAAAACACTTAATTGATCTTCATGCTAAATACCTCTCTCGTTGTTGTTGTTGTTGTCGTTGGATACCATCGAGTCGAGCACAACTCACAGTGAGCCTATGAGCTAAAGGTCTGTACTCTGTTTTATCCTGCACCATCCTCACACTTTCTGACACACAAGAGCCCATTGTAGCAGTCACATGTCAATCCACCTGGCTGAGAGTCTTCCTCTCCTTCACTGACCCTCCACCCTTCCCAGAATCATGTCCTCCAAGGAATAGCCCCTCCTAGAAACATGCCCAAAGTATGTAAGGTGAAACCTCATCATTCTTGCCTCCAAAGGACACCCCAGGTTCCCCTTTCAAGACATTTGTTTGTTCTCTTGGCCAGTTCTCTTGTTCAGTGATCTTCTCCAACACCACAGCTCAAAGGCACCAATTCTTTTTCTGTCATCCTTATTCATTGTCCAGCTCTCAGATGCATAGCTAGAAATCAGAAAGACTATGGCCCGAATCAGACACACCTTAGTCTTCCAACTCACATCACTACTCCTCAATCATCTGGAAAGGTCCCTAACTGCAGATTCCCCCTGTCTCTTTAACCAACATGTATTTCCCTGACCATTTACTAAGGATTTGTGTTCATCCTTGGGATGCAAAATCTGTCACTGTTAGGTTCCATCGAGGTGACTAGGTGTCATGGCAACCCAGTGAACAACAGCTGTGAATGTTGTATCACCGTCATGAAAAGACCAATAATAGTGTCATAGTCTTGAAACTTATCCTCTGAGTAATACAGGAATTGAACCCTCATTTTGCGAGAGAAGGAAAGATCATGGGTTTGCTAGAAGGAACCTCCAAGTCCTTGCCAATCACTAGAAGAGACCCATGTCGTTGAGGAGAAGATGCCCCGGGATCTGGATTGTAATAAAAGCCATGGAGAATTACTGTTAGTTCTGAAATACTATTATTTTATTCCTGAATGGGACTGACCTGTTTGGTTTGGTTGTTTGTGTTTGGTTGTGTGTGGTTTTTTCCCCCTCTTTTAAAAGCTTATTCTCTGACCAGCTTTCATATGCATGAAGTGACTGAAAATACCATGGCTCAGATATTAAAAAACAAACCCACGGGGGAGCTCTGGTGACCTAGTGGCAAGAAGCTGAACTACAATCCCAGAGGCTCGCAGTTCAAATCCACCAGATGCTCTGCCGGGGAAGGAGGGACAATCTCCTCCTGTACCAGTCAGATCTGATTTGACGGTACATGCACACAAAATAATCACATAAAAAAAACCCCACAATCAACAAAAATCAATTAATTGTCATTTATTTGGCATCTACTCATAATTGCTCCTCCAGTGCATTCTCAGAGGCTGGAAACAGCACAGGAAGAGATGGCTCACCTTTCACCCAACGTGTAGCAGATGGATTAGAAAAATTAGAGAGGAACCACATGGGATGGGGGTTATCAGCGCTACTACTTTGACCTATGCCACCAGCGCTCCCTGTGACTTGGTTCGTGGCTATTGTTATGTGCCATCAAGTCACTTGAGACTTATCATGCCTCTATGTCCAATAGCTCTGAACCCTGCCCTATATTGAGCCAATCTCACTGTCTCAAACACACCTACCCTCATTACCCCAGTTACAGAATCAATTCAACTCATTTGGGGTCTTCCTCTCCTGCGCTGTCCATCCACCCTTTTGAGCATGATGTCCTTCTCCAAGGACTGGTCTCTACTGGCAACATGACCAATACATGTGAGACAGAGCTCCAAAATCCTAGCTTCCAATGAGAAACTTTATTTTACTCTCATTAAGAAAGACTTGTTCTCATAGCAGCCCATGGTGTGTTCAGTGCTCTTCTCCAGCACCACACCTCAAAGACATTAATTCTTCTTCTGTCATTCTTAGTCATTGTATAGTTCTCTGATGTATAGCAAGTAATTGTGAAGACCATGTCCTGGATCAGATTCACCTTAGTCTCCAAACTGGCGTCATTGTTCGCACTTTGGAGAGATCCCTGACAGATTTTCCCAATGCAATTCATCTTTCCATTTCCTGACTGCTGGTCCCAAGAGTGTTGACTGTGGAGCCAAGCAACCTTAAATTTTTAACAATCTTAATTTCTTCTCCATCTATCATGGTGCTGCCAATTGTACCAGTGGTAAGAATCTTTGTATTCTTGATGTTGAGCTTCAGTCCATATTCTAGACTATAGTTCTTGACCTTCTGCAGCAAGCACTTCAGATCCTTCTCAATTTCAGCCAGCAAGGTTGTATCATCTGCATAACACAGGTTGCTGATGAGTCTTACTCCAATCCAGATGTCACATTCCCCTTCATAAAGCCCAGCCTCCTGAATAATCTGTTCTGCATGCAGGTTGAAATGATATGGAGACAGGATGTATCCCTAACACATGCCTTTCATGATTTTGAACCATGCAGTGTTTCCTTGCTCCATTTTGATGACTGTTTCCTAGTCCAAGTGTAAGTTTTGCTTAAGCCCAATTAAGTGGTCTGGGATTCCCATTCAGCACACCTTAATCCTCAAAGTGACATATTGTCTAGGACTGCTGTGATTTTGGCACCAAACAATTCAATTTCCTGGAGGAGTTTGATTTTCTGCCAAATGAAACTGGGTTTGGAAATTGTGCTGTATTGGAACTCTCTACTCTATTTCAGGATTTTCTTTTTCCCTGGTTCTGAAATGTTGTTCCACCAAATCACACAAATTCTTGCATTTATGGTAGGTCTTTGTTGTTGCTGCTTATTTGTTTTTTTCTTTGTTTTTTGATGTAATGCAGCGTTGAGGCTTGATCTTGTTTATTGGCTCCTCCTCATTGTCTTTTCTTTCTGTCTGACTCTGTGTGTCATTTTTCTCCTAATTTGCCATTTTCCCAATCCTGTAACCCATGACCTTGAACTCCCACTAAACACATAGTTGTTTTCTTATTCACTTCCTGCTCCTTTCATAGACTCTTTAGAAAACCCACTTTATTACCCAGCCAATTTTAAATCACAAAGGTTTGCCCACCAGATCCTAATTCATTTAAACAAACGGCTTCTAGCCTACAACTAATTGTTATTAAATCAAAACAACCAAACTGCTAACCCCTGATCATTAACTAAATCCAAATGACCTACCTTCCAGAATCCGACTGCTTCAAACAAGAGGCATTCAATCTGTATACTGAGCAAATTGTTCAAGAAGCTGGGCTCTAGGAAGAGGAATGTGGCATCAGGATTAGAGGGAAACTCATAAATAACCTGTGTTACATAGATGACACAGCCTTGCTTGCTGAAAGTGAGGAGGACTGGAATCACTTGTTGCAGAAAATCCAAGAATAGAATACACATTTCAATATGGATTGCATCTCACTGTCAAGAGAAGAGAGATTCTTGCCACTGGACTGATAGGCAACATCAACAAAAATGGAGAAAAGACTGAAATTGTAACAGCTTTATCTTACTTGGATCCACAATCAGTATCTTTGCTACCAGCAGTTAGGAAATCAGGAGACATTGCACTAGGAAAGTCTGCTGTTAGAGACCTTCCCAAACTATTGAAAAGTAATGATGTCAGCTTGAGGACTAAGGTGTGTCTGATTCAGGCCATAATCCTCTCCAATCATTTGCTATGCATCTGAAAGCTGGATAATTAATGAATAAGGATCACAGAAGAACTGGTACATTTAAGCTGTGTGGTGTTGGAGAAGAGCACTGGACATCCCATAGACTGTCAAAAGAACAAATATGTCTTGAAAAGGGTACAACCAGCGTGCTCTTCAGAGGCAAGGATGATGAGGCTCTGCCCCATATACTTCAGTCGTCTTGCTAGGAGGGGCTTTTTCCTGGAAAGTGATATGATGAAGCTCAGAAAAGTAGAGTATTGGTGAAGGAGAGGAAGACTCTTCACCGGGTGGATTGACACGGTAACTGCCGCAGTGGACTCTAGTGTGTCAGGAAGTATGAGGATGGCACAGGATAGAACAAGGTTCAGACCTGTTGTTCATAAGGTCGCTATGAGTCGTTCTTGACTCAATGACTCCTTACAACAACAATTGCCTGTTGAACTCTGGTGACTCAGTAATAAAGAGTTGGACTGCTAACCCATAAGCAAGTTGTTCGAATCCACCAGCTGGAAGAAAGGTGGATCATTTACAGGTTTTGAAAATCCACTGGACGATTAGCTATGACTCAATGACACACAACAGCAATAACATTTTCTCTTGAAGATACTGCTTAGACACCAACTTCCTGTTTCTCATATGCCACTACCTAAAATACCTTCTGTGGAAATACCTTTTCAGCCCTTACTCTTAAAATGCTGTATAATCATCAAAGAAACATCACCTCATTCTCCTCCCTTCCAAAGCCCAAGTCAACCTCAAATTAAAAATGTTCCTGATAGTCTGTGTTGTCATATAGGAAAATCTGGTGCCCTAACATTAAGGAGCTGCACTGCCATCCCAAAGGCACATGTTTCAAATCCACCAGCTGCTCCATGAGAGAAAGATAAGTGACCTCCCCTCAAGCAATTCAACGACCTCTATAAAGCTACCTACTGGAGTGTCAGCTATGAGTCGAATGGAACCCAGCAGCACATTACCACAATAGTCCATGTTGTCAGGATGAGCTGGTTGTTGGAAGAAGAGCTCACACTGAGAAAGGTGGAGGGTCAGAGAAAGAAAGGAAAACCCTTGACAAGGTGGATCGATAAAGTGAATGTAACAACGGGCTCTAGTTTTTCAGAGATGATGAGAATTGCAGAGGATAGAGCAAAGTTCAGATTTGTTGTTCACAGGGGTGCTGTGAGCCGTAGTCACTCAATGGCACCCAACAACAATTCTGTCTCTTCAGGTTTATGTCTCTCTTAAAACTGTCAGAGTCTCACTATCATTTGGAACTATTCTTAAGTGAGTCCTGGTGATGCAGTAGTAAAAGCATTAGGTCACTAGCAAAACGGTCCTTGGTTTGGACCCACGAACTGCTCCTGGGAGGAAAACATGGCAATCGGCTTCTGTAAAGATTTACTTCCTGTGCAGGAGACCTACATGGTCTTGGAGACTTGCTCAGAGTCAGAATCAAACTGATAAGAGGTTTTTGGTGTGTGCATTGCTTTTTCCTCTTTAAATTCTGTTTTAAATATCTAATCTCAGGTTAGGTAGCTCTGGTGACTGAGTGGTAAGAAACTGCACTGCAAATTCAAGGGCACGTGGTTCAAATCCACCAGCTGCACTGCAGCAGAAAGATGGGCAGTCTTCTCCCAAGTGACTTACTGCCTCTAAACACCTGTTGAAGAGTCATCAGTGGGTTAGTTCTGACTTGATGGCACATAACAACAACAACAACAATCTCGAGTTGGAATGGAACCTCTGTGTGTGAACACATGAGCACACAGATACATATTAACTCAATATTGTGAACGATAGTCTGCATTCATCATTAACATTCTGGTATTGAGAACAAAGATCCTCGCCACCGGGCCAGGAGGCAGTATCATGATAGACGGAGAAAAGATTGTGCTTGCGTTTCTTCTTCTTCAGAGTCAGGACTGTCTGTTTTCTGAAGGCTGCCTGCCGGCACAGAATGTGGAACAGTTTCTTCATGTCTCAGTTAATTCCTTATACCCCATTAACCATTCAGAAGAGTTTCCATGATTGCACCTAACCGAACTTAAACTTTCACATCTCTGTTTATCCATCCAGGAACCCTGGATGTACTGTGATTAAAGCATTCAGGTGCTCACCAAAAGATTAAAGGTTCAAGTGCATGAGCCACTCTTCCAGAAGAGATGTCTTAGGTGTGGGTAAAAATTACAGCCTTGGAAACAAACCCTGTCGGGCTGTTCTCTCACCTGTAGGTCTCTGTGACCTAGGAGCAACTTGATAACTGTGCATTTATTTATTCAAATAATCTATGCATTATATATATGTTGTTGCTGTTGTTAAGTGCCGTCGAGTCACAGGCGACTCATAGCGACCCTGTGAAAGAGAGTCCTCGACGCTTGGGTGCCTGTCATCCTTTCTCCAGGTTCATAGGGTTTCCAAGAGGCAAGCTATTACAGAAGTGGATGCCACTCCTCCTTCCAAGCTTGTTTTAATTGGGGAGCTCCACCCCACTCTCTGTCTGCATTGGGTAACCAGCCATTAATGAATTTGACACATCAGTGTCACAGTGTTCAGCCTCACAGCAATCACAAGTGACCGCTGTAGGGCAACGTGTACACCAGGGCTATACAACCTAGAGGAATGTCTGAACAAAAACAATGAAAGACAGGCCCAAGGGTCGCAGATTAAACGTCACCCACCTTAGGTTTGGTAGCATCGCTTTTTGTCCACTGGGCCAGCTGATCTCTCTCCCTATGTTGATGTTATTGTTGTTAAGTGCCGTCGAGTCACAGGCAACTCATGGCGACCCTATGAAGGAGAGTCCTCGATGCTTGGGTGCCTTTCTTCCTCTCTCCAGGTTCATAGGGTTTCCAGAGGCAAACTATTATGGAAGTGGATGCCACTCCTGCTTCATATATCTCTATCTCTATCTCTATCTAATCTCTATCTCTATCTAATCTCTATCTCTATGTATATCTATATTTTTATCTATCTATATATCTATATATTTTTTCTGTATATTGTTGCTAGTGTTAGACGTCATCAAATCGAGTATGACCCATAACAACCCTATGAACAACAGATCTGAACCCGGTTCCATCTTGTACCATCCTCACACTTCCTAACACACTAGAGCCCATTGCAGCAGTCACTGTGTCAATTCACCTGGTTGAGGGTCTTCCTCTCCTTCACTGACCCTCTATCTTTCTGAGCACCATGTCATTTTTTTAAGAAATAGAACCTCCTAGAAACATGCCTTAAAGTATGTGAAGCGAAGTCTCATCATCTTTGTCTCCAAAGAGCACTCTGGCTGTACCTTCCCCAAGACATATTTGTTCTTTTGACAGTCCATGGGATGTTCAGTGCTCTTCTTCACCTCTGCAGCTCAAAGGCATCAACTCTTCTGTTGTCTTTATTCACTGTCCAACTCTCAGATGCACAGCAAGCAATCAGAAAAACCATGGCCTGAATCAGATGCACCTTAGTCCTCAAACTGACAACATTAACTCCTCAATAGTTTGGAGAGGTCCCTAACTGCAAACTTTCTCAGTGCAATATGTCTCCTGACTCTTGACTGTTGGTTCCAAGGGTGTTAACTGTGGATCCACATAAGATGAAGTCATTGGCAGTTTCAATCTTTACTTCACCTATCAGTCCAATGTTAAGAATCTTTGTTTTCTTGGCATTGAGATAAAATCCATATTGGGGGAGCTCTGGTGGCCTAGTGGCAAGAAGCTGTAACTACAATCCCAGAGGTGAATGGTTCAAATCCAGCAGATGCTCTGCCGGGGAAGGAGGGGCAATCTCCTCCTGTACCAGTCAGATCTGATTTGACGGTACACACACACCAAAATAATAAAATAAAAAAAATCCATATTGATGACTGTATTCCTAGATTTTTCTGCAACCAGTACTTCACATACTCCTCACTCTCAGCAAGCAAGATTGTGTCATCTGCGTGACACAAGTTATTGATGAGTCTCCCTCTGATCCTGATGCCACATTCCTTTTCACAGATTCCAGCTTCTTGAATAATTTGCTCAGTGTACAGATTGAATAGGTATGGAGAGAGAATACAACATTGATGCACTTCCTACTTAATTTTAAACCATGCAGTGTTCCCTTGCTCTGTTTGCACAATAGCATCCTGGTCTAGGTTTAGGTCTTGCATGAGCACAATTAGTGCTCTGGGACCCCCATTCTGCCCAATGTCAGCTACAACTTGTCATGATCCACAGAGTTGAATTCTTTGCATAGTCAATAAAACACAAATAGACATTCTTCTGATATTCTTTACTTTCAGCCAAATTTCCTGGTATAGATTGGTGAGTGCATCCAGGGTTGCATGTGTTAATTGAAACCAGTCCATGGGTATCCCAACAATTCCTGCGGCCTTATTATTTGCCAATGTCTTCAATGCAGCTTCAGTTTCCGCCTTCATCCCTATTGACTCCTGCTCATACGGTTCTTACTGAAATATTTCAGTATTAGTCAGTTGGAGTTTTTTTTTGGTGCAGAGATTATGCGTATTCCCTCCATCTTCTTTTGATGCTTTTTGGGTCATTGAATATATTGCCCGTATCATCTTTTAATATTGTAACTCAAGCCTCAAGTTTGTTTTCATTTCTCATAGCTTGAAAAATACAGAGCAACGTCTTCTCTTTTTATTCTCCAATTCCAGCTCTCTGCACATCCCATTACAATACTCTGCCTTGCCCTCTAGAGCTGCCCTTTGAAATCTTCTATTCAGCCCATTTGCTTTGTCTTCCTTTCCCTTTATTTTGGCTCTCGAAGCTCTAGTGCTATTTTCAGAGTTTCTTCTGACATCTATTTTGGTTTTTTTCCCTTTTCTCTGTCTTTTGCTTTCTTCATGGATCATATCCTTGATATCATCTCATAACTCATCTGGTCTTTGCTTGTTGGTGTTCAATACTCCAGACCTATTCTTAAGATGATTGTGAAATTCAGATGGAATAGATTCGGGATCCTATCTTGGCTCTTGTGGACTTCCTTTTCTGCTTAAGGCAGTATATTAGCCCCCTTGTTCCTTATAGAAGGAGAGTTACAAAACAGTAACATCCTTGGGTAGCAGTTGTGATTAAGAGGTGGACTATTAATTGAGAGATTTCTGGTTTGAATGCACCCAGAGACTTCTCAGAAGACGAGCCTCTGTTTTTGAAAGAAAGCTGCCACTCTTGAAACCTCCCTAGGGCAGTTCTGCCCGCACATACACAGCCACTGTGAATGGAGATTGATCCCGTAATGACTAACCCCAACAAGACCTGATGCAACTGGCACCTGTACAGCAGGGAGACACGTACTGGTGTTTAGCACATGAGGATGGAGCTTTGGCAAGTAGTCCCTGCACTGCTAACTGAAAGACTGAACCTCATCTACTGGTTCAAATGCATCAGCAGCACGTTGAAAGAAAGGTAGGCGACCTTTTCCCAGGCAAGCTACAGGCTCAGAAACCAAGCAAAGGATCAGCTATGAGAACGTTCCAGCTCTGAAACAGGGAGGAAGCAGATGATTACTAAACAAACGGAGGGATGGAAATGTGGAAACAAACTGCCTCCAGCCAAACAAGTGCACTGTAACCTCACTGCGGGTAGAAAGATCCAGCGTGCACTTGCCGTCTTTGCGTCTGTCGGGGCGTGTTCACTCTCCAGTGTGCGAGGAAGGCTGTGCAGGAGGCGTCTCCCTCCTGTCTCTGTATCTGGCTCCTGATGCAGAGATAAACCTCCGTTTGCATGGAATAAAAAAGGAGGCTGGATTTCAGTATTTGAGACAATAAAATCACTCATTTGCTCCAGCCTTCTGTGTTTGTGTTCCGCCATCACCATTACTAGCCTTTCTCCTTAAGAGATCTGTTTGCCAGGCTGATGTTTAGGGTGTTTTGGTGCTGTTTTGTGCCTTCAAGTTAGAACTAACCCTACAGCACGTTTTCAGAGACAAGAAATCGCACAGAAGGAGATTGGCCCTTTTCCTCCATTGGAGCAGCTGGTGGATTCGAATCACAAGTCTTTGGGTTTGCAGTGCAATTCCTTACCTCTAGGCCACCAGGGCACTGAATTTGTGGTTTGTTTCACTTCTCCCTTCTAAGCCTAGTACAGATTTCTATGGGCCCCATTTAACACAATTAGTTTTTAACATTTCAATTCTTTCACACAGCAACAGGAATGTGGGAGCCATTGTCTTTGCCAAATAACCTGAGACACGCTTTGCCTGACACTGTTTGCCCCGGAATATTCAGGTGGGGGGAAACAGGAGGGTATGCAAGATTATAAATTATCATTCCTTGATTCTCCTCCATTCTGCGGAGCAGATTAAAGTTCTCAAACTCTGCAGTGAAGCTTTATTCTACAGGAGGAACCAAGCCCGTGTTACTGCTGTCATTCGTGCATGAGGAGGGAATAGGCATTTAGAGCAGCTTGTCAGGAATTCCAAACTAGAAATGATCCTCTTTGTGTTCCCATCCAATCCCGTGTTCTCTGGTACTCCAGAGAATGTTGCTTTGTCTCTTTCTATTCTCTTGTTCGTGTTAGTCCCACATAATATAACTTCTTGGAAGCAGGAAATGTTATGTCCAGCTCTATGTCATAATGTCCATCACAATGCCTAACAGAGAGCAGCAATTCTCCCAATGACTGTAAGCTGAAGGAATGTGTGAGTGATGGGAGACACAGTCTTTTAAAGTGCAGCATGAAAAGGCTTGGGAGAAATGATACAGAAGCAATTAATATTAATTGGAAAATAAAGGAATGGACACATTTGCTAACATTCAAGTTGTGTTTGTCTCCTTTTCATTAAGAAGTTCTTTGCAACTTGTGTATTCCTTCTTACTGACAGTTTCTCTGGCTCTTCTAAGACAAATTATGAGCTGAATCAGATTGGTGTCTTCATTTCCTAAGATTGGAGTAACAACATACAACAGCTCTGTTGTCCTGTGGGGCTATTAAATCAGCTCTCACTCAAAGCACCCCAGGGCCCCCCAGAAGGAAATCCTACCCAATCCTGCACTGACATCCCAGTGTCTACTGTGCATAAACCACCATGTGAGTCCTTGAGACCCCATATCTTTCATTTACCCTTTACCTCTCCAAGCAAGATGTCCTTCTCCAGGGACTGGCCTGTTCTGATGTTGTTGTTGTGTGCCACTGAGTCAGAACCAACCCATAGCTGACCATCCAGTGGGTTTTCAGAGGCAGTAAGTTACATGGGAGGAGATTGTCTATCCCTCTGCCACAGTCCTGTTCTGAGAACATAACCAACATTATACAAGGATAAGTCTCACTGGCCTTGCTTCTGAGAAGACCCATGCTACACTTCTTCTAAAACAGATTTACTTGTTTGCTTTGTGCGGTCCAATGAAGGAAGTGGTGTTGAAGTCCACCAAAGCCATGCCTCATAATTCTGGGGTCCAGAAGTCCAAATCAAAGTGCCAGCTGTGTTGATTCCTGCTAAAGCTTCTGAGGGGGGGGGACCCCTGTCTCACTCCCAGATTTTTGTCTCCTAGAAGTCCATGGTTTGTGGCTTCATCGGCCTCTGCCATCACCTGGATGATCACGTGCCTCTGTTCTCTGTCTGCTCTTGTTTTTCATGATACACTACCCGGGTGAGATTGGAGCTCCCCCAACTCCAGCACAGCTTCAAGTTATCACTGACATCTTCAGAGTTCCTTTCTGTTGGCAATCACATTCACAGATGACAAGGGTTGCAACTTCAGCGTGTCTTCTAAGGAGAAGCAGCTCAATGTAGAACCACTGGGTCAGGCCAGGGGACCTCCTGCCCTGAGCTTTTGTCTTTAGTAAGAAGATATTTATGGAGTGTTTCCTTCAGGCTGCTTTTGTGCTACATCCCACAGCATTCGCAGTTGGAAATGTCCCTTAGTGTCAGCTCTTTCAGTAGGCTGTCATACCCATTGCACAGATAGAAACAATAGAGTCCAAGAGGTGGGTAGTTAAAGAATGGAGCTATCCATGCACAGTGGGATGCATTTGTTCCTACAATGCTGAGTCTTAATCTAGATACATTTTCCAGTAGAATCCAGTGTTCTCACCTTGTGTTCTTACGGTCATACAGAGTTTTGCCCAAATCAGTGGTTTATAGGACTGACTCTTCTCATGAATTAACTACTGTACACAATATGCCAAGCCAGGATCTGAGAGGTCTCTTTAATCTCCTTGATCAGTTAACACCTTTCTCCCAGAAGGCTACCTTAATCTCATCTTTCAGGAAAGGATATTTTTAGTCTAAAAATCTCCTTCAGGGTCTGAATATTCCACTAGAGTGACAAGAAGCCAAAACAAAGGTAAGAAATCAAGAAGTTAAGGAGCTAAAGAGAAGATTTCAAAGGGCTGCTCGCAAAAACAAGGCAAAATATTACAATAAAATGTGCAAGGAACTGGAGTCAGAAAATCAAAAGGGCCAAACTCACTCAGCATTTCTTAAGCTGAAAGAATTAAAGAATAAATTCAAGGCAGGAGTTGCAGTGCTTAAGGATGCTATGGGCAGAATATTGAATGGTCCAGGAAGCATTAAAAAAGACAGAAAGAGTATACAGAATCAGTGTACCAAAAAGTATTGGCTGATACAGAAGAATTTCAAGAACCAAAATATGATCAAGAGACAATGGTGATGAAGGAAGAAGTGCAGGCTACTCTGAAGAACTTGGGGTGTGTGTGTGTAGGAAGCCCCAGGAATTGATAGAATTCCAATTGACACAATTCAGCAAACAGATGCTGTCCTTCATGTGTTCACAAAGTTGTGCGAAGAAATATGGTGGACAACTACTTGGCCAAATGACTGGAAAAGATTTATATGTATTCCCATTCTAAAAAATGATGACCTGACAGGTGTGGAAATCACCGAACAGTATCACTAATATCACACACTAGCAAGATTCTGTTAAAGATTATCAAGAAAAGACTTGAACAGTACATTGGCAGAGAACTACCAGAAATACAAGCTGGGTTTCGAAAAGGTTGTGGCACTAGGGACATTACTGCCAATGTCAGATAGATCTTATCAGAAAACAGAGAGTACCAGAAGAATGTCTATCTGTATGTCATTGACTGTGCAAAGGCATTTGACTGTGTGGATTACAATAAATTGTGGCTATGAGGAAAATGGGAATCTCAGAACACTTGATCATGCTTATACAAAACCTATACTTGGACCAAGAAGCAGTCCTCAGAACAGAGCAAAGAAATACTGCATGGTTCAAAATCAGGAAAGGAGTGTGTCAGAGATGCATTCTGTCCACGTTCCTTTTCAGTCTGCATGCAGAACAGATCATTCAGGAAGCAGGGCTTTATGAGTAGGAGCGTGGCATCAGGATTGGAGGAAGACTCACTAACAACTTACAGATGACACAAACTTGCTTGCTAAAACTGAGTAAGACCTGAAACACTTGCTACAAAAGGTAATCTGTTGAAAACTGTAGTCTTCAATATGGATTGAAGCTCAATATCAGGAAGACAAAAGATTTTCACCACTGGGCGAATTGACAGCATCATAATAGATGGAGAAGAGGCTGAGGTTGTTAATAATTACAGCTTGCTAAAATCCACAATCAACACTCTTAATTAACAACAGCAGTCAGGAAAACAGAATATGAATTGCACTGGAAAAATTTTCTGTCGTGGACCTCTCCAGAGTGCTGAAGAGCAACAATGTCAGTCTAGATACAAAGGTGCACCTAATTCAGGTCATGGTCTTCTCAATTACTTGTTATACTTCAGGGAGTTGGACAATGACTAAGGATGACAGAGGAAGAATCAGTGCCTTTGAGTTGTGGTGCTGGAGAAGAGTCTTGAACATACCATGGACTGCCAAGGAAACAAATAGGTCTGTCTTGGAGAGGGTGAAACCAAGTTTCTGCTTGAAGGCTAGGATTTTGAAGCTCCATCTCACATACTTTGGGAAAGTGGTCATGAGAGACCCGTCTTTGGAAGAGGATATCATGCTCAGAAGGGTGGACAGACAGTGCAGGAGAGAAAGATCCTGGATGACATAGATTGATACAGTGACTGGGGCAATGGGACTTGATGTGTCAGAGTTAGCGAGACTGGCTCAGAACAGGGGAGTGTTCAGAGCTGCTGCACATAGGGTGAGTCAATGACACATAACAATAATACACTCTGACTGATGGGTTTGGAAGCAGGAGTGGCATCCACTTCCTAAACAACATGCCTCCGGAAACTCTATGAACTTTGATAAATGTCAATGCTTGTAGGGGGGCTTCAGGCCTTTTGTTCATGGGGTCACTATGAGTTGTGTTCAACTCAAAGGCAATCAACAACAACAGCAGCAGCAACACAATATGCTCCCATAACATGGAGTGCTTCTCTTGCACTAGGAAATGCTACTATACACACTGTACCTATGTCAATCCATTTAATCTCTAAAATAAATTACTATCCAACTGATTCCAACTTATAGCAACACTGGGCCTGCTATGAGTTCATAGTGAGACCTGCCTTTGCAGAAATCAAATGGGACAAAGGTATACGGAGCAATTCTCCCTTGATCTCTTTAATTCAAGGGAGCTCTCGTGGCCTCGTGGCAAAAAGCTGCACTGCAACCCCAGAGGCACATGGTTCAAATCTACCAGGCGCTCTGTTGGAGAAAGAGGGATAACCTCCTCCTGTACCAGTCGGATCCAATTTGACGGTATGTGCACAAAAAATAACAACATTTAATTTTTTAAAATAAAATCTTAATTCAATAGCAATCCCTTATGGCTCAAACAACTAAGTGCTTGACTACTAATCAAAAAAGACGGAGGTTCAAGCCCACCCATAGGTGCTGGAGAGGCAAGGCTGAGAAAACCCAGTGGCCACCTGTCTGCTCTGCCAATAGGGTTTTTCTTGGGATTGTGTTTGATGACTTCATAGAGTGGTTACTATGTTATTTAAGGATCCATATAATTGTGTGCATGTGTCAGAGTTCTCTTTCAACCACTGTGTAAAGAAATGCCCACCTCTCTACCAGAGCAGGGGATGCTGTGAATAATACCAAGCCAGGAGACCATGTGCTCTGGGCACCCACGCTTCTCACAAGGAGCAGTGATATCTTATGGAAGTTTCAGCAGAAACAGCCAGAGCTCTGTGCCTAACCTCACTCACTGAGACTGGACGTATACAGGAGCTGGACAGAGTGGAGGTGTTCATGAACGCTACATGGTGGGACCTTCGTCTCTCCCAGAACAATATGTTGTTGAGGAATTATAGCATTTAAATTGCTCGTGATCAGAAGTAGGCTTCTGGTTTCAATTAGAGCATCCGTGCATTAAAGCAGGTCCCCGGGCTTCCTGTCTGGAATTTCTTTGAGACCAGATTGCTGAGTAGACGTTAATAGAACACAGATATAAAAACAAAGAAAACTTGTAGGACAGAGTTGAACTTCCTCATCGGGTGTCTAACTTTTACAGACATGGACTTCTGCATCTTTCTTTCTTGCTGTGACTATGGGTTCACATTGCTAATGCTTAGGTTGGAAGCGGAGTGATTTATCCCCTATACCACCAGTGGTGTTGAAGACAAGAACAGCATGTCCTAGAGACTGCCAAGAGAACAAATAAGTATGTCTTAGAGAGGGTGTACACAGAATGGTCCTTGGAAGCAAGGATGATGAAGCTTTGGCTCATAGACTTTGGCCATGTTATTAGGAATGGCCAGTCCTTGGAAAAGGATAGAATGCTTGGAAAGGTAGAGGGTCAGTTTAATCAAAACGAGGAAAGCCTCTCAACAAGATGAACTGGTACAGTGACTATAACATTTGTTGTTGTTGTTTTGTGTCATCAAATCACTTGTGACTCATAGTGACCTTACGGACAACAGCTCTGAGCCCTGCTCTATCCTGTGCCAACCTTATTATCTCTGACACACCTACCCCATTACCTCAGTCACTAAGTCAATCTATCTTATCAAAGGTCTTCCTCTCTTGTTGTTGTTGTTGTTGTTGTTGTTGTTGTTGTTGTTAGGTGCCGTCGAGTCGTTTGCAACTCATAGTGACCCTATGTACAACAGCCCTAAACTGTGCTCTATCCTGTGCCAATCGAATTGCCTCTGACAAACCCATCCCGAGTACCCCAGTCACTGAATCAATCCACCTCATAGAGGGTCTTCCCCTCCTGCGCTGTCCCTCCACTCTACCCAGCATGATGTCCCTCTCTAACGACCTGTCTCTCCTTACAACATGTCCAAAGTATGTCAGACGAAGCCCCAGAATCCTTGCCTCCAATGAGCAGCCTGGTTTAATCCTCTCTACGATGAATCTGTTTGTTTTCTTGGCAGTCCATGGTACATTCAATACTCTTCTCCAGCACCACAGCTCAAAGGCGTCAATTCTCCTTCTATCCTCCCTAGTCATTGTCCAACTCTCTGATACATAACAAGTGATTGCAAAAACCATGGCCTGCATCAGGCTGACCTTAGTCTCCAGAGAGACACTGTTGCTCTTCAGTATTTTGGAGAGGTCCCTAACCGCAGACTTTCCCATCGCAATACGTTTTTTGATTTCCTGGCTACTTACACTCCCTCTATTCTCCCAAACATGATGTCCCTCTCCCAGGAATGATTTCTCTTTGCAGCATGCCCAAAGCATATCAGATGAAGCCTCAGAATCCTTGCCCCCAAGGAGCAGTCTTGGGGTTGAATTCATCCCTCTCTAGGATGAATCTGTTCTCCCAGCAGTCCATGGTATATGTAATACTCTTTTCCAACACCACAACTCAAAGGCATCAATTCTCCTTCTATCATCCCTAGTCATTGTCCAGCTTTCTGATGCATAGCAAATAATTGTGAAGACTATGGCCTGGATCAGGCACATCTTAGTCTCCAGACTGACACTGTTGTTCTTCAGTACTCTGGAGAGGTCCCTGAAAGCAGACTTTCCCAATGCAATTTGCCTTTTGATTTCCTGACTTCTGGTACCAAGAGTGTTGATTGAGGAACCAAGCAACTGAAGCTGTTAACAATCTCAATCCCTTCAATCTATCATGATGTTGCCAATCAGACCAGTGGTGAGAATCTTTTCTTGATATTGAGCTTCAATCCCTATTGAAGACTGCAGTCCTTGTCCTACTGCATCAAGCACTTCAGGGTCTCCTCAGTTTCAGCACTGTTGGCCATCCACTGATAAAATGACAGGCCTTTAAAAGCCCTATGTCCAATAGAGCACACTTGGAGTAGAGTAGCAGTTATGGAACCTGACTCTGAGCCCTCAAATATGGAAACACAGAGGAGGAGGAACAGTTCTAAGCAGACACTAGTAATTGGAACGTGGAATGTGAGAAGCATGAATGTAGGAAAATTGGACATTGTTAAGAAAGAAATGGAATACATAAATATTGATATACTAGATATTGGTGAAATGGAATGGATTGGCATGGGACAGTTAGAATCACAGGATCATGTGATCTACTAGGCTGAAGATGAAAAGGTGAGGGGAAATGGGGGTGCTTTCACAGTTAACAAAGTTATTTCTAGATCCATCTTGGAATACACTCTAACATTGAGTTCAGTATTTTACAATCGGTGAGGATGGTGAAGGATAGAGCAGGGTCCAGGCCCATTGTTCACAGAGTTGCTGTGTGTGAGTAGTACTCAACTTGAAGGCACCAAACAACAATCTCATTCCACCAGGGCTCCTTGAAACACAGATACCCACAACTGTGAAGTTTATTCCAACTCATGACCTCTTCCCATCAGGCATCTGAAGCTCCAAAACTTCCTAGAAGGAGACGGCTCATCTTTCTCCTATGAGGGGGCTGGTGAGTTTGAACTGCCAACCTTGCTGTTCACAAGCCCAAGTCTTAGCCTTCCACACCACCAGGGCTCCTTAGGAAAAGATCCCAGCCACTGCTGTTTGTACTCGCTGCTATGACATCATTCTGAGCCATGGTAACCTTCCAACGGATTTCTGAAACTGTAAATTGTTCTAGGAGACTATCTTTCTCACTTGGAGAAACTGGTGGAATTGAACTACCAACCTTTAGATTAGCAGCCAGTCTTGTAAAGCACCAGACTACTGCCTATACGGTGAGGGCAATTGTACCTTTTTCCCTTTTGAAATAGCTTTTCAAAACTCCTTTCTTGCAGATCCTCATTGAACTGCTTTGACATAGATGAGCTTTCTTACTCCAAGTAGCTCCAGACCTTTTTGTTCTTCTTGTTTTAGCTGGCGGATAAATTATAAATTTAAAAAACATGTCAGCGCTCTGAACTCATTGCGTGGTTTGGGCTTGTCAGGGATTCAAACTTCTCCTCCATCCCTCCGCCCCCTCCCCACTGCCTCGCCCAAGTCTAAGCGGATTTACTGTAATAAAATTATTCCCATTATTAACTAGAGAGAATAAAGATGCTGCATTGAAAACAAAATACATAAATGTAAGTTGTCATGCGGCCTGAAGGGTCTTGAGGTAAATTACAGAATCTTACTATCTAGGGACGGTTTTATCTCACAAATAACAAGAGTTCCATCAGAAACAACACGTTTAATCTACTCCCCTGGACTGGCTTTGAGATATGCTATGAGGAAGTATTCCCTGCAGGGGGTGTTCATGGGGGCTCCAGTTCTACTTGGATGATCAGAATCAGGGGTGGGTTGGTAAGGGCAGAAGAGGCTGGCAAAGTCCCCTTCACTTATTGTGGCATTCACACAGAGCCAGGCAGACATAGAACTTGGCTCTGCCATTGACGCAGTGGAGTGGCCCTCAGCTCATGAGTTGAGCTCCCCAGGCCTCGGTGTTCCCATCTGTGAAACGGGAAGAACATAACCATTCCATAGCAGCACTTGGCCTGTAATGCTGACACTCATTTCAAAGGGTAGTAATATTTGACCGTTATTTATCGGTCAGTTTGTCCTATTGTGGTGAGTTAAGAAGAATGAGGAAGAAAGGCCTAGATATTTACTTTAAAAAAAATATCCACCATTGAGAATCATATGGGTCACAGTGGTCTGATTTGGCATGAATCACAGGCAAGCAGTCAGACCACGTCGTGTTCTGTCCATTCTGTTCCATTCTGGATGAGGCTTTCCAAAATAAAGGCCAACTCTGAGGACACGCTAACAGCAGTGACACGCTAAGACCTGGCTCCTGAATTCGTCATGAGAAGCTTTATAGTTAACTTTAACTGTTCAAATTTGATCGATAATTTAGAGTCTTAATCTATAATCCACTATTCATGTAAAATCTGTTTGTAAATGATGATTGGTATGTATTTCTGTTTTAAAGGAAGAGCATACAACTAGAATTTAGAGCAATATCCTTTAATGTTGATGCTGTGGTTGTTGTTGTTGTTAGGTGCCCCTGAATCCATTCTGACATATAATGAATGACTCTATGTCTATCAGCTGGAAGCCCTGTTGAATCCCACGCCATCCTCACAATCTCCACTGTGTTTACTTCCATTGCTGCAGTCACTTTGTCAGTCTTGCTTGTTGAGGATCTTCCTCTCTTTTGCTACCTTTCCAAGCATGATGTGTTTGTCCAAGGATTGATACCCTCTAACAATATGTCAAAAAGTATGTGAGATACTTTTTCACAATCTATGCCTCTAAAGAGTACGCTGGTTGCATGTCTTCCAAGATAGATTTGTTTCTTTCTTTGGCAACCCATTGTATATTCAATACTCTTCTTCTTATCCAAAGCATCAATTCTTTGTTCTTCATTATTCACTGTCCAACTTTCGTCACATGTTTATGAAACAACTGAAAATACCATAACTTGGGCCACGTGCACCTTAGTCTTTAAAGTGACATTCTTACTCTTTAGCCCTTTCATAGAGGCCTTTGGCAGCAAATCTGTTCAATACATCAAATCTTTTTTCTGCACTATTTCTATAAGGTTGTTGTGAGGTGGTGTGTGTTGTCAAGTCAAAACCAGCCAATAGCTGTCCCTCCAGTAGGTTTTCAGAGACTATAAATCACGTGAAGGAAATTACCCATATTTTGCCAGGGAATGCCTGGTGGATTCAAACTTTTTATCTTTGGAATTGCAGCACAGCTTCTTATCACAAGGCCACCACAGCTTCATGTTTCTTTAATAGTTGATGCTATGTGCCCTCAAGTCGAGTACAATGCATAGTGACCATGTGAAAAACAGATTAAACCCTGTCATATCCTGTGCCGTCCTCACAATCTCTGACACAATGAAGCCCATTCCTGCAGTCACCATGTCAATCTCTGTACGAGAGTCTTCCTCTCTTTCTATGACCTTCTACCTTTCCAATCATGATGTCCCCAAGGAATAGCCTCTCCTGGCAACATGCCCAAAGTACATGAGACAAAACTTCGCCATCCTTGCCTCCCAGAAACATCCTGCGGCACCTTCTCCAAGACATAACCACTTTTTGACAGTTCATGGGATGTTCAGTATTCTTCTCCAACACCACAGCTCAAAGGCATCAATTCTTCCTGTTCTACTTACTCATTGTCTAGCTCTCAGATACATAGCAAGCATTTTAAAAGACTTGAATCATAGGCACCTTAGTCCTCAAAGTAACATCATTACTCCTTGATCATTTGAAGAGCACCCCAACTGCTGGCTTTCCCAGTGCTGCACATCTCATGATCATCTGACTGGTGATACCAGCGGTGCTGATTGGAGATCAAAGCAAAATAAAATGTTTGGCAGTTTCAACTTTTTCTCCATCCATCATGGTGTTGCCAATGGTTCCGGCGGTGAGAATCTTTATTTTCTTGAAGCTGAGATGCAATCCATACTGAAGGCTGTATTATTTGATGTTTTTCAGCAAGTATTTCAAGTCTTCCTCACTTTCATGAAACAATGTTGAGAAAAGCCTTCCTAAAATTTTCCCCTCCTCCTAAAATCATCCTCAGCAGTTCTGCTTCTGTGGAGTACAGTGTATCAAGCTGATAACCAGGTCAGCAGTTCAAATTCACCAGTTCTGTAGGGAAAAAAAAAAATATGAAGCAGTCTCATTTAATAGTTGTTGTTGTTATGTGCCATCAAGTCAGAGCCAACTCATAGCTGGCCCTCCAGCAGGTAGGTGTTCAGTGGCTGTTGGTGGAGATTGCCCATCTTTCTTTAAGACTCAAGATTGACTTACAATCTTGGAGGCCAAGTGGAGGGTTATCACAAGTCAAAATTGACTTGGCAGCATTTGGTTTGGGTTTTCGGCTTAGAAAATTATGTAGAGATGGAACAACCCTACTCAGTCTGCCGAGAACTCACTGACAATGTGTGGGTGAGCTCAGTTCCTTCAGTTTGGAGCACAGAGGATACACAACCATCCTCGGAAAGGTTCTGTGTCATGTTACATGCCTCCTACATCTCAGGGAACCTATTTGGGGCTTTGGGGGGTTGGGGCGGAGCAAGGCATTTTTCACAAACTCTCTGAAACTCGCATAATCCTTCGCCAAACAGCATTTTGATGAATTGAGTCATAGGAATGCGACCTGTCTGTTTCTGATTCTTGGCGGAGTTTATGAGGGCTTAAAGGTATAAGGGAGGAGGTGCAAGGCAAGATGGATTTTCCAGTTCCACTAAGCCCCAAACATTTGAACCAGAGCCTAGCTTTGCTGCCCTGGATGGAGGCCAAAGCTCGGGGACTCGCTGGCCCCGCTCGCGAGTCTTTCTAATCTTCTCTGGGTTTTTATTGCCCAGCCACACAGGGACTGTGTGTTTTGCTAATAGCATGTGTGCGCAGTGAGAGGGGGCTGGACTCGGCTTGTAAATGGCTTGAGCCTGTGCATTTCACTTGCACTGAGCAGCCCGTACGTTTGCAGTGGTTGGGTGTCCAGGCAGCTCCTCAGAGGTCAGTTCATCCTCTCACGCCAGAATGTGTTTGTGTCTTCCTTGACTAAGAGGGCAGGGAAATCGCACCTCTTTTCATCCCTGTGTCTCCAGTCAATGCAGTCACCCTTCTGTGTGGCTGCAGCATCTCCCATCTCTTCCCCCTGCCACTGATGGTATTAGTTTTTTTAAAAAATATTATTTAATCACCTGACAGGATGCATGTTTACAAAATACATGCCTCTACAATGTATGTTTTAAAATCGCCTGCTCTTGGCATTCACAGTATCCACTGACTAAGACAATATGGGAAGCCACATGGAGAAATCAAACAGCGTATTGCACAGAGCACATATGCAGCAAATGGTCTTTTTAAAGTACTAAAGAGCAAAGATATCACATTGAGGACTAAGGTGCAGCTTCCTCAAAGCCCTCATATTTTCAGTCACCTGACACACTTGTAAAGACTGGACAGAGAATAAGCAAGACAGAAAAACTGGTGTCTTCAAAATATGGTGTTGTAGGGGGTAGATAATATCTACTGCTTGTAAACAGATGGAGATAACTGTTTAAAAGGGATCTATGATTAGGTATTATTGTCATGGCAGGAGTCCAGAATGAAGTCTGCATAGGGGAGTGGACTTAGGGGGAGGGATGATTGTATAATGTTGTTGCTCTTGTTGTTATGTGCCGTTGAGTCGCTTGCAACTCATAATGACCCTATGTACAACAGCCCTAAACTCTGCTCTGTCCTGTGCCAATCACACTGTCTCTGACACTCCCATCCCGATTATCCCAGC
>NW_006399785.1:10756050-10767534 GCF_000299155.1 Elephantulus edwardii
TTCAAATTAATAATTAAAAAAATATGGTGTTAGAGAAGAATGTTGAATACACTATGGACTGCTGGAAGTAAAATCAGAATGTTCCTTAAAAGCAAGGATGGTAAGACTTAGTCCCACATGTTTTGGGTTTGTTATCAGTTCCTGAAGTAGGACAGCATGCTTGGGTAAGTAGTAGTTGTTGTTAGATGTCATTGAGTCAAGTACAACTCATAGCAACCCTGTGAACAACAGATCTGAACCCTGACCTATCCTGGGCTGTCTTCATCCTTTCTGACACACTTGGGTCCATTGCTGCTCTTCCCATCTTTTGAGGGTCTTTCTCTCTTTCTCTGACCCTCTACCTTCCATTATGATATCTTTTCCCAAGAAATAGCCCACCTCAACATACCCAAAGTATGTGAGACAAAGCTTTGCCACCCTTGCTTTTGAGGAACTGACCACAACTTCTCCGAGACCTATCTGTTGGTTCTTTTAGGCAGTCTGTGAGATATTCAGTACTCTTCTCCAGCACCACAGCTCGAAGGCATCAATTTTTCTTCTGAAATTTTTATTCATTGTCCAGATCTCAGATCTGTAGCAAGAGATTGAAAAGACTATGGTGTGAATCAGGCACACCTTAGTCCTTAAACAGATATTATTGCACCTTAGTACTTTGGAGAGGATTGTTATTGTGTGCCTTTGAGTCAGAATAGACCCATAGTTAACACTCCAGTGGGTTTTCAGAAGCAGTGATCCTACTGGAGGAATGTTCTTGTTGTTGTTATTATGTGTCATCTGAGTCGCCTGAGTCTCATAGCAACCCTACGCCCAACAGCTCTGAAGCCTGAGCCAGTCTCACTGACTCCAACATACCTACTCCCTCCTGCACCAGTTACTGTGTCAATCCATCTCATCCAACACACCAACTCCCATTGCCCCAGATACTGCATCAGTCCATCTTATCTGAGGTCTTCCTCTCCTGCACTGTCCCTCCACACTTCCGAGCATGATGTCCTTCTCTAAGGACCAGTCCTTCTGGCCACAGTCCAAAGTATGTGAGATGGAGCTTCAAAATCCTAACCTCCAAGGAGCATCATTAGAGGGTTCCATATCGGAGTTATTGGGTTAGGACTGACTTCCTTTCTTTAGAAGTTTGGATGGCATCTTTACTATAGGAGATGCTATCATGGAGCTCAAGAAGCACTTTCTGTTGCTAAGGGAAGCCACAGTCATGACCAAACTTTTGGAATGTGCGTAAGCTCTGTGATATTTCAGGGCAGCTCAAACTGCTTCCCATGCAAAATCTATCCCCAGCATAAAACATATGCAAAGGCATTACTGCGTTTGTGTTTTATATCAGCTGATCATCGGTTGATATATTTGTGAGAGAATTCTCAATTACCACAGGGAATCCCGGCTTTTGTTCAAATTCATTAATTCACTAAGTACTTTCCCAGTCTCCACCGCTGCCTGTGGAGGATACAGCAGTAAATCAGACCATTGCAATCCCTGCCTTCAAAGAGTTTACAGTCTCAGGAGGGAGACTGGCTGTGCTGGGCAGACAGACAGGCAGAAGCACTGCACCGCAGAACACCATTCCCTCCAGATTTCCTGGGGGCGGTTAAATAATGCAGAGGAAAAAATAACCAGGGAAAGGAGATTGTGTTCTGAGAAGACAGAACCTCAGGAGCTGAAACCCAGAGGCAAGAGTGAGAGATTGCATTCGGAGGAGTGGGAAGAAGGTGGACACTGATACCGCCAAGAGTGGCATGTTTCTGCCCAGTGGTGTAGACAGTAAGGCCACTGAAAGAGATTAAAGACAAATATGGCAGAAGAACAAATTTTATCATGTGATGGGGCTGAAGAGGTGAGCAAAGGGTAGGTCTTTCTAAGTCTTTCCAAGTCATTTTAAGGAGTGTGGACTTCATTTGAAAGCTCCAGGGACTGTTGGGAGATTTTTGAACATCAGTGAAATTGGCCACATATAGACAGTTAAACTCCATTATCTTTAAGGTCCCTGTGTATATGTATAAGGAGCCCTGATGGTAAAGTGGATTAATCACCGAGCAGCTCAGATCTACCAGTCACTGCGTATTCACAATCAGCACCCTCGGTGCTAGCAGACAGGAGATCAGGAGCTGTGTTTCAGTGGGCAAATCTGCTGTCAGGGACCTCTCCAAGTTACTGAGAAGCAATGATGTCAGTTCAAAGACTATGGTGTGTTTGATTTAGACCCTGGTCTTTTCATTTTCTTGGCATGCATCTGAGAGACTGACAATGAAAAAGGATGACAGAAGAAGAATCCATGCTTTTGAACTGTGCTGTTGGAGAAGAGCACTGAATATTTTATGGACTACCAAAAGAATAAACGGATATGCTTTGGGAAAAGTTCAGCCAGAGTGCTCTTTGGAGACAAGGATGACAAAGCTTTGTCTCACAAACCCTGGGCACGCTGATAAGAGAGGCTGTTTCTTGGAAAGAGACATCATGATAGGAGATGCTGGAGGGTCACCAAACCAACCACCATTCGTAGAGACCCTATGAATGAAAGATCTGAGCCCTGCCATCTCCTATGCTGTTTTCATCATCTGTGTCACACTGGAGCTTGTTGTCACAGTCGTGTGTCAGTCCATCTCATTGAGGGTCTTCCTTTCCTTCACTGACCCTCCGCCTTTTCAAGCATGACGTCTTTTTCCTCCCAACAACAAGCCTAATGTATGTGAGATGAAGTTCCGTATCTTCCCCTCTTAGGAATACCCTGACTGCACCTTCTACAAGACATGCTTGTTCTTTTGCTAGTGCAGGGGTTTTTAGTAGTGACTACCAAGAAACCAGGGAGCTTTGGTGGCCTGATGGTCACAGTCTCCTCATATGCAGTTAAACTGCTTCTGAAAACCTACCAGTGAGCCAGCTATGTATTTGTTCTGACATGACAGTACACAACCACAACAACATTAATAAACCATCCTAGATAGGTATTATTTTATTCTCTTTGGAATGCTATCTGAATTGAATACACACACACCACCACCACCACCACTACCCAAAACCCCAAAACATCCAAACTTGTAACTATTACTTGATTCATTAAATGATTTAATGTAGGAAACCTTGTGTTGATCATCTGAGATGCAGTTGACACCGGGCTGATTATGGTGAAGGCTTTCAATATTCACCCAGTTCTATAAATATGCAGCGTGTACAAAATGGTCCCACATAATATAAGAGCTGGTACAAAATTTATGTAACTGAGTACTGACTTGATTTTGGAGTCGGCCATACTGGCTGTATGAATGCGTCTCTCTCATGTGTGAATTGCCAACACGGAGGCATGAGGTTCAAATCCACTAGCTGGTCTAGCAGGAGAAAGACGGGCAATCTCCTCTTGTGTAATTTACAGCCTCTGCAAACTCTATGGAGGGTCAGCTATGAGTTGGCTCTGACTTGAGGACACATAACAACAGTATGCGTGTACAAACACTGTCCTTCACTTTACAGGCATGTATGTTGTTGTTGTTGTTGTTGTTGTGAACAACTGTGACTCATAGCGACCCTATGTACAACATAGGGTCAGTTTTACTGTCTCCAACACACCTTAATTCATCTCATCAAGGGTCTTCCTCTCCTGTGCTGTCCCTCCACCCTCCCAAGCATGATGTCACTCTCTAAGTGCAAATTATAAACATGACCACATTTATTTATACAATTGTCACTTGAATGGATAACACCTTGAAGGCTATTTATTCTAAGGAATATATGTGAAACTAGTGATATGACACTTCTTTACAGATGTTTTATTCTATATACTATTTCTCTCTTTTTTTCCCTTGCCATCAAGTCAGAACGGATCCATAGGCAGCCAACGGCTCTTAATCACACTATCTTTCTCCCATGGAGCAGCAGATGGATTTGAACTGCCTGCCTTTAGATTGGCAGTGCAACTCTTTCCCCTATAGCTTTCCCCAGTTAATCTGGATGAGTGCTGTTATACTGAATTCATAGCACCCATTGCTGTCAAGTTGATGAAATTTGAGTGCCTTCATGGTACAATGCTTAAGTTCTCAGTTGATAACAGGTGTGCAGTTTAAAGCCACGATAGTTCTTGGAACTTGAATATACTTCTGCAAAAATCACAGCCCAGGAAACCCTACGGTGCACTTCTATTCTGTCCCATTGGTGTCTGTGAGCAGGAGTTGGCTGGGTGGCATATAACCACCACGTGACTAATTGCAAGGACAAGCAGACTTTCCCCCCTGGTCACCAGATTTGCTTGGTCACAAGGTTCTCTCTCTAGCACAGGCTCTGCTCCCACAGGGACTGAGGAGAACCTACATCTTCTGGATTGACTGGGCATCACAAACTCCATTTTTCTTTCTCCATTTAGTTTTACTGACAAGGAGAGACAAGCTTCCTGTGCCCACATTTCCCAGATGGGGTAGGTGAAGAGGCGGAAAGAGAAGAAGAGGGCTTCTGAAGAGGCTCATGGCATATGAAAGGACCCTTGAGAGTGGAGAGGAGCGTTCTCCTGTAGCACTTATCTCCCTGCCCCTGTGGAGCCCACTCACCCATTCCTTGCCTTCTCGGCGCTTGCCTTAACTCACTGTCGGTTTCTCCTTGCAGCTGCCAAACTGCAAACCTGTTTCCATACAGTTGCGTCATGTCGATTTTAACTAATGCGAACCCTTTGAGTGCAGAGTAGAGCTGCACTTTCTAAAGGTTGCCAGGCTGCGAACTTTCTGGTGCAGATCACCCGGACTTTCTCTCAAGGTGCCTCTAGATGAATTTAAAATCATTAACTTTTCAATTAATAGCAGTAGTAGTATTGATGGTGGTCATGATGGGGTAATGGTGGTGATGTTGGTGGTATTGATGGGATAATGGTGGTGGTAGTGATGCTGGAGGTAGTAATGATAGTGGTGGTGGTGATGGGGGTGGCAGTGGTAGTGATGTTGATAGTGGTGCTTATGGTAGTAGTGATGATGGGAGTGGTAGTAGTTGTTGTTGTTGCTGGTGGTGGTGGTAGTGATGGGATGATGGTAGTGGTGGTGGTGGGATGATGGTGGTGGTAATGGCAGTGGTGGTGATGGTGATGGTAATGGTGCTGATGAAGTGGTGCTGATAATAATGGTGCTGATGGGGCGGTGGTGGTGGTGGTAATCGTAGTGGTAATGATGAGTTGATGGTGGTGTTTATGGGAGCGGTGATGACGGGAGTGGTTGTGGTAGTTAGTGGTGGTGATCGTGATGGTGGTGATGAGGTGATGGTGGTGGTATGATGGGGTGATGGTTGTGGTAATGGTAGTGGTGGTGATGGTGGTGATGCTGATGAAGTGATAATTGTGGTGCTGATGGGGTGATGGTGGTGGTAATGATAGTGGTGGTGATGAGTTGATGGTGGTAATGGCAGAGATGGTGATGGTGCTGATGGGGTAGTAATGATAGTGGTGATGATGATGGTGGTGCTGATGCAGTGACAATGGTACTGATGTGGTGATGGTGCTGGTAATGGTAGCAGTGATGATGGTGATGGTGGTAATTGCAGAGGTGGTGATGGTGCTGATGAGGTGATGGTGGTGGTGGTAGTGGTGGTGATGGTGGTGATGATGGGGTGATGTTAGTAGTAGGGATGGGATGATGGTGGTAATGGTAGCAGTGGTGATGGTGATGGTGGTGGTGCTGATGAAGGGATCATGGCGGTGTTAATGGGGTAATGGTGGTGGTAATGGTGGTGGCAGTGATGAGTTGATGGTGGTAATTGTCGAGGTGGTGATGGTGCTGATGGGGTGATGGTGGTAATGGTAGCAGTGGTGATGGTGATGGTGGTGGTGCTGATGAAGTGATAATGGCGGTGTTGATGGGGTGATGGTGGTGGTGGTGGTGGAGGTGGTGGTGATGGTGATAGTAATAATGAGGTGATGTCAGTGGTAGTGATTAGGTGATGGTGGTGGTAATGGAAGTGGTGGTGCTGATGAAGTGATAACGGCAGTGTTGATGGGGTGATGGTGGTGGTAATGGTAGCAGTGGTGATGGTGATGGTGGTGGTGCTGATGAAGGGATCATAGCAGTGTTGACGGAGTGATGGTGGTGGTAATGGTAGTGGTGATGATGGTGATGGTGGTGATGGTGGTGATGCTGATGAAGTGATAATGGCAGTGTTGACGGGGTGATGGTGGTGGTAATTATAGCAGTGGTGATGGTGATGGTGATGGTATTGGTGCTGATGAAGTGATAATGGCAGTGTTGATGGAGTGATGGTGGTGGTAATGGTAGCGACAGTGATGAGTTGATGGTGGTAATTGTAGAGGCGGTGATGGTGCTGATGGTGTTATGGTGGTGGCAGTGGTGGTGATGGTAACTGTCACTGATGCTAGTGGGGACATTAAACCACAAGAACTCTTCTTACTAGTTAGTCTGAAACTCTTCCTTCTAAGACCACCAACTCAGAGATTACAGCTTCTTATAATGATTCTCTTCCCAGCATTTCACTATGCAGGTCCTCCTGGATAATGTCTCCTTGCTTTCACTTCCTGTGCTAGACTATCTGACCATCCAGTCTTTGTACTGCAGAGCTTCAGTGTGATGGATGAAGCTATTAATTAGCTGGCAGCTTTACCCAGCACTGCAGAATTCCCTGGACGGGGCAGGCAATTAAGTGCTCAACCATCAGCTGAAAGGTTGGTGATTGGGATCCACCTAGTTCTTGTTGTTTTCAGGGGTGTTCTCAAGTCGACAACAAGCCTATGAAAAGCAGATTGAAGCCTTGCCCTGCTCTGTGTCGTCCTCTGCCATGTTTGAACCCATTGTTGCAGTCACTGTGTCAGTCCTCTCATTTAGGGTCTTCCTTCCTTCTGTTGACCCTATACGACGTGCAAATAGGTCCTTAACAGGGCCTCTTGACCACATTGATGACCAAGAATATCATTGTAAATAAATGCGACCCAAGCCATGGTATTGGAGTTCCTTCATATGCATCTGAAAGTTGGACAGTGAGTCAAAGAAGAATCAATGCCCTTAAATTGTGGTGTTGGCAAAGAGTATAGACTATTCCATGAACCACCAAAAGAACAAACAAATCTGTCCTGGAGGAAACGCAGTCAGATGCTCTGGAGAGGCAAGGACAGGGAAACTTCACCTCTTGTATTTGGGACATGTTGTCAGGAGGGGCCAGTCTTTGGAAAAAGGCATGATGCTGGGAAAGGCAGAGGGCCAGCCAGTGGAAGGCAGGGAATCAAACAAAGAGAAGATTACTCTCAATGACATGAGTTGACGTAATGACTGCAACAGTGAACTTGAGCATTCTGAGGCTCGGGAGGATGGTGCCAAATAGAGCACGGCTGTGGTCCTCTGGTCTCTATGAGTTGTGGTCTCTGCTTGATGCCACCTCCAGACAGCACCTACGTCAACCTTGTCTATCTGCTTCTGAAAGATCCAGACATTGAAAACCCGGTTGAGCAGTTCTACTTTGAAGCACATGTCATTGCCATGAGTTAGAATGAAGCACATGTCATTGCCATGAGTTAGAAATGGCTCAACAGTAGCCAAGGACAGCAGCAAGGCACTGTTTCGCACATTCAAGATGTAGAGTTGAACAAATAAACATGGACTTGTTTCTCCTGGGACATTAGACTACCAGGATCTCGAGCAGCACAGCAGACAGTTACATCACAGTCCTGATAATTATTCAGGCAGGGAGAGCACTGCCTTCGACATAAAAAAAGAGGAAAGAAATCTCCCTGCGCTGACTACAGATATTAAAATATGTCTTTAGAATGCATTCAGAGGTGTTCAAAGTGCAACCAGAATGATTATTCTTAACGTGTGTTTTTATTTCTCCTACTCGCATATTTTTTTTTCTTTTTACATTTTCTCTTCCATTAACTTCTCTGGCAAAAGAAGGGAGAGAAGAATATTTCCCAAGTCCTAGGCTGCTGCCAGAAGAGACACAACTAAGAAAATCAAAGGCATCCACCAGCAGCTTGCAGAAGCAAGAGGGAGTTCCGGGGGTTATAAAACAGATGCTTGACAACGGATATTACCCATGAGCGGGATACTGCTCGCATCTCCACAGCCTGAAACGGCACAAGTTATATCACTCTGGTTATCTTTTCACACATGCTTATGATGACACATGCTTGTGATGTCCTGGTGGCTCAGGGAATTACCTCCTGGGGTTGCTGAAAATCCCTTGTCGCTAACAAATTCATCATGCAAAAAGAGCTCACTGCAATGGACCTAATGACAGCTCGGTGCTCTGTGGTATTTTAATATGTTAAGTGGAGTGTGGGGGGCGGGCGGGGGGTTGTTCAGAAACAGTGATCTGCAAATGTCCAGAAAAGAGGCTCCACCTTTCAGATGCGTTCCCCCTAGCTGCCTCACCAGCAGCTCCACCCTCCTCCCGGTAGTTTAAAATGAATGGTAGCCTCCCAGCAGAAGAGCCCTGATGGGTGGTCCTTGTTTGCTGGTAGAAAACTCATTGCACTGGAGTTGAACCAGCTCATCCTGACCCTCCCTTGGGTTTGTGAAGCTGTAAATCACCCAGAGGGGCTCTGACCATCTTTCTCTTGAGGGGCCATTTGTGGATGTTCCGGGTGAGCCTCAAAGCTCCCTGTAGACCATGCCACCCCTAACCCAGACTGGACCGCGGACCCCACGGCAGGGTCAACTTCCAGGAGGCTCTGGCAGTAAGAGGTCAGTGGTGAGGAGTAATACAAAGTGTGAGTTTGGTTTTGGTTTCTGAGACTCTCAGCTCGGCCGTCCATCATGAACTAAAGCCAGCTAATAACACCCAGGAGATAACCAGATGCTGCCCTCCAGGCCTGTGGAGTATGGTCAGCTACTCCTCGTCTTTGGTCCGCAGACTCTAACTCACTGAACAAATTAAGCATTTTAAGTTTTTTTCAATGTTTATTTTATAGTGGTTTACTTACAAAGTTTGTATACATTGTGCTTCACACTGAATCATTCCCCTTTCCTTTACCCAAGACTCCCTTCACCCATCAAATTGTTTGACCCTATAATTAAGCATCTCCTCTCCCCTCCACGAATCCTTATACTCATTCTGCAATAATGGTCTTCTACATTATTTGTCCTTATAAGACTGAGTTAGTTCACTCAGCATAATGCTCTCCAGTCCCTCTCATGTTAGGTAGTAATTTACAAAATTATTGCTGCAGCATGGTGCATAGTATTCCATTGTGTGAATATGCCATGCATTTTAAATAGAATCAGGGTAAGGGTTAAACACTTCTTTCTCTGTGTGATTTTGTGTTGCTGTTATTGTTGTATTCCATAACTGATCCTCCAATGAGTTTTCAGAGACCATTAATCACATGGGTGGAGATTATCCATCCATCTCCTGTGAAGCAGCTGGTGGTCTCGAACCACACATCAGAAAGCCGGATAATGACTAGGGATGATAGAAGGAGAATTGATGTCTTTGAGTTGTGGTGCTGGAGAAGAGTATTGAATATACCACGGGCGGCTCGGAGAACAAAAAAATTCATCCTGCAGTGGGTTAAACCAGGCTGCTCCTTGGAGGCAAGGATTCTGGGGCTTTGCCTGACATACTTTGGACATGTTGTAAGGAGGGATCAGTCCTTGGAGAGGGACCTCATGCTTGGGAGGGTGGAGGAACGGTGCAAGAGGGGAAGACCCTCTATGAGGTGGATTGATTCAGTGACTGGGGTAATTGAGATGGGTGTGTCAGGGGCAGTGAGACTGGCACAGGATAGAGCAGGGTTTAGGACTGTTGTACATAGGGTCGCTATGAGTCGCAAGCGACTCGACAGCACATAACAACAACAACAGGGAAGCTATATTATTATCCAACACTTCTAAATGTGCTAATGTTTCAGATCAACATTAGGTGTATTATTTAATATTGCAAACGCAAACAATAGGAGGATCCACTGAATAAATATTAGTAACGAAGAACAGAGAAGTAAATAAAGGGAGAGTGATATAATGGAAGGGAGACAAAGATCTTTCATAGCTGATAAAACTTAAAAATAAAGTCTGTCTTCCAAGTCAGTTTTGACCCAGCAATCCTGTAAGACAGAGCGGAACTGCTCTGAGCCTTTCCAAATCGGTGGTCATCAGGGAAGCTGAAGGCTCATCTCTCTTTTGTAGAATGGTTGGTGGGCTCAAACAGGCTGCCTTGTGTTGAACAGCTGTGCAGTTTAACGGTTCCCCAAGGCTATTTAAATGAAACATGCATATATTGTCAAAGTATTCCACGCACATGACAAATAATGTAATCAAGGTTTGTGATAAAAAGCTACCATCTCCTACTTCTTTCGTTCCCACACCAAGACCCTCTCCCCTTAGGTAATAGTTTTTAATATTGTATTCTTGTTTATTTGTTTGTTTTCTCATATTCCAGTGCTTGTATTTTTAATTCTAAAAAGGGTTATATCTCTTTTGACTTTACTATTAACTTCCAACAATAACCATTCACTATTAGCTATGAAGGATGTCTTTTTTTTTTCATAGAAAACCTTTTAATATAACCTCACACACAAACACACAGACACACACACACACACACTCCAGCCCCTCGCGGTGACTTCTAGCCCTGGTGATCCTCAGGTATATTGGGGTCTGGGTCCCCACCACACCACCAAAGCTGAAGGATGTCTTTTTATAAGGAAGGACTGGCCACTCTTGCTGGTGTGTGAAACACAGTGTCCGTGGCCTTGTGTTTTCAGGAACACACTGACTGCTCTTTCTCGGGGGCGGCTTCACCTCACTGGCTCTGGACAGGCGTTTTGGCGCCGTTTGTTCTGTTGTTTAGCGCTGCCATGAGCAGGAACCAGCTCTCCAAGCTTAACAACATGCAGGATGAAGTTGACACTGAAAGAATGAAACCACATACACCCACATGCTACCAGTCCATTCCTTCACTGAGTTTTACTCTCTTCTTAATATTATGTTTGTTTGGGATCCAGCTTACCGAGGTCAATTAAAGGCAGGAGGAAATGCCAACTTGATTTAGTAAAATTGCATTTTTTGTCTGCCTTGGGTTTATCTCCTTGGGCTGGGATGTCATTTGAATTTTATGTTTTTGTCCTTATTTCTACCTCCCACTTTTTCTTCTTTCTTTTTTGCCAGGAAGGGGGAGGTAGTTGCTGTGTTCCATTGGCCCTATATGTTTGCAGGGAAGGGGTTTGTTCCCATAAAGCGCCTGTCCCATCTGATCTCCATCATCTTTATAGTCTTGCATTCTGTCACCGAGGTTCATGTCTGGCTGCGGTTTGTTATGTTTTGACAGGAGTTTGTTATAAAGCCAGGATCTCGACTCTGCCTTTGCCTTTCAAACTTTCTTCTTTACAGTAGACATAAACCCAGGCTGCTAAAATGTTCCCTCTGAGGAGAGAGTGAAATTCTCCCCACAAAAGCACGGAGGGAGCAGCAAAGTGGACAGAAAAGGGGATGGGGAGACAGGAGAATTCTGAAGAGATGCTACTCAAGGCTCAAAGAACATAATAACAGGCATTCAAATGCAGGC
>NW_006399785.1:10768044-10769081 GCF_000299155.1 Elephantulus edwardii
TGGTGCCAAGAGTGTTGACTGTGGAACTACCAAGGGTAAATGAAGCTCAGTCCGAGGTCTGCATAAAATAGCAAAAGAGGTTACTACACTGCCTTTTCTAAAATATTGTTCTGAAAGGTCATTCATAAAAAGGCTCAGAATTGTCTTCTTCCTTACCTGTTGTTATTGGGTGCTGTCGAACAGGCCCTAACTTAAAACGACCCCATGGACAATAAAATAAAATGTAGCCTGATCCTGTACTCACTGCCCAATTATCGTTACAGTTTAGTCCACTCCTGCCACCACTGTACCACCCATTTCATTCAGTCCTTCTGTGTCTTGTTGACCAAGCATGATTTGGCCAAGTGTGACGTCCTTCTCTGAGGACTAGTCCCTCTCTGATCACTTATCTAAAGTATGTGAGGTGAAGTCTTAGCCATTTTCATATTCAAGAAGCAATCTGAATTCTGGATGTACTTCTTCTAAGACAGGTTTTGTTGTTGTTGTTGTTGTTGCATCATATTCAGCATTTCTCACCAACACCGTAACTGAAAAGCATCAGTTCTTCCCCGGTCTAACTCATTATTCAGCTATTGTATGCAGATGAGATGATGGACAAAACATGACTAGTCAGATGGGCCGCCGTCTTCTCAGTGACATTGTTCCTCATTCAGCACTTCCCAGAGACTGGTTCAGTGCAGTAGCCTTTGCGTTCTTGGCTGTTGCTTCCACGGATTTGATTGTGGAGTCAAGTAAAATAAAATAGGTGTTAACTGCAGTGGTTTCTCTGTGTACTGTGGTCTTACTTTATGATCCAGTCTTAAGGATTTTGGTTCTGTTTGGTTTTTGGATGTTGGGGTTTTGTTTCATTTCGTTTTGTGTTCTTTACGTTGAGTTGTATCCCATCCAAACATTAATGATACATTTCTTCCCACTGCTTAACCGATCATTAGGTTTATTCTTGTCCCAGCATGGTTGCTTGAGAAAGTCTCTTGTCATTCTTTTTTTTTTCCTTCCCTCTCCCCTCCCTTCCCCTCCCTCTCCCTCTCCCTCTCCCT
>NW_006399785.1:10769502-10773685 GCF_000299155.1 Elephantulus edwardii
TCCTCTCTTCCATTCAATCACTATATACTAAGCATGCACTGTAGTGCTCAGCATTTCTGCATCATTTAGTTCTCCTGAAAGCTGGTAATAATGATTAATGAGGTAACTAACAATTAACCAATATTAACCAATAATTAGCATGCACTAGTACAAAGTTCAGTCATCCAGTAACTATTAATTCGGCTTCACCCTGTGCTGATTACTGGTTGTTCTCTACTGTATTGGCTGTTCTCGCAATCCTACTTTTGCTGTTTGGGGATACCGATCAGCGCCACTTCCCGGCTACCCTGTGTGTGACAGAACAAAGCATTTCCTGACCCTACATCAACCACACCATCTTTGCTGTGCTTAGGACTATAGCTACCCTGTGTGTGACAGAACGAAGCATTGCCTGACCTGCATCAACCGCACCATCTTTGCTGTGCTTAGGCCTATAGTCAGGGAGCTCTGGTGGCCTAGTGGTAAGAAGCTTGGCTGCACTATGCAGTATTTGTCCTTTTGTGACTGAGATATTTCACTCATAATGTATAATGCCACTGTTGTAAAATGAGACTGACATTACGCTTGAGGAGAGACTGAGAAAGATAGGATAAATTATGTATGTTGCATTGAAACAGATGAGGGAAAGAACTATTTTAAAGGGATATATGATTAGGTATTATTGTCGTGACAGGAGTCCAGAATGAAGTCTGCACAGTGGAGTGGACTTGGGAGGAGGGATTGTATAACAATGGAAGAATTGTTCTTTTATTTTTCAAAGAGAAGAATGAATTGGGGGGGGGGGCAGGGAGAAAAGTGCAATAATGAATAAATGGAAATCATCAGTCTGTATAAACGTTCATTAAAATTAATTTTTTTTTAAAAAAGCAGCAGCAGATGGGCTGCATTCCTGAAGGCACACGGTTCAAATCCTCCAGCTGCTCCACAGAAGACAGATGGGCAGTCTCCTGTGCAATTAACTGCCTCTACAAACCCAGCAGAGGGTCAGCTTTCGGTCGGTTTAAACTTTAAGTTACACAACAGCAACAATAACAAGTCTATTGTTAGGGAGCTCTGGTGGCCGCCTAATGGTAAGAAGCTGCACTGCAATTCCAAAGGAAAGGGATTAGAAACTACTAGCTGCTCTATAGAAAGATGGATAAGCTCCCCTCATGCAGTTTATTGACCCTGAAAAGCCACTGGAGGATTAGCTACGGATCGGATTTGACTTGACAGCACACAGCAGCAAGAAGCCCACTCGTTAGTCCTCTCTTTCACTGACCCCCTGGTTCTCCAAGCATAGCGCTCTTGTCCAAGGACTGGCTTTCTCCTCCTGGTAACAGGTCTAAATTCATTTTCCAAGACAGAGTTTCATCACTCTTGCTTCTAAGGAGCACTCTGGTTGTACTGCCTCCAAAACAAAGGTAATTGTTCCTTTGGAAGTCTATAGTATATTCAGTCTTCTTCACCAAGACTGCCATTCAAAGGAATCACATCTTTGGCTTTCCTTATTCACATCAAATGTATAGGAAGCAGTCGAAACTACCATGTCTTAGGTCAGGGAGCTCTGGTGGCTTAGTGGTAAGAAGCCGGGCTGCAATCCCAAAGGCATGCGGTTGGAATCGACCAGCTGCTCTGCAGAAGGATGGTCAATCTCCTCCCATGGGATTTCCTGCCTCTGTAAATCTTCTGATGGTTCAGCTATGGGTCGAACTCTACTCAATAACATACAGCAACAACCATGAACGCGGCTCAGGTCAAGCACACTGTAGCCTCCAAGGTGATAGTGGTGCAGTAGATTCATAGATTACAGTGTTGGTGCTACGGTGGTTGAATCTTGAGATAGGAAAGCTTGAGATTTCATGACTTATATTTCCATGAGAATTGATCGTAGATCCAAGTTATATAAAATCCCTGAGAGCCGTAATAATTTCTCCATCTATCACGATGCTGTTTATTAGTCCAGTTGTGAAGATACTCTTTTCTTGATGTTGAGGTGTAATTCATACTGAAAGATGTAGGGTTTTTTTATCTACAGTAAGGGCTTCAAGTCTCACTTTCAGCATCCATCTGAAAGTGGACCCAAAAGCAAAATCACATGGGTACCCCCTTCTGGGATCTCTTCTACAAAGGCGGGCATCCCTCTTTGCCTGTGGTTCCTAGAATTGTAACAAACATGAATGATTGGCTAATGAGCCATTATTTTTAGGAGAAAATACCCAATAGATTCCCATGAGTGAATCCATACATAGCCTTGTCTTCCCTGCTTTTCCCTCTAAGGACAATTTAATTAATATATGCCCCATGCGTTGCTGCAAATCACAACAATGCTCTGGCTTGTTGTTAGAGACCATACACTTTGTATTTTTAATGTAACAGACTCTACAGAGATTAGCACAAGTGGGGTGGGGGTGTGGTCAGATGTTGCCTCCATGAATAGTACAAATGCGGTACCACATGAACATGCTGACTTAACTTGTGAGTACAGACAAATCTTATGAAAAAGTTAAGACAAGAGGATAGACTTTGGCCTGAGGTTTCTTTCACAAGTGACTTTATCTAATCTTGTAGCAGGGCTATAAGATTATAAGAGATTGTACACAGCTTTAGTTTGCTTGGCTCCATTGTCAACAGTCTTGGCACCAGCAGCCAGGAAATTAGAAGGCGCATTGCCATGGGAAAGTCTGCTGTTATGGACCTCTCCAAAGTACTGAAGAGCAATGGTGTCTCTCTGAAGACTAAGGTGCGTCTGATACAGGCTATGGTCTTCACAATCACCTGTTATGCATCAGAGAGTTGGACAATGACCAAGGAGGATAGAAGGAGAATTGATGCCTTTGAGCTGTGGTGCTGGAGAAGAGTATTGAGAATACCATGGACTGCTAGGAAAACAAACAGATTTGTCCTGGAAAGGGTTAAACCGGGTGGCTCCTTGGAGGCAAGGATTCTGAGGCTCCGTCTAACATACTTTGGACATGTTGTGAGGAGAGACCGGTCCTTGGAGAGGGACACCATGCTTGGGAGGGTGGAGGGGCAGCGCAGGAGGGGAAGACCCTCTATTAGGTGGATTGATTCAGTGACTGGGGTAATTGGGATGGGAGTGTCAGAGGCAGTGCGATTGGCACAGGATAGAGCAGGGTTTAGGGCTGTTGTGCATAGGGTCGCTATGAGTCGCAAGAGACTCGATGGCACATAACAACAACAGCAACATAGCAAGGCTATGAGATAGAGATTGTTCTCATCCCCATTCACAGCTGAGAAATCTGAGGCCAGAGGGATTCAGTACCTTATTTACCGTCACACTGCCACCACATTGTGGAGATAACTGTGCAGGATTCCAGTCCAGGCAGAGTGGCTCCAGAGTGCATGTTCCTAATTAAATATCTTGCTCCTGGGAGATGGCCAGTCCTGTGGACTGAAAGGAGGAAATCCATGGTGGGGTGGGGTCTCTGGACCCTCTTAATTTTATAGCGCTGGCAAAGAGGAAAGAGACTTGGACCTGTGGAAAAGACCAGAGATGCCTAACTTCTCCGGGCTCGTGTGGTCCCTTGTATGCGTGCCTCACGTCAACTCCTCATCAGAAGCTCACATGTTTTCTTGGAAGTGATAAAATACAGAGAGAGAGAAGCCAAAGTTTCATTGAAGAGAAGGCTTCATATCCTCATAGAAAGGCACAGTGCTGGGGAAGGAATATAAATCTAAGGTGGAAAGTCAAAGAGTTGTCCATGCTGTTTAATCCGTGGGGACATTGGTGGGTGTGTACGGAAAGCCTTCAGGTTGTCGTCCATGCTGTTCAATCCATGGGGACATTGGTGGATGTGTACAGTCACTGGAAATGAACTGTCGAGGTTCAGTCTGATCAGAGAGCGTTCCAGAACCCCTGGAATCCTAAGGATTGCCTTCTCAGATCTAAACCCTCAGGTTCTGCTGCATCAAAGGTCCAAATCCAACGACTGGTACCCACACAGCTGTGTCAGACGTCAGTGGTATCCATACGCTGGAGCTGCTAAGCCCTGATGCTGGAAAGCCCAAGCAACATTTAATTCGCTGTCAAGATAGTTGTTCCTTTTCTTGTAGACACAATCTAAGGGTCAGAAGCACAGCCCCCAGTGGACTTCTGTGGAATGTGAATCGGATCCGCTGTTACTGCCTCTCATTTCCAAAGTCTTTGGCTTTTGTTTTTTCTTCTGTAAAATGTCCCTGG
>NW_006399785.1:10773918-10779932 GCF_000299155.1 Elephantulus edwardii
TATACTTCGGAGCATCAAGCCTTTACGTTTATGGATTGTATATACACATACAATAAAGGACAAGCCCATCAGAACTAAGTTGCCTCTGATGTAGGGCTTCTTTTACTTGTAAAACTCAAAATTAACTTTAATCCCAAAATGCATCTTTTAAAATAATTGGTCCCTGAATCTATAATCATCCGGTCTAGAGCATTCAGATGTGAAAATTCCAGATAAGGGGCCATAAAACCTTTTCTTTTTTTCTCCTCTCCTTGTGGTGTTGGCTGCTTTAGAAACCCATGAGTATTCATAACGCATCTGAAGTTGGCAGGCTGTCCACATGGACGCGCCAAGCTTGCACTCATCCGTTTGCCAAACATCTCTTCAGTAGCTATTTACATCGTGGCTGTGTGAGTGATACTGAAATCATCAGGACACATTCCCTGCCTTCAGGGAACTGCAGTCACTGTAGGAAATGCAATAAAGAGAATAATTACAACCCCGCACATTAAGTCCCACTGGACCGTGAATAGAGTCATTGTCATGGAGTCAAATCCGCCCAGTGACAACTCCACATGTTTCAGAACACAGCTGCATGTCACAGAGGGTTTGTTCGTTTGCTTCTTTTTATTGCTTTTCCTTCAATTACTCATATACACTTTGTCTTATAATGTCAGTTTCAACTGTACAATGCTGTTATTTATACCCTCTTATCAGACCCTCACTGTGCCATACAAGAGAGTTTTCATTGATCACGAACCTTCATAAATAAGATTATGTCTTTCTTTTATAAAATCATGTCTATGAAAAATGTCCCTCAACAAATGACTGGACTGAGAACCTTTGGTCCATTCACATGATGGAATACTGTGAAACACCCAGGAACAATGTTTTTGAAAAATACTATATAACATGGGAAAGGCTGGAGAGCATTAACCTGAGTGAACTAGTTCAGTCTCCAAAGGACAAATACTGCATAAAAGCATTACTGTAAAAACAGAAGGATTCCTAGTAAATTGTGTATCAAAGCCCAAAAGGGAAGGGGAGGGTGGAGGGGAGCTCTGGATGGGGAAGAAGCAAATCTTGAGGTCCTAGAGTCTGGTGTGCAGTGTCAGGGGGTGAAGAAACTAGGAAAGATCTAGTGAGAACCTGAAAAGGTGGACATGGATCAATGGAGATTAATTATAGAAAACACCATGTATGAAAATGATACTATGAAACCCAACGTGCCTGAGATGGAAGTGGTATTGGGGAAAGGTTAGGGAGAGAGCCAGTGCATTAATGTTATTATTTATTTTAAGAGCAAAACCTTTGTGTGTGTGACTTGTGTGAAGTTTACAATGCATATTGGTTTTCCATTAAAACATTCATGCACATTTTATGTAATAATGTTGATGGCAATGAGCAATCTAGTCTTACTCTTCCCTCTTGCTTGCTCTCTATGCTTCCTATTTCCACTAATCCTTCTGTCCTGCCCCTTTCTTCCTGCCTTTCTGTGCTTTAGCCTTGGGAAAATCCTCTTTTATTTTACTTTATATGACTATCTGATTGGCTATTCCAGAGTGTGTATCCTTTCCTGGAATTACAGGTAACCTGATAATCTTCTCTATTGTTTAGCTAAAAACTGAGTTATTTTTAAAATAAAATAAAAATCACTTCAAGGGTCAGGCCCTACTAGTTTTTTATTACTGATCACCTAACACCTTAGCCGGCACATCTTGTGCAGTGCTCAGTGCTAGAAGAGAAATCCTGGAAAAATTTTCATTTTACCCAATTTCTGCTAATCTCTAGGGAAAAATAATCTTTTCTTTTACCATGTAGCATTGCTTTTTGAGAATTGCTTAGAATTTTCAGTTCCTGTCATAGATTGAGCTTGAAATCACATGCGTGTGTTTATTTCGTAAGTAACGTTTCTCTAACTCAGTTGGACTGTGCAGATATTAAAACACAGAATGTAATGACTTACGGCATCCTCATTGGTTAGGGTTTGAGAAGGTCCAGCCCATCACACAGAAGTAATTTCATGAGAATTCTAGAAATCCAGCACCTTTGTAAAATCAAGGAGTGGAATTTTGTCACTTCTCTGGTCTAGAATATCCCCCTCCCCCCTCCATTTGGCCGAATAAACAGAATTTGGATGAAACTCTCCAAAAAAAATGCAAATTATCTGAAAATGTTAATGTGGAGAATTCACATAAAGTAATAAGCACATAAGTTATGTGTTTAAAATTAATTGCTTAAGTCTGTCATCTGCTTGCAGTAAAACATGGAGTACTTGAGGGCTGCTCTGTGGTGAGGAATAAATTTTGTGATCTAAATGACAAAAAATATCAAGTGTTAGTGAAGTTGTGCTGGAAACAGTATCATCAGAGCAGATGGAAGACAGAAGTGGCCACAGACACGGTACCAATCTATCCTGCTGAGAATCTTCCTCTCCTTTGCTCACTTTCTACCTATCCAAGCATGCTGTCCTTTTCCCAGGAACACCCTCTCCTAAAACCATCATCTTACTTATTCATGACTCAATGGCACCTAACAACAACACACACTTCCCGATCTCCTGACGGCTGGTGCTGCCAAGGATGTTGATTGTGAATCCAAATAAGATTAAATCATTGACAGCGCCAATCTTGTCTCCATCCAGTCATGAGGATTTTTGTCTTCCTGAGACTGAGAAAGAATTCACAGTAAGGGTTGTGGTCCTTCAGCCTTGGGTGCTCTGCAGCACGCACTTCACGTCTTCCTCTTGTTCATCTCAAATTAAGAATATGTAAATAGCTTCCAACAGCAGTACTCTAAAATTGATGAGGTAACTAAAGTAAATGAGTTCTTATTTCTTACTATAGTTATTATTAATTATTATGGATTAATTATATTTAGTAAATATATTTACTAGTATAGTTAGGGTGTGCGCGGTGTACGTCGAGGGGAACCTGGGCTAGCACGCCCAAGCCCAATGGCCAGAGCACGGAAGGTCGTGCACAGAACCCCACTACCTCGCAGCCCAAAAGCAGCTGGGAAGGAAGCAGCCATGTTGTTCCTGGTTGGCTGGCTCCTCCCAGGGTCTTGGGAAGTTCTCCTTGCCAGAAGGAAGGAGCATGGTGGTGTGAGCGCAGGAACCGTGGCAAGCTTTTGGAGTCGACTGCTTTTCTGGGAATGTTTTTGACATGCAGGTTTGCTCTGTCCCCGGGAGTGAGGCTAGCCAGCCTGGGCCTCGGTTTTGAACCAGGAGGCAGCCTTAAGCCCAAAGGGCCCTCGGGCATGCGTTGGCTGGAGCTTCCCAACTAAATCAAGCCTGGAAGCAGGAGCGGCATCCACTTCCGAAATGGCTTGCCTCCAGAAACTCTGTGTACGAACAGTGCTCAGGCTGTTCGTTCATAGGGTCGCTATGAGTAGTCTACGACTCGACGGCATCAAACAACAACAACAACAACAACAATATAGAGGTAAAAAATGTATTATTGAATGATAAAAAATGTATCATTCATTCAGTATGAAGACATGTATTTTGATGGACACATTCATATGGATGCAAATGTATTTTAAAAACTGTAGAAAGCTCCTTACTGATTGATCACAAAGAATACCAAGAGGAGGGATGGAGTCTCTGAGATTGATAGCTAATCTGGTCATGAATCTCCAGATTTGTTAGTTTACTCTAGCTACTTAAACAAACAAACAGGAACTCAGCATTTCCAGTTTTAACGCTGTGTTGTCATTGAAAGGTGCCATCTAGTTGAATAGACTCTCAGCAACCCTATGAAGAACAGTTATGAACCTTGTCCTATCTTGTGCCATTATTACCATCTCTGACACCTTCAAGGCCATAGACCTTTTCCCCTCTAGTGACCAAATGGATTTTTCTGCTAGATGAAAGTTATTTCACATCTTAGTGGTAATTTACAAACACAAATCCTTCCATCTTGTGTCTTCTTGATCAAGGAGCCCCTGTCAGGTCTTCAGCCTGTGGTCCCTGATCTGGAAGCGGAGTTTTCCTTCTTGATATCTACGCTGTAGATAGATTGGGAGGGGGGAGCGGAGGTGGGGGAGCACGAGCCCATCAGTCACTGGTTACAGCTTTGTTACAAGGCAATCTGGTCTAGGAATTGCAATGAATCTGCCACAGTACTGTGATCAAGTTATTGCAGAGAATCACGTGTCTATTTAAAAAGAAATAAAAGTAATTCTAACTTTCTTAAACTGCTTTCTCTACAAAGTAAAAATAAGTAAAACTTTTGGATGAGGGCAGGGAGGGGGAAAATCACAGGGCCACACAGTTAGGTGGGTGGAAGAAGGGATTAAAGGAAATGGGAAAGATCCACTGGGGACCTGAAAAGACAGAGTAATGGTGGACATTGCTCAATGACGGTTAATTTTATAAAACACGTTGTATGGGAATGATTATATGAAACACAATGTGAATGAAGGAAAGTGTGAAACATAATTTTAAAAAAAAACTTTTGAAGAGAGAGATTTACCTGAAGAAAATTACTCCTGTGCTTTTAAAGGCTGGTAAATCCCCTGTTGCTGTCCTGACTTCAGGATCGAGGCTTCTCCTGACTTGAACAGATGCAGGACTCGAGGAACTCGAGATCTGTGGGGAATATGGTGGGCCACTAGCTCACATGTAAAAAACGGGGGTCAGAAGGTAACAAGCCAAAGGCGGAATCAAGATCTAGTAAAAGACAAGTGAACTTTGCAAAACATCTATTTATATTGATGTAAGCCATACTCACAAGGAAACTCCCTTTCAGCAGTTTGGCTGTTCATAGCAGCTCTCTTCATGATGTGATTATATTCATCAGATTTCTGTGAGACCATCACTACTTCTCAATTGTCAAACCAAAGACTCATGGACAGCCAAGACGGCATGCAACCTTAACCATCACACTGATGAAGAAATAGACCAATACTGTTTTCTTCAAAATTATAAAAGCTTGTCTTTCTCTTACCATAACTCTAAGTAGCTTCACAGTTGTGTGTAGTTCTGGCTATAGGCTCTTCTGTGAAAGGAAGGTGTGGATTGTAATCATGACTAACCTAATTACATTTACTGCATAATTGCTAGCATTTTGTGTTTTATTCTTCTCACATACATTAAGTGTCATTCATAGTCACTAATCAGGAGCTAATCAAAATTATTATGATTTGAGATCAAACCTACTTGAGAGAAACATTGCTAAACATACTCCTTTTATAAAACTGATTTTAAATAATACAACTATGTAAGGATACATTTTAAAATTGTTAGAAACCCCAAAACTAAAACAAATTGGCTACTGTCAAGTCTATTTCAGCACACAGTGATCCAACAGGACACAACATAGCCAACTGTCCCTAAGGCTTCCCAGGCCTAAAAGAGAGACAGACTGCTATGTCTTTTCTCAGGTAGAAGGACTCCTGGGTTCCAACCATAGACCTTTGGATTGGCAGGCCAGCACTTTAAATGCTGCACCACAAAAGCATCTTTTTAGAAATCTGTTGAATTATAAAGCACTATTGAGAATTGATGCCTTTGAGCTGTGGTACTGGAGAAGAGTATGGAGAATACCATGGACTGATAGGAAAACAAACAGATTTGTCCTGGAAAGGGTTAAACCAGGTGACTCCTTGGAGGCAAGGATTCTGAGGCTCTGTCTAACATACTCTGGACATGTTGTGAGGAGAGACCAGTCCTTGGAGAAGGACATCATGCTTGAGAGGGTGGAGGGACAGTGCAGGAGGGGAAGGCCCTCTATGAGGTGGATTGATTGAGTGATTGGGATAATCGGGATGGGAGTGTTAGAGACAGTGCGATTGGCACAGGACAGAGCAGAGTTTAGGGCTGTTGTACATAGGGTCACTATGAGTCGCAAGCGACTGGATGGCACATAACAACAACGCAATTGAGAATCATTGAACTAAACTTGCAATCTCTTCTGGCTGTCTTTTTACACAGAACACATGCATTCTCGTACACAACAGAGCCATCATACTGGAAAATATCTTCTCAAATTGCAGTGAACGAGTGAGTTTCATTTGTATAGTGTCTGTGC
>NW_006399785.1:10780032-10801871 GCF_000299155.1 Elephantulus edwardii
GACTCCAAGAATTCTCTCCAGAACAAGTCCACCTTGCGGCAGTGTGGTGGCTTCACTGTACTAGTGTTGAGGAGGACCAGTGCCCAGCATCCATCCTGGGTGAGGGAATCCATTGGTTCCGGCTGTGGAAGCCTCATGGAGCTGCAGCGGCTGTGTGGTGTGGTGCGGGCTCTGCAGGAGAGGGTTGAGAGCCACGAGACTCACCCATTCCTCCTTGGGAATCCTTGAATTCCTGTTGTTGAGCCTAGATCTTCACTGAGGGCCAGTCATCAACTGTTTAAGTGTTCAATTATCAATAAGCTGAAGTCTGTAGAAGGCCATCATGGCCCTGCTTTAAGTGGTTCGCTGCTCCCGCAGCTCACCACGCTGTCTCTGCCTCTGCTGCCATCTTGGATCCAGCTCAGAAAATATTTTTAAAGAAAATCTAACTTTGGTATAACTGAAAAGTCATTTGTTTAAAATAAATTACCTCCGATTTGGAAAAAAGAAAGATTTTGAAAATAATATGTTTTTCTTGCCATAGTAAGTAATATTGTTTCTTATCAACATATTTCTCTTAACCTAAGATATATTCCCTTAAAATATCAGAGGAAAAATTAATATAAATTACTTCTTTCACTATTTCATTTTTAGAGCATAAAGATTTTATAAAGAAAACTTGCAGTCCCTATTGTGTATGGTCAAGTCAGAAGTGACCCATAGCTGACCTTCCAACAGGTTTTCAGAGGCAGTTAATCACACAGGAGGAGAATGCCCATGTTTTATTGATATTTATTTAACCAGAAAATAAACAAAAAAAATCTCATGGAAATATCTGAAAATCAGTTGTAGTTGTTGTTGGTGGTGGTGTTGTTAAGTGTTGCTAGGGCAAGTATACCCATAGCAACTCTCTGAAGAATAGATCTGAACCCTGTGTCCTCACACCTCCTAGCACACTGGAACCATTGCTGCAGTTACTGTGTCAATCCACCTGGTTAAGCATCTTCTCTTTTGCCAGTGCCCCACCTTTCCAAGCATTGTTGTCCTTCTCCAAGCAATAGCCTCTCTCAGCAACATGCCCAAAGTATGTGAGATGAAGCTTCATCATCTTTGCCTCCAAAGAGCACTCTGGCTGAACTTTCTACAGGACATACTTGTTGGTTCTTTTCACAGTCCATGAGATGTTCAGTACTCTTCTCCAACACCACAGCTCAAAGACACCAATTCTGTCATCCTTATTCCTTGTCCAACTCTCAGATGCATAGCAAGTGATTGAAAAGACCATAGCCTGAATTAAACATACCTTAGTCCCCAAACTGACATCATTGCTCTTCTGTAATGTGGAGAGATCCCTGACTGCATACTTTCCCAGTGCAATACATCTCCTGATTATCTGAATGTTTTTACCAAGGGTGTTGATTGTGGATCCAAGTAAGATGAAATCATTGACAACTTCAATCTTTTATCAGTCTATCATGATATTGCCTATTTTTCCAGTGGTAAGGAGTTTTGTTTTCTTGACTTTGAGATACAATTCTTATTGATGGCTTTATTCTTTGATTTTCTGAAGCACTTCTTCAACAAGTGTTTCAAATCCCCTCCACTTTCAGCAAACAAGGTAGTGTCATCTCCATAATTTAGGTTATTTATGAGTCTTCCTCTGGTCTTGATATTATATTCTTTATCATGGAGTCCAGCTTCTCAAATAATTTGCTCAGCATACAGATTGAATAGATTTGGGGAGAAAATACAACCCTAAGACATTCCTTCCTCTTAATTAAATTTTTAAAGCACATAGGGTTCCCTTGCTCTGTTCCCACAACAGCTTCTTGGCTAGATAGAAGTTCTGTATGAGTACCACTAAGTTCTAGGATTTACTTTCTTCTCAATGTTACCCATAACTTGTTATAATCCATATATTCTAATGCCTTTGGATAGTCTGTAAAGCATAAATATACATTCTTCCAGTATTCTTTACTTTCAGTCAGGATCAATCTGACATCAGTAATGATATTCCTGGTGTCACATCCTCTTCTAAATCCTGTTTGAACTCAGTTCAATCCTGCTTGAACTAAAATTACATGCATTAAATATTTGGGCAATGGACTTGAGCATGGCACAGATTACAAACAGGGATATCCATGGGGCTGCCTTAAGTTCCAATCAACTCAATGGCACAAAAAGCAACAATAAGAAATGACATTTTTAAAGCTGCGTTAAACATTAAGAATAAACATTATTCAGTAATAATTCTAGCAACAAATACTATAGGCTTCTTAATACAGAAAATATTTTAAATTCTAAAATTCCCTTTAAATAGAACTAAAAATGTAAACAAGTGGACATACATTCTATTTTTCTATACAGAAAGATTGACTCACTCAGAGATATTAAAAATCTTCGTAAATTTAATTTTAATCTGCCTCCTTCCAAATAGTTTTAATAAAATTTTCTGTGTATTATTCTTAAAAATGAGATCAACTTACAAACATGTTGAAATAAAATGGATATTTCTTTGAGTAGAAGAATTCTATTATATATAAACTCAGTTATGATATTTTGACAATGATATGGATCCTGCACTGACGTAGGAAAGAGAATACTATATAATTTTACAGCCATGTCCCAACACGATGATGTCATTTTAACATTTGATCTGGGAAGTACACTGAGCTGTTCCCCCAGCCTAGATGACTCTCCTTCCACTTGGCCCCTTCACTCTCACTGATTGTGCCCTATCCATTGCTTAATTGATACCCCTTTCCCTTCCCATCCTCTCTGGACCATGTCCAGGATCACTAACTAACGTGGATATTTCTACTGAAATGAGTAAAGGATTGAATGCCCCAAAGTTGTTAATTCACGGAAATAAATCAAGCCAAGAAGTGACCTCTAAGACCATACCTCTCTACTGTGCAATGTTACCATCAGAACCTTAGAAAATTGGTTAAAGAGTTTTGCCTTTGGTGAAGGTCTATATTTGAGAGATGTCACCTATACTATGGTGCACAGAATCAGAATCCAAAGTAATCTGAATATGATGAAACAATAAATTAAATTAAATAAGTCTAAATGTATGAAGTTGACACATAATTTCAAACAGCTTGGCATGCAGGAACTCCTTATAAAAGTATCTATGTGTGGTCTACTCGTTATGTGTATGACTTCTAGCTGAAATGTTGATGGTTCTGCCCCACTGAACAGCTCTGCAGTAGACGTAATGATTTTCATTTCTTTTATAAAAATTAAAGTCAACAAAACCCTGTGGGTAGTTCTTCTCTGTCACTATGAGTTGGAATTGACTCGATGGCACCCAAAACAACAACACTGTTGTACTGATTCATTGATCAGATATATGCGTACTGGATGTCAGTCAGTGGACAAGCAGTGAAAACGAGATGGAACCACGGTGTGCATCTCATATGTTCTCAGTGAAAGGCTCTAGAGAGTATATGATCCAAAGTTCCCCATGTCCAAGAATGAAATTTACCTCATTCATCATTGTTTCTCCAGCATTTAGTGTCTGGTCCAAGGTGATGTGACTCAAGTCTTGATCAAGTAATTGAAAAACGGAAAAATGTATGCAAATGCCTTTTAGATTTTTGGTAGGGTTAAAAATTCCTGTGGCATTTTGAAAGATGTGTTGGCTGATTGATAATATAGTTAAGAAGAACTAAGCAGGTCCTAAAACCTTCCTAAATTCCATTTAATTACACCAAGAATGAACTGCAAATCCTCATCCATGAGCTAGCCATTTCCACATCATGTGGCCCTGGCTGTCTCTGGCCTCATCTACCAGTCTCACTCTTTGACTGTGCTCCTACTGTCTCCTGCCTGCCTTCTCTCTGCTCCTGTAACACTCTAAGTTCATTCCAGCCAAACCCATCCACATCTTAGATCCTTTGGCTTCAGTAGTGTCTGGTGGTGCTCTGGTGAAGTGGTTGGCTGCTAGCCAAAAGTTTGATGATTCAAATCTGTGCTCTGTAAGAGAAAGACATTACAGTTTAGAAACATTATGAGCCCTTCTACTCTAGATTATGAGGTCTCTATGCGTCAGAATTAACTCACTGGCAATGGGTTTGGTGGATGGGTTTCTGTTTCCCACCCTTGGAGTTCCCAGATCTTCCTATGCACTGTTCATGCAGGAGTCACATTCATCTTTGCCTCTAAGGAGCGCCCTGGTTGCAATTCCTTCAAGACAGATGTGTTTGTTCTTTTTTTTTTTTAAATCAGTTTATTTATAAAATTTGAATGCATTGTTTTCCAGAATAGATTCTTCCAGTTCTTCAAAATCAAGAAGGGGGTCTGTCAGGGATGTATTTTGTCTCCATACCTTTTCAATCTGTATGCAGAACAGATCATCGGAGACGCTAGGCTTTATGAGGAGGAGTGTGGCATCAGGCTTGGAGGAAGACTCATTAACAATACAATATGCAGATGGCACAACCTAGCTTGCTGAAATTGAAGAAGACCTGAAGCATTTGCTGCAAAAGGTCAAGGACTGCAGTCTTCAATAGGGATTGAAGCTCGATATCAAGAAAACAAAGATTCTCACCACTGGGCCAATTGGCAGCATCAGTATGGATGGTGAAGAGATTAAGATAGTTAACAGTTTTAATTTACTTGGTTCCACAATCAACACTCTTGGTAGCAGCAGCCAGGAAATCAGGAGACGAATTGCATTGGGAAAGTCAGCTGTGAGGGACCTCTCAAGAGTATTGAAGAACAATGATGTCAGGCTGGAGACTAAGGTGCACCTAATCCAGGCTATGGTTTTCACAATTCTATGCTATGCATCAGAGAGTTGGGTAGTGAATAGGGATGATAGAAAGATAATTGATGCCTTTGAACTGTGGTACTGGAGAAGAATGTTGAATATACCATGGACTGCTAGGAGAACAAACAGGTTCGTCCTTGAGAGGGTGAAGCCAGAGTGCTCCTTGGAGTCAAGGATTCTGAAGCTTCGTCTGACATATTTTGGGCATGTAGCAAGGAGGGACTAGTCCTTGGAGAGGGATATCATGTGGAGGGACAGCACAGGAGAGGAAGACCCTTGATCAGATGGATCGATTCTGTGAGTGGAGTGGTAGGAATGAGTGTGTTTGAGACAGTAAGGTTGGCACAGGCTAGAACAGCATTTAGGACTCTTGTACATAGGGTCTCTATGAGTCGCAGGTGACTCAATGGCACACAATAACAACAACAACAACAACAACAACAATGATTGATCTGCCCCTCCTCCTTTTTAGCATCCAGTCTTCTGTTCAGTAGTCTTCTGTCATCATCGTCACAATGCAAAGGCATCAATTGTTATTCAAGATCTTGCTTCTATATTGTCTGACTTTGACATGCATACAAAAAGCAGTTAAAAACACCTTGGCTTTGGTCATACATATTTAGTCTTTAAAGTGGTACCCTTACTCTTTGCCACTTACAATGGCCCAAATAAGATCATATGGTGATAGAGGTCATTCCTTAAGAGAAATAGAGCCGAACATAGAAATTTCTTATGGCCCAGCTATTCTGCTACTTGGAATATACCCTGAGAAAATGAGAACTGAGCTACACATGGAGATTTGTACACCAATGTTCATAGCAGCATTATTCACCATCACAAGAACTTGGAAACAGCCAAAATGTCTGACCACAAATGAATGGATTGAGAAATTATGGTACACTCACACAGTGAAATACTATAAACCATGCAGAAGCAATGGTTTCATAAATTATTACATAACTTGGGAGACCTGGAGAGCATTATGCTGAGTGAACTAGCTCAGTCCTACAAGAATAGATATTGTATTATTGTATAAAATCATTATTGTAGAATGAGTGTAAGGATCCAAGAGGGTGGGAGAGGGTGGAAGCAGAGGGATGAGGACGTGCAGGGGGAGAGAAGATTAATCATGGGGTTGTACAATTTGATGGGTGGGTATTGAGGGAAACTGAAAGAATTTGTTCTTGAAAACAATGCATTTGCATTTTGTAAATAAACTAGTAAAGAATTAAAAAAAAGAAAAGAAATCCAAAAAGCAAATTCTGAGTATCTCATTTTTCAAAAGAAACAGAAATTGTCTAGTGAGGCAAAGCTTTCTTTTCTTTCTATTTCCCTTTAATTGTATTTATGATCTAGTTTGGATGTTTGCTAGGGTTGGAAATGTAATTAAAGATTAATTTGAAAGTAAAAAAATTGCCAACCTTTTTCAGATTCAACTTCTGTGTACAGTTTAACCTGTGAGAACTGGAATTCAGTGGAGCTGCCTTTCTTTTCTGAGTCTCACAAGATGTTTGCTTTCCACAAAGTGCTGTCTTATTTCTAGCTCTGGTTTTAGTAGGAGATACCTGGCTTTGCCTTCTCTGATGGGCTTCTGCTCCACACAGGGCTGGCTTTCACAAGATTGACCATGCTGTGAATGAAAATGATGCTAATTTATGGCAAACGAGGCTACAAAGGAACGAAATCGTGTTGGATTGGTGATGAATCACTATAATAGGCAAATCCAGTTGTGTTTATTTGTGGCGACCTTTGTAATGTAAAAATTCCTTGGCTTGCATCGTGAAATATTTTCTTGCTGTGCCTACATTTTTATGGTTTCTATTTATGCTCCACAGTGCAGACTCCAAATTGTCAAATTCCTTGAGCTGATTTATGGTAATCAGCTTTAACTTAGAACATTTGAAATGCATTAAATTAATTTTATCTGTTTAGCAGAGCACAATAAGGATTTTAGCATTACAAAATTTTCTTTATAATATTGGCTATGCATATGTTTGAGGGACTGGTGGATTCAAATTACTCTCATTTGAATTTTATATTCAGTGAATGAACAAGCGCTAGGGTGGGTTAGACAGTATTTAGGAAATGTATGTGAAGGAATTACTTAGCACGGAATTGTCGAATATCCTGCAGTATTTAGCATACACTTGTTGATTGATTCTTACCTGCAGTAACCATGAGTCGGTAACAGCTGGATAAATTACACAGGGACCAGTCATTCACATTGAGGTACTTTGAAGACCATTTCAGAAAACAACTTGGCAAGATTTCCTTTCTACTTTCATTCTGTATCCTAGTTCATGTACAAAAGAGATCTAGGTCCATATGGAATGGATTAGCACTGATTCTTTTTAAATGAAATGAAATATTATAAAGCATTCAAGCAAAGATTGGATGATCTTTCTCTCTTTGATAGTTTATTTATCTAAAATATTATATTTTTTATTATTTCAGGGAGCATTAATGATAGTGTATGCAAAAGCTTTATTAAAACCTGGAATTGCTGGAGAGTCTTTAGGACTTAGTTGTGTTTTTTTTAAAAATCTCCACATAAGCAGAATTTCTTGTATTATGACTTGAGATTTTCATTGTAAGAGGATTTAACATCACGGCTAAAGCTAGAGCTTATTACGTGTACTAAGCGTCACCTATCGGAAAACCCCAGCTACTTATAGCATTGTTTGCACTGACATGGGCAGGAGGAGATTCCTGCTAGAAAAAAGACCGTTGAGAGCAAATGGAAGGTATTGGGATCTCTGGAAAAGGACTGTGTGTTGAGAAGACAGTTCTGCCCCAAAAGAGCATCAAACGGATAAATCGGTATGGGTCTCTCTCTGTAGGTGGAGATCGAGGTCCAGATTGCTTTTCAAACATTCTTAGTATTTAAAACCTTTGATGGGATGGACTGAAAACCTCCAGTGTGTTTTCAGAAGACCTAGATCTCACCAGAGATTTACTATCTTTCTCCTGCAAAGCATCTCCTGGATTTGAACTGTGCTCCTTTAGGGTGGCAGTGAGACTCGTTACCACTAAGCCACTAGAGCCCTCTGGTATTTTAAATCTTCAATGAAATGGATTGACACAGTGACTGCAGCAATGGGACCAAGGGCGTCAGAGATGATGAGGATGGCACAGGATAGGGCAGAGTTCTCAGGGTGGCTGTGAGTCCTTCTCCACTCCCGTGCACCTAACAGCAAGAAGAGTGTTTAAAACCGTTAGAGACACAGTGGCTTTGGTGTTCTCAGAGTTAGTGATCCAAGTTAGTGACTTTGAAACATTCATAATTAGCTTTTTTTCATAATTACATGTGTTTTTCTTATCTGCCATCATGTAGGTGCTGACTCATAGTGACCCGATGTACGACATGGTATCGTCCGGCTCTACACCATCCACATATTTTCTGTGCTTAAGACCTTGTTGAAATTCACTGTGGAGGTCAATTTCCTTGAGGGTCTTTCTCTTTTCCATTGATCCTACACTTTTCCAAGCTTTCTGAAGCTTCGTCTGACATATTTTGGGCATGTTGCAAGGAAGGATCAGTCCTTGGAAAGGAACATTATGCTTAGGAGGGTGAAGGGTCAGCTCAGGGGAGGAAGAACCTCTATGAGTTGGATTGATTCAGTGACTGGGGTAATGGGGGTAGGTGTTTCAGAGACAATAAGATTGGCACGGGATAAAGCAGGGTTTAGGACTGTTGTACATGTGTCCTATGAGTCGCAGATGACTTGACAGCACTTAACAACAACAACAGTGCTCCTCTCCAGTATTTGACTCCATCTCCATAACATGTATGACAGTGTCATCCTTCTTCCAAGCTCTTGTTCCAAGCCAGAATTGACTGTTCTCCTCATTGTTGTTATTATTGTTGTGTGCCGTCGAGTTGACTAATGACTTTTGTTGTTGTTGTTGTTGTTGTGTACCATCGAGTTGGGACCAACCCATAGCAGACCCTCCGGTAGGTTTTCAGAGGAAGTAACAATGACTCATGGCAGCCCTATGAACAAGAGTTCTGGACCTTGCTCTGCCCTGAGCCCACCTCACCGTCTCTGACGCACTTGACCCTATTGACACAGTCACTGTCAATCCAGCTCATCCAGGGATTTCCTCTCTTGTGCTGACTCCTCCTCCTTCCCAACATGATGTCCTTCTCTAAAGACTGACCCCTTCTGATGGCATGCCCAAAATTATGTGAGACAAAATTTCAAAATCCTTGCCTACAAGAAGCAACCTGGTTTCACTATCCCTCAGATGGACCTATTTGTTCTTTAAAAAGTCCATGGTATGGTAAGTACTCTTCTCCAGCCCCAAAACTCAAAGGTATCAATTCTTCTGTCATCCTTAAACAATGTCCAGCTCTCAGAGACATAGCAAGCAATTGAAAAGACCAGGGCTTGGAGCAGTCACACCTTAGTCTTAAGACTGACATCATTGCTCACTAGCACTCTGGAGAGGTCCTTGACAGCAGAATTTCCCAATGCAATTCATCTTTTAATTTCTTGACTGCTAATGTGAAATCTGAGCAAGATGAAATTACTGATAAAGTTAATCTTTTCTCACCCTGTCATGATGCTATCTAATAGCCCAATGGTCAGCATTTTTGTTTTCCTGATGTTGAGATGCAATCCATATGGAAGGCTGTTGTCTTTTTTTCTTTTCTTTGGAAATCCGTTTTTTAAAAAATTATATTAGTTTATTTTGAATACATTGCTTTTCAGGCAAAATTCTTCCAATTTCCATCACCCCCCCCCATCAAATTGTACAATCCCATGTTTAATACACACACACACACACACACACACACACACGTCTTCATTCCTCTGCTTCACTGCTGTCTTTGACCTTCTGCAGCAAGCATTTCAAGTCCTCCTCAGTTTCAGTGAACAAGGTTGTGTCATCTGAATGTTGGTTGTTGACAAGTCTTCCTCCAATCCTGATGTCGCATTCTTCTTCATCAAGTCCAGCCTTTCAAATTATTTGTTTGGCATACTTTGGAAATATATGGAAAAATGATACATCTCCAACACATTCCTTTCTTGATTTTGAACCATGCAGTGTTCCCTTGTTCTGTTAAGGTATACATTTCACATAAGCACAATCAAGTGTTCTGAGATTCCCATTTTTCTCAATATTAGCCACAATTTGTTGTGATCCACACAGTCAAATGCCTTTTCATTTATATTGAAAACATAAACGTCCTTCCGGTACTCTCTGCTTTTCACTAAGATCTATCTGACATCAGCAATGGTATCTCCAGTGTCACAGTCTCTTCCAAGTCCAGCTTTTATTTCTAGCAATTCTCTGTCAATGTACTGTTTTAGTACTTTCTGGAAAATCTTCAGCAAGATTGTGTTTGTGTGTGGTATTAATAATAGTTTTTGATAATGCCCACATTCTGTTGGATCATTATTTTTTGGAATGAGAACAAATAGAGATCTCTTTCATCAATTGTCCAGGTAACTGGCCTCCAGGTTTCTTGGCATAGCCTGCAACACATCTGTTTGTCAAAATGTATCAATTGCTGTTCAGTTGATTCCTTGGGCCTTGTTTGTTACCAATCCCTTTAGAAAAGCTTGAACTTCTTCCTTTACTACCATCGATTCTCAGTCATATGCTGGTTCCTGAAATGTTCCTGAGTCGGCCGTTTCTTAGCGGTATAGTGACTTCATATATCCCTTCCATCTTCTCTCGATGCTTTCTGGACCACTCCAGATACAGCCCAGAGAGTCTTTCAATTTTGCAACTCAAGGCTTGAATTTGTTCTTCAGTTATTTCTGCTTAAGAAATACTGAGCCAATCCTTCCCTTTAGATTTTGTGACTCCTGGTCATCTATGTTATGTATAATATTATTTTCCAACATCATAATTCAAAGAGTTCGTTCTTCCTCAGTCATCATGACTTGTTTTCTGGCTTTTACGTGAATTTAGAGTGACTTCAAATATCTACTTATTTAGGAGGCTTTCCAAACAAAACTTTATTCTCTCAGCTTTTGTCTGAAAGTCCAACATGAAAATTACAAAATACGTCACACAAAGCAACACATCATGTAATGCGAAACTTAGATTAGTAGTACTAATAAAGCATGATTGGTGTGATAAGCCAGCTGGTAAATAGAAAAATTCAAACCTGTGTGATATGTTTTCTTTCTTGAAAACATGATCATTTAGAGACTATGTGATCCAAGTAGCTAACAAATCCCCACTTCCCCATATTAGTGACTTTCAACAGACACAGAGCTGGAAAGATGAGGTACAAACTTTTCCTGCATTAAGTGTGGATTTTATTTTGCTAACGATAACCGAGAAGGTGGTGGATGTTTGTAAAGGAAAATGTGTCTCCAGTGTCCTTGTGGTTAAGTGCTGTTGAGCTCAACTCATAGCAAACTTGTGAACAACAGAATGAAACCGTGCAGGTCCTGCACCATCCTCACCATTTCTGCTGTGTTTAAATGTATTGTTCCGACCACTGTGTCAGTCCATCTCATTGCTGGCCGTCTGACAGCTCTTATTATTCTCATTTTCATACATAATAATGCTCCTATAATAGGTTTCATTCTTTTAGATATGGAAGTTTAAGTAAAATGTATACACCAAGTGCAAAGAGTTCCTGTGCATCACCCCTCCTTTAGCATGTTCTTTCTCTTGTACTTCTTCCAGTTGTAACACGTGGTACAGTTGATGGACCAATAGCAATGCACAATCAGCAACTGACATTTCAGCCTGCGTTAGGGTTTACTGTGTGTTGCACAGCCCTTCGGGTTTTGACAAAAGCTTTCTAACACGTGCCTGCCGTAACAGCCTGGTACACAATAGTGTCATTGTCTTACGCATGTCCTTGTACTCTTTCAAGTCTTTGAAGTGACATCCTTGCTCTTTAGCACTTTATTTTTATTTTTAGTTTCATAATATTTTTATTTAGCTCAAATATTAAATATATGTAGTGTACTCATTACCATTGAGTTAGAGCTGACTCAAGTTGACGCCATTGCTGTAAATCCTGTAGGATGGGATGACCCAGCTTGCTATCTTCAGCACTATAAACAACAGACCTGACCTTGACCTATGCTACCCCACCCACTTGGTCTCTAACATGCTCAAGACCATTGTTGTGATTACTGGGTCAATTCATCTCACTGAGGGTCTTCCTCTATTTCTCTGACCATCTATCTGTCTTTCCCAGTACATGTACGCCAAGAAGAAGAAGAAAGAGATTATCTAGGGAGAGAAGACCTTTATGAGATATTTGGAGAAAAGAAGTTGGAACAAAAAATTATATATGATGTCATTAAGAAATTGACAGAGAGGGCAGGTATAGCTTCTCTAAGAAATTCGTCATTAGACGCTGCCTAATGTATAACAAGAAGAACGTCATTTTTGGTGCAGTACAATAGAGCAGAGCAAAGACTGAGGGGAGCCACTGGGGAAGTGGAGTGACCCAGTAACTGCACAGAGGTGCACCAAGTACGGTCAGGATGACACAGATCAGGGCAGCGCCTCATTCTGCTGTGTCCGGAGTCCCCATGCACCAGAGCCTGCCCCAAGGTGGTAATAGCAAGTGTTGGCAGCAGGCTCTGCATGAGGCTGGCGGAGGAGGAGGCTGGGTGCGATGGCGCGAGTGGGAGGTGTCTAGTGCTTGTGTTCATGGCGTGTCTCTCTGTTTCTCTCCTAGCCATCGGCAGGACTCTCATCCCCCGCTACTTCAGCACCGTGTTCGAAGGCGGGGTGACCGACCTGTATTACATTCTCAAACACTCAAAAGAGTCATACCACAACTCATCGATCACGGTGGACTGTGACCAGTGCGCCATGGTCACCCAGCACGGGAAGCCCATGTTTACCAAGGTACAGAAACCCTTACTCACTCCTGCACCTCGCCTTTCCTTCTCTGGGTACACCGAGGGCTGACAGCTCTGGCCTTCTTCTGGAACCCTGGGCTGATTCCCGCAGACATCTTTAACGCTGTGACATGGTTGGTTTGAGACTGCTAGATAATTTTGGTAGACACTTCAAAGATGCGTGTTTAGGACATTCAACACAAGAATGTCAAAAAACAATGGAACCTCAACGCTTAAGCCTGAACACAAAGTCCCCTTTGTCTATACACTTGAGTTGCTAAAGCAAAGATTTTGTTTCAATACACAGAGCTTTCTAGAACTAAAAAGATGATGTCCTATTGGGTAGTGTTTTCATTTCATTACTAAACTTTTTTTTCTAAATTCAAATCTTAATAACCAAAGGGGGGTCTATTGAAGAGAAGCTAACTAGCTGTGGTCTTTATGAAATTTGAGAATGAAAAATATAAATGATATTGAGGAAAGCAAATGATGGATTTTTCTAAAATTCATCAAAGTAGCAGACAAGGAGCTCAGCGGAACAGCACAGCAGGAACATAAACTGATTGTGAAAGATGGAGAGGAGAGCCCTGGAAGGAGGGTGTGGGCAGGCAGCTGGCAAAGGCATCTGACAGCACAACCTTTGAGTCTAAATTCAAGACCCTATAAAGGACCCAAATAAAAAAGGGAAGGACTCTAGATCCAAGCCCATAACCTACATGTTCTATTCCTGTGGTACAAACAGTAGAGGCAAAGCAGAAAAATTCACATAAACAAGTCTTTAGTCAGAGATGCTAGCAAATGACTGTTTTAATGAGCACTTGTTCATTGCATTTTTACAAAGACTCACTAAGACACGGCTCTGGAGGATTCACAATAGCAACTCGTAATCCTTTCCTTGTAGCATCTGCCCCTGGGTAATAGGCTTCTAGGTCAGTGTCTGTGAGGTCACATTCTCAAGGTCAGTTCTTGTCACACCAACTCTCTGGTTTTAGTGAAGGAATGTCAGGAAGAAATGGCTCACACAGATGTTGGTGCTGTGGCAAGGCCACGTACTCACAGGGCAGCCAGAGCTGAGGCAAGCCACACACAAATGACCTCCCTCTCTTCATGGTTAAGAACAGTTGAATTGTCAGGTTTGATGGCAGAATTCCAAAGGAGAAAGCTGAAAATAGGCTTCTTTTGGTTCCTTTTTGACTATTTTTCCAGAAGAATGAAAAGAAATGCTGCCTTTCTAAAGGAACCGACTATCTTGTCGGTGCTGGTGAAACTTTCTGGTGGTCTGTCCTGGTGTCTCACATGCTTTGGGCATGTTGCTAGAGAGGCTAGTCATTGGAGAGGGACCTCATGCTTGTAAAGGTGGAGGGTCGGCAAAGAGAGGAAGACCCTCAACCAGGTGGATTGCCACAGTGACTACAGCAATGGGCTCTAGTGTGTCGTAGGTTGTGAGGGTGACGCAGGATAGGACAGGTTCAGATCTGCTGTTCACAGGATCACTATGCTTCATAGTTTACTCAATGGCACCTAAAAACAATAGTATTTGGAAGTTTAAAAATACAGCAAGAGAAATCATTATAAAATGCCGATACCAGTTACCAAATGCCATTGATATTGCAGTATCTTGATTTTATCAATGTGCCTTTTAAGTGTGAGGCAGATGTTAGTGGAAGGTTTTCTCTCCCCCTCTCCCCCTGCCCAAGTTTAAAAGTTTGACTATTAAGATTTCAGAAGGTTTCTTGTTTTGTTTTTATCAGACAGGGATGTACGAAGGTCCTTCTCATGGAATGCAAAATGATGGGGGAGGGGGATGAACAGAGAGGAGTTTGCCACATGAAAAGGAGGGTCCCCTCTGGACTTTAATCTGTGCCCCTTTCCTTAGCAACAGCTGAACATTAAGATAAATAGGTATCTCATTCCCGTTACTATACTGAGCATTGCACATCTCACTCTTCTCTGTGGCATCATTATTTTATTCCTGACCTTCGTGTTTTTAGATGACCTAAGAATAGCATATTTTATGATTTGTCAGAAAGATATTCATGATAATGAAATAAATCTGTGTCCTAATTATGGAGCGCTTTTCCAAACGGAAGGTGCTTTGGATGTGGCCCGTTTACATAGTTACATCCTTTCTGTGTTGTTAGACCGAAGCACTTGTCATAGATGAGGGTAACTGCGTAGTTAGGAGGCTCCGGTGTTCTAGTGGTAAGAAGCTGCCTTGCAGTCCCGAAGGCACACAGTTTTGAATCCACCAGCTGCTTTGATGGAGAAGGATGGACAATCTCCTCCTATGCAATCAACTGTCCCAGAAAACCTGTAGGAGGGTCAGCGAGGGGTTGGTGTCGACTCAGTGGTACAAAAACAATGACACAAGAAGCTAGTTGTTCTGGAAAGATCCAGAAACAACCGCCATCCATTCCATTCCAACTCATGTCGGCCCTCATCAGGTTTCCGAGGTTATAAATCTTACCAAGAGAAAACTGTCCACCTTTATCCCCCAGAGCAGCTAAAGGATCCAAACCCCTGACCTTCTGGTTAGCAGACCAACACTTAATGCACTGTGCCACCAGGGCTTCTGGAAATAACAGTGCTGCCCATTTGTGACTAGTTTTAGATCAAGCATCCCTTTCTGACGAATGGAGAAAATGTTTCTCCATCCAAATCGAGAAGCTAAGGTTTCTCTGTCTTGTCTTCCTCGAAAGGGGTCGCTGGGTAGTGCAGATGATGTGAATTCCACTGCTAACTGTGAAAGGATCTCTTGGTCATACCCAGAAGAGCCTCTGAGGAAGTCCTGGTTATCAGGTCCCAGTTGGATTACAGGCCAGAACACTCTATGGAGCCCATTTTTGCTGGCTAACACCTGGGGTTCATGGGGGAGTCATAGCCAACTCGATGGTGTCTAAGAACCACACCTGGCATCACCAAGGAGTCAAAAGTGATGGGTTTGGGTTCCTAGGGTTTTGATACTGTTTCTTTTTTTTAAAATTAATTTTAGTGAGAATTTACAGAGACTTAGGGTTTCCAGTCATTCACTGTTGCACTTTCTCACTGCTCCCCACCTCCCCTCCAAATCACTCTTCACCTTGAAAAGAAAAAGAAAAATTCCTTCATTGTTATACAACCCCTCCCCCCAAGTCCACTCCGTTGTGCAGCCTTCGTTCTGGACTCCTGTCATGACAATAATACCTAATCATATAGCCCTTTTAAACAGTGCTCTCCCTCATCTGTTTTAATGCACTATACATCATTCCTCCCCTCTTTCTCTGTCTTCCCTCAACCCAAATGTCAGTCCCGTTTTACAACAGTCGCCCTGTGCAATATTTGTCCTTTTGATATTGTTTCTTGTACCAGAAGCTTACTTCTCTGATAAGGGAATGGGCTCAGAGACACAGGACAGTCACCAGGAACCCCTGGACCCCATGTTAGAGACAGTGCCCTTCAGCATCCGTCACCCCAAGTGTCAGTTGTTGGTACCACTTACCTTACTCTCTGCCTCAATACCTTTGCCAAATCCTGGATTGAAGATTTCCAATGTTGTTGTTGTTGGGTGCCATTGAGTCAGTTATAACTCTATGAAAGAGAGATCAGAACCTGGCCCCATCCCGTGCACTCCTCAGCATCTCCACCAGGCATGAGAGCACTGTTGAAGTCACTGCATTAATCCACCTTGTTGAGGATCTTCCTACCTTTTGTTCCCCTTGTATCTTTCCAAGCATGATACTGTTTCCTCAAGAACTGGCCCCTCGTTACAATATGTCCAAAGTGTTTGAAAGGAAGTCTCACCATGCTTGTCTCTTAGGGACAATCAGGTTGCACCTCCTTCAGGGCAAACGGATATGTTTGTTCTTTTGACAGTCTGTGGTATATTCAATATTCTTTGCTAACACCACAATTCAAAGGCTCTCATTCTTTGTACAACTTTCAGACACATAAAAAAACTAAAGACAGAAAGAAGAAGAAAAAATCCGCTATGAAAAATGCCATGACCTAGATCAAGTGCACCTTAGTCTTAAAACTGACATCCTTGCTCCCTAGCACATTAAAAAGGCTGTTGAAAGCAGATTTCCCCAATACAATACTTCTTTTGATTTCTTTACAATTGTCATGCTTTGGTTAAAAATATTACTTCCTGGGAAATAGAGCTTAGTGATGTGGACTTAGTCCAGAAACTAATTATGCATGTTTCTTTTTAGGAAATTTTAAGAGTTCTTTCCCCCCCAACTCCCACCCCCGTGTTTTTCTCTGGAAGTTCTGATACAACCTAGATAGTCTTTCAATTGTTTCTTTTGTTCTTATATTAATTAAAAAGAGCTCATCTTCGTGTTTGCCAGTCAGATAGATTGACACAGCGACTGCAGGATTGGGTTGAAGTGTGTCTGAGATGATGAGGATGGCACAGAATAGGTTCATTATGATTCATGCTCCTCTCAATGGCATTAACAACAAAATATCCCTGGTAATAAACTGCTAGGACTGGTTAGTATAAAAGAGTGAACCAATGATTTATCAGTTACCACAAAGAAAAATAGCTGGGGAACTGATGTTTTTTGTCAAAGGAGGACCCGTGATTAGCACATCATACCTAGGCAGGAGTCCACTGTTCTCATGCACGGGAGTGCTCAACCCTAATTCCAAAAGTCACATTAGACCCAGGGGTCCTGAGTTGCGTTTATGAACGTTTTGTCAACTGGTGAATCAAAACCACAGTCAGAGTTCTGATCAGCAGTAAAATTAATATTCCTCACGAGCCCGATGCACATTGTGCAATTTCCTGATCCCGGCACATTATAGATTACGGATAAATATGTAATTAGAGTTTTAGAGCACACATTAGAAAGCCTCTCTTTTATGTTTTCAATTTCTAGCCGAAGAGAAAACAAGGCTTCATAATCAGAAGGGCATGTCCAGGTTTTAAGAATCAAAGTTCCCTTAAGTTATATTTCAGGGAACAAGCCTTGGCAGATGAGAAGAGAGGGACCCTCTGGAGTACGTTATTGGAGTTCTATTTTAGTTTTACAAACTGGAAAAAGAGTGAGCCATTCCTGGACATTGTTAACTCTGTAAACCTAGGTGAGTTTTTCTTTCAATGACCAATTATTCATTTTAGAGTCATTGACTCTGGAGAAAATGCCTGCCGGAGCCCACCAGACACAATTCCTACTTGAATATTCAGTTCTGTGTTTGTCATTTCATTGTTTTACTTTAGCACAGATCCACATTATACTCATGGGATTCACTCTGGCCCCTGCTCTAGCCATATTTTAATATTAATAATGACTTTATGTATGTATGTGCAATATAAATATATATGAATACGCATATACCTATATATGTGTATGATGTTTTGTTGTTAAGTACCACTGAGTCACAACCAACCCATAGTTGACCCTCTAGTGGGTTTTCAGAGCCAATAATCTCACAGGAGAGATTGACCAGCCTTCTCCCACAGAGCAGCTGGTAGATTTGAAATGCATGTCTTTAAGATTGCAGTGCAGCTTCTTACCACTGCACCACCAGAGTTCCATATGTGTGTATACATACATATATGTGTGTGTGTGTGTGTGTGTATACATATATGTGTTTGTGGATAGATAGATAATAGAGAGACAGAGACAGAGATATACAAATATACCAATATATAGATATAATAGTATATTAAACTGCTAACAAAAAGGTCAGTAGTTTGAGGTCTCTAACTGTTTCATGAAACTAAAAGAAGGTAGTTTTTATATGAATTGTATGTTGTTGTTGTTGTTATGTGCCGTAGAGTCGCTTGCGACTCATAGCAACCCTATGTACAAATGATCTAAACTCTGCTCTGTCCTGTGCCAATGGCACTGTCTCTGACACTCCCATCCCAATTATGAGGAGTCTATGAGGAGAAATGTGGGGTCAAGATTGGTGAAAGGTCTATCAACAAGCTGCGTTATGCAGATGACACAACCCTGCTTGCTGAAACTGAGGAGGACCTGAAGCGCTTGCTGCAGAGGGTCAAGGACTATAGCCTACAATATGGATTGAGGATCAATGTCAAGTAGACAAAGATTCTCACCACTGGACCAATTGGCAGCATCAGGATGGATGGTGAAGAGATTGAGATTGCTCACAGCTTTAGTTTGCTTGGCTCCACAGTCAACACTCTTCGCACCAGTAGCCAGGAAATTAAAAGACGTATTGCCATGGAAAAGTCTGCTGTTAGGGACCTCTCTAAAGTACTGAAGAGCAATGGTGTCTCTTTGGAGACTAAGGTGCATCTGATACAGGCCATGGTCTTTACAATCACTTGTTATCCATCAGAGCTGGAAAGTGACCAAGGAGGATAGAAGGAGAATTGATGCCTTTGAGCTGTGGTGCTGGAGAAGAGTATTGAGAATACCATGGACTGCTAGGAAAACAAACAGATTCATCCTGTAAAGGGTTAAGCCGGGTGGCTCCTTGCAGGCAAGGATTCTGAGGCTCCGTCTAACATACTTTGGACATGTAAGGAGAGACCGGTCCGTGGAGAAGGACATCATGCTTGGGAGGGTGGAGGGACAGCGCAGAAGGGGAAGGCCCTCTATGAGGTGGATTGATTCAGTGACTGGGATAATTGGGATGGGATGGAATTAATTGTATACTCATTTAAAAAAATTATTTATACCCCTAGAAACCTGATGATGGATCAATGTAAGTTGAAATATGTTTGAGATATAGAGATAGAGATACAGATACAGATATAGATACAGATACAGAGAGAGATGGATCTTGGATGAAAGTGAAGAGAAACCAGATGAATGTCTATCTGCATTTCATTGACTGTGCAAAGGCATTTGACTGGATCACAACAAATTGTGGAGAATTGAGGATAATGGGAATCCCAGAACCCTTGATAGTGCTCATGTGAAACCTATACTTGGACCAGAAAGGAGTCCTCAGAACAGAGCAAGAAAACACTGCAGGATTCAAAATCAGGAAAGGAGTGTGTCAGCGATACGTCCTCTCTCCTTACCTCTTCACTATTTCACTATATATGCAGAACAGATCATTTGGATGGCTGCACTGTATGAAGAGAAATGTGGCATCAGAACTGGAGGAAGACTCATCAACAACTACTTTATTCAGATGACACAGCCTTGGTTGCTGAAACTAAAGAGGACCTAAAGTGCCTGCTACAGAAGGTCAAGTACTGTAGTCTTAAATATGGGTTTAAATTCAACATCAAGAAGACAAAAATTTTCACCAGTGAGCCAACTGGTGAACTTATACAATCCCTCAAGTCCTCTCCACTCACTATGCAGCCTTCATTCTGGACTCATGTCATGACAATAATGTTGTTGTTGTTGTTATGTGCCGTCAAATCGCTTGCGACTCATAGCAACCCTATGTACAACAGCCCTAAACTCTGCGCTGTCCTGTGCCAATCTCACCATCTCTGATACACCCATCCTGATCTATATATATTTAATTTCTATATGCTCATTTTATACACACATACACACATTTGATGCTCAGGCTTATGTGTATTCTAAATAAAACGAGTGCTCTGCAGGTCTAGTGAACAAGCAGTTGTGCTGTGAATCCAAAGGCAATTGGTTCGGGCCCACCAGCTGCTCCATAGAAGATGCTGCACCATCTCCTGTGTGATTTATGGCTCTGAAAACTCACTTGAGGGTCAGCTCCGAGTCAGTTCCAACTGGCTGGCAGTGAGCTTGAGGTTGGTTTTTTTTTAAGTTAAATGTAATGAGCTTTATGAAATTATTTATCTAAAAATGATAGTCATATACTGCTCCAAGCATAAAAAACAAGGAAATGAACACCCCTCCTTAAAACGCACATTTTACTTCCTAAAGACAACGGGGAGAGTTGATGTATTTTACAGCTCCGCGGTCCATACTGCTTTGCAATTAGAGAAAGAGAAGGGTTAAAACGCTGCCCGGTTAGTTGAAGAAATGTTCTTTCTTCGCTCCCTCCTCCAGGCCGAGGCTCCAGCTAGCACGTGATCCGCCCAATGCCTGGCAGCCTGTTTCTTGTTGATCCTCAGGAGACCATCTGTGCTGGGGGCATTGATTAGAGTGTGTCTGCTGGGATTACATCTTTTCTGTTGCCATGCCAACTAATCAGCTGATTTTGGTTACCACAGAAACAAAATGTCAGGGCTCACAGCACGGGTAACATGAATTCGGCACAACAGAAAATGTTTTCTTAATTGGAGACCCTTTTGATTTTGGAATTCAAGTGAAAGGCAGCTTAAAGAAGAGAAAAAAATAAAACCAACTTTAGATAAAAGCTGTATTAATTTTACTGATTAAGAGGAATGCGCGGGATTTTTCTGAGAAGAGAAAACATCAATTTCCCTTTTCCGTCTATGACTGTTTCTGCCCCCATTTCAGAACAAGAAATACATGTACTTTTGTCGTCTTGTGGGGGTTTGTCTTGTGTTTTTTCTCATGCACCTCTATGCCATTTGCTGGTGGTTGGATATTAAGTAAATCGCAAAATCTTTGGCTTCCTTTACTTTCCACGGGCTTGGGGAAAGGCTGTGGGAGTAATTACTTGGAAAGGACCCTCCATGAGCAGAATTATCCTCGATCCCTTCATTCAAGAAAGTCATTCTGTTTTCCTTAAGGGAAAGTCTGAATTCAGGCAACTCCGATTCAATTCCAAGACTTGCTAGCTTGCAATTGATCCACCTTGGTTGACGCTGAGTCGGTGGTTGAGAAGCACAAAGTCTGATACTTGTCACAAATTTCTATTTCATATGCCTATGGCAGCTTGGTTGCAAGGAGAGCCTGCATTTGGTTTATAAAGTCACAGTGAACACAAGAGCACATTTGAACTTGGCCTTACAAATGCCCCACCGGAGAAAGTCATCAGGACCGCTACGTCCATACTGTTGTTGTGATGTGTTGTTGAGTTGCTTCCAACTCATAGTGACCTTACAGAACACGGAACAAAACCAATACTGTGCCATCCTCAGTCTCTGCTGCACTGGAACCTTCTGTTACAGTCCATCTTGTGGAGGATCTCCTCTTTTTTCTGACCCCCTTCTTGACCCCCTACTGTGTCCTCCGGAGAATGCCCCCTCTTGATAATGTTAGGAATGTATCATCCATCAAGTTACTCTCATAAAATTCACCAGTACGTCCACCTGCCCTGGGTGTGTTCATAAACACAAAACAGATTAAGTAATAAAGCAGCATGATATTTGGCACCAGCAGTCAGGAAATCAAAAAGCGTATCGCGATGGGAAAGTCTGCTGTTAGGGACCTCTCAAA
>NW_006399785.1:10802981-10810286 GCF_000299155.1 Elephantulus edwardii
AACAACAACAACATTTGTTTAAATATCCAATAATTCTCTCTTTTTTTGTAACATTTTAATTGTACTTTTAATGAAAGTTTACAGAAAAGTTAGAGGTTTTGGTTCATTTACTGTTGACATTTTTACTCCCCCTCTTTCCCTCCCCCTTCCCTCAGTTCACTTTTCCTTTAAGAATATTCATTTGTTGTTGTCCAGTTCTCCACCCCCGTCCCCCCAGTCCTCTTTGCAGTTTACCTCTTACTCTGGGATATTGTCATACATATAATATCTAATCATATATATTCCTTTTAAACAGTTCTTTCCTTCATTGGTTCCAGTACAATATTAATTATCTATTCATTCTTGTCCTATTCTCCTCCCAAACCCTCCTATCAGACCTGCTTTATAACAGTGGTGATATGCAATATTTGTCCTTTTGTGGCTGAGATATTTGACTCAGCGTAATGTCCTGCAGGGTCACCCATGTTGTGTAATGTTTTGGGTTTTTTGTTTGTTTGGGTGTTTGGGGTTTTTTTATTGCATATTTTTAAAATTCATTTTAATGAAAGTTTACAGAGACTTAGGGTTTCCAGTCATTCATTGTTGCACTTTTCTCCCTTTCTTTAAAAATAGGACGATAGTGTCTAAATATCCCTGTTGTTTACTGTTAGGACATGTCACTGGCAGTGACCGGCTGTGGTTAATTCTTTTGTGAAAGTCTTTGCCACAGGTGACTCAGTCACACTTCCACTCTGGGGAGAATGGGTGTCTAATTCTCCATACTATCTGTTTGAAAATCTCTGTAAACTACGTCCAGTGCTGGGAATATGCTGGAGGGAGTGGTTTGGCGATACCAAAGCCTTTCCCCTTTCACGTACTCAATTGCCAAATTGCCAATAGACTCTGAAGAGAACTCAGTGAGCAGGAGTGGGACAAGGTGCCCGAATGCTTGCACCCAGATGGCCTGGGATTATCTCGCAGTGCGCCTGAGGCCACAGTTAAAGTAAAGAGGGTGAACCTCATCAGAATCTTTCTTCAGTAATACCTGCTCACACTTGCTTGAAAACCTTATGTCCTGCTTTTGGCCTGTTTGAAGAAACTATCATTTTAAGTTAAAATTAAGGCACATGAAGCACTTAGCTAGAACTCAAGAATTGAGGGCATTTCTATTAAATTATTACACACACAAAAAAAAGAAAGGTGGAATTTAGAGAAATGCTCTGACTTTGCCCTTACCTCCAAACTGAGTTAAAGTTGGATCAAATTTGGATCCCGCACTGTCTAATGACAAAGCCTCCGCTCATGGTTTGGCACTGCTTTGCAAAGGGAAATTTGGCTGATCTAGGAGCTGAAATGATTTCAACCTGACCAATATGCTACCCTCCACTCCTCCTGTAGTAACAAGGGGTTCAATAATGTATGAATTGACTACCATCTTCTTCATTGCAACGTTATCAATAGTGAAAGGGGAAAAAAAGATGAAAACAGCATCCTAAAAATAATTTACCTCTTTAAAATGCCAAAGAGTAAGGATGCCAGTTTAGAGACTAAGGTGTGTCAGACTCAAGCCATGGTATTTCCAGCTGCTTCATGTGACCATGAAAGGTGGATGTTGAATAAGGAAGACCAGACAATTGAAGCCCTTGATTGTGTTGTTGTTGTTGTTGTTGTTGTGTATTGTCCAGTTGGAACTGGCCCATGGCTGACCTTCTGGCAGTTTTCAGAGTCAGTTAGTCACACAAGAGGAGATTGCCCATCTGTCTCCCATGAAGCATCTGGTGGATTCAAACTGCATGCCTTTGGGATTGCAGCCCAGCTTCTTACAAGTAAGCCACCAAGACTATTAAATAAACAACAAACTGTCAAAAGAACAAACAAATCTGTCTAGGAGGAAGTGCACCCAGAGTACTCTTTAGAGATGAGGATGGTGAAATTTTGTTGTCAAGAGGGACCCAATATTGGAAAAAGATATCATGCTGAGAAAAACAAAGGGCCGGAAACAGAGACAAAGAGATGAATTGACAAAGTAAAGTGACCACGGTAATGGGCTTGAATATGGGAGATGTTGTGAAGATGGGATAAGGCAAGGCTTCCCTCTGTTGTCTATATGGTCACTATGAATTATAACTGACCAGACAGAACCTAACAATAAAACCAAAAATAATATTAATCTCTCACACACACACATGCACACACACACACACACAAATAAAGAGCCAAAGAAAGCTACCCAGACACTAATCATTCTATTGAGGAAAAGAATCAGAAATTGTATTATGCTGCTGTCATAAAATAGATTTTTTTGAAATTCTGCTGTTAGGGACCTCTCCAAAGTACTGAAGAGCAATGGTGTCTCTCTGGAGACTAAGGTGCATCTGATACAGGCCATGGTCTTTGCAATCGCTTGTTATGCATCAGAGAGTTGGACAATGACTGGGGATAGAAGGAGAATTGATGCCTTTGAGCTATGGTGCTGGAGAAGAGTATTGAGGGTACCATGGACTGCTAGGAAAACAAACAGATTCATCCTGGAGAAGGTTAAACCGGGCTGCTCCTTGGAGGCCAGGATTCTGAGGCTTCGTCTGACATACTTTGGACATGTTGTAAGAAGAGACCGGTCCTCGGAGAAGGACATCATGCTTGGGAGGGTGGAGGGACAGCGCAGGAGAGGAAGGCCCTCTATGAGGTGGATTGATTCAGTGACTGGGGTAATCGGGATGGGTGTGTCAGAGACAGTGCGATTGGCACAGGACAGAGCAGAGTGTAGGGCTGTTGTACATAGGGTAGTGATGAGTTGCAAGCGACTCAACGGCACATAGCAACAACAACAACAAATTAAAAACACACCTTCCCCTACAAAGGCTAGTTATTTATGGAAGTCGATTCTGCCATCACTGATCTAACTGGATACAGGAATATCCTCTACTTAATATCTCTCTCTTCTCCACAAGACAGGAACTGAATTACACCAGCTTGGATTAAGGATAACATTGTAGACATGGTCGTGCATGTAAGTCTGAATATTTCCATTACAGTCTCTCAGCAAAGGTCAACTAAGATTCATATGATGATGTTGTTGTTGTTAAGTGCCATTGAATTGTAGGCAACTCATAGCGACCCTCTGAATGAAAACCCAAACCCTTGTATATAGCCTCAAGCTTTTGTCACCTCAAGAAGGTGATAGTTGTCCGGAAGCAGGAAGAGAGTATCATGGTAGCCTAGAGGGTGAGAAGTTGTACTGCCAAACCACAGGTGGATATTGTTAGGTGCTATGGCATTGAGAAAAATTTGTAGTGACCTCTTCCTATCCTGTGCCGTCCTCACCATCTCTGACACACTCAAGCCCATTGCTGCAGTGACTATGTCAGTCCACCTGGTTGAGGGTCTTCCTTTCAGCTTCACCATCTGTCCAAGCCTGACGTTCCTCTCCAAGGAACAACCCCTCCGACCAGTATGCCCACAGTATATGAGGTGAAGCTTTATCATCTATGCCTCCGAGGAAAACTCTGGCTGTATCTTCTCTAAGGCATATCATCCTTTTGGCAGTTGTTGTTTTTGTTGTTGAGTGCCACTGAGTCGAGCATGACTCATAGTGATCCTATGAACAAAACATCTGTAGTCTTTCGATAACTATCATTTCTCAAAATTCACAGTACCTGGAATATTCAGTACTCTTCTCCAACAGTTCAAAGGCATCAATTCTTAAATCATCCACCAGCGGCTGCATGGGAGAAAGATGGGCTGTGTCTGCTCCACTGAGACTTACAGCCTCTAAAAATTAACTAGATGGTCAGCTGTGAGCTGGTTCTGACTCCAGGCCAATGAGTTTGAGGGTTTTTCGTATAGCAGGGAACAGCTGATGGGTTAGAGGTAAAGGTCTTTTTTTCTTTTTATAATCCCAGCTCTGAGTCATTATGTCAACAGGGCTTTGACAGTGTGGTGTAGTATGTGTTGTGCTTCTAAACAAAAGGCAGCAATTCAAATTCACTGAATACTCTGGGAGAGAAAGATGGATAGTCTCCTTCCCAGAAACCTTTCAGCACTTGGAAATTCAATGGGTGGTTTCTGTGAGTCTTAACAGAAGTCGTTTTATATGGAGTGGAGGAGCCTTGTGGGTGTAGAAGTGGTTATGTAACTATGTCTCTTGCTAAGAAGTCACTTGTTTAAAAACACCAGCTGTTTCTTGGGAGAAAGATGGGCATTCCCCTCCCATGAGATTTAATGAGTCTGAAAACCCCACGAGATGGTCAGCTATGAGTTGATTTTTACTCCACAGTACCTAACAACGATAATTACAATATTACTGCTATCAGTTGAGCGACTTTTGAACCCCAAAACATTGGAACACCGGTTACAGAGCTTATACTTATCCCATATGCCCTGGATAAAACCTCCAGTGTCCCTTCTTTGTGAAAACACGTGCTGATCAAGGGTAGTGAGGGAAGCCTTACTAAGCAGCTGTGGCGTGAGTTACCGAATGTGACGTTCTCAGTTTAGATCACCAGTGACTGTGTTGTTTGTCGCCTACAGGTGTGTACAGAAGGCAGATTGATCTTGGAGTTCACCTTCGATGACCTCATGAGAATAAAGACATGGCACTTTACCATTAGACAATACAGAGAGTTAGTCCCGAGAAGCATTCTAGCCATGCATGTGAGTAATTGAATTTCTAGTTCACTTTTCTTTTCCTGTTTTACTCAAGGGGGAAAGCACATTCTCTCTCCATGAAAGAGCTCCAGTGGTTTCCACGCTTTAGGTAATTAACTCAAATTTACTGAGTTTTGCCCTAAACCATCCATTTTAATCCACAAGTACTTGCTCTTGTTTTCATTCTCTCTCTCTCTCTCTCTCTCTCACACACACACACACTCTTTCTCTGTGTGTCTTTGCGTGTGTATCTGTCTGTGTCTTCTCTGTGTGTCTGTGTGTGTGGGTCTCTGTCTATGTCTTCTCTCTGTGTGTGTGTCTGTGTGTCTCTGTTTTTCTGTCTATGTCTTCTCTCTCACCCACACTGTGTGTGTCTGTGTTTGTCTCTGTCTATATCTTCTCTGTGTGTGTCTCTGTCTATGTCTTCTGTGTGTGTGTGTGTGTGTCTATCTCTCTATGTCTTCTCTCCCTTTCCCCAAGCGCTTGTCTGTGTGTGTGTCTGTCTGTCTTCTCTCTCTCTTTGTGCATGTGTGTCTCTGTGTGTGTGTGTGTCTGTCTGTCTGTCTTCTCTCTCTCTTTGTGCATGTGTGTGTGTCTGTCTGTCTTTTCTCTCTCTTTGTGCATGTGTGTGTGTGTGTGCCTCTGTCTGTCTTCTCTGTGTGTGTGTTTCTCTGTCTTCTCTGTCTGTGTGTTTCTCTATGTCTTCTCTGTCTCTGTCTATGTGTGTATGTCTGTCTCTGTCTATGTCTTTTCTTTTTCTCTCTCTTTTCCTCTTTCCCATTTTTTTTCTTCCTCTCACAATCTATTTGTTTCTAAGTTTGGTGCATTCTGAGGCTATTTCTTTACGTTTTATTATTTTAAAGTCTAAATTAAGGTTGCCTCAATAAACAGTGTGTGCTTTTCCCTGAATTCTGTTCAGTTATTATCAAGTACTACTCTGCCTGTGTTAATAAACCTGTTATGTGTAACTAGAGAAGGAAAGAAAACAAGAGAACACGGTTTAAGTTTTGATTGGAACCACCTGACCAGACCTGGGATTCTGGACTGCGGATCTGGGTGAGCAGGACATGCGGCTTCCTGACCGTGAGGCTGGGATTGAAGTGGAATAGTTGGGGTTTCTCTCGGTTTCATTTCATCATTAATCACATGAAATTTCTTATCTAGCTGCAAGCATTTATTTGACCTGATGCCGAGCTAGAGATCTGAGTCAAAGGTGAGACTTAATAGAAACTTGGGGTACAGTCACTGAAGAACAAATCAAGAAGCATCAACTTGTCCAATGTGTATCTGACTCATGTCATGGCCTTTTCAATTGCTGAATATGTGAACAAAAGTTGAATCATGGAAAAGGAAGAAAGAAAAAGAATTGCAGCATTCAAACTGGTGTTGGCAAAGAACCTTGAAGACGTCATGGGCTGCCAAAAGAATGAACAAATCCTTCTGAGAAGAAATATAACCCAAATGTTTCTTAGAAATGTGAATGGTGAGACTTTAAGTTGTTTGTTTCAAAAATGTCATCACTTGCTAGGAAAAGGGGCATGGTTGGTAAAATAGAAGACCAATGATAAGGAAGGATGGAAAAAGGAAGACCCTCAATCAGATGGTTAACACAAAAGCTGAAACAGTGCACTCAGATGTACTAGTGTGTGTGAAAAAGGCACAGAACTGGACCACATTTAATGCTGTTAGACAACTAACATCATTAACATCAGCATGGGGGGCACTAATTGCTCAGGTAGAATTCTTGCCTTCCACTCGGGACACCAATACAGATCCTGATTGTATTGCACTGGGAAAATCTGCAGTCAGGGAACTCTCCAAATTATTGAGGAGCAATGTTATCAGTTTGAGGACTAAGGTGTGTCTGATTCAGGCAATGGTCTTTCTGATTATTTGCTGTGGATTTGGGAGCTGGACAATGAGTAAGGAGGACAGAAGACAAATTGATGCCCTTAATCTGTGGTGTGGGAGAAGAGCACTGAACATGCCTGTGGATGGCCAAAAGAACAAACAACTATATCTTGGAGAAAGTGCAGCCAGAGTGCTCCTTGGAGGCAATGATAAAGGTTTGCCTCACATACTTTGGGCATTTTGTGAGTAGAGGCTATTTCTTAGAGAGAGACATGATGCTGGGAAGGGTGGAGGGAGGACTGGTGAAGGAGGGGAAATCCATCAACTAGGTGGATTGACACAGAGAGATTGCCACAATGGGATCTAGTGCATCAGGAAGTGTGAGAATGGCACTGGATGGGACAGGGTTCAGATCTGTCGTTCATAGGTTCACTATAGGGTATGCACCTACTGGGAGACTAGGCCAATCACATGCAGCCACCACCTGTGTGAATTAACAAGCACTGACAATTACTGCTTTCAGTCCATAGGGTCTCTACGAGGAGTGATTAACGAGATCACAGCTGCCAGCAACAGCTCTGCCAGGCCTGGAGCTGTACATTGTAAATGGATTCTTTAATCCTCATCCTCACACAAATTACTCACTCATGGCCGTGAAGTCAGAGCTGACTTACAGCTGGCCCACCAGCAGGGTTTTAGATACTACACGTTGCGTAGAAGATGGCCCATCTTTCTCCCTTGGGGCCGCTAGTAGAGATTGAGATTGTACACAGCTTTAGTTTGCTTGGTTCTGTAGTCAACAGTCTTGGCACCAGCAGCCAGGAAATT
>NW_006399785.1:10810666-10814999 GCF_000299155.1 Elephantulus edwardii
GGGATGGGAGTGTCAGAGACAGTGCGATTGGCACAGGACAGAGCAGAGTTTAGGGCTGTTGTACATAGGGTCGCTATGAGTCACAAGCGACTCGACGGCACATAACAACAACAACAACTTTGGGGTTAACAGTGTAACTTCCTATACATTAGGCCACCAGAGCTCCCTAGAACTTAAAATGTGATTTGTTATCATCATCTCTATTTTAGAGGTGGGGAACTGAGTGTCAGAGAGATTGAATAAAATGCACTTTTCCCCCATAGAAGCTGAAAAAGCAGAATTGTAACCCAGTTTGTTCACACTCTAAAGCCAGCTGGCCCCCGCGACCTCCTCCACCCTGCCTCTGCAGGCTAGTGTCCTTGCCTTCGTGCCCTGGACACCACTCCTCTGACAGCTGTGTCCTATGGTGACTTGTATGTGTCTGGGATGCTGGCATCTCTGCCACCGGGATTTCAGATCCATGGTGGACAGGCTGCTTCAGAGCTTCCAGGCCCGGAAGCCAGACTGACCATGACTTCTGATACAACAGGCTTTTGAAAAGTCTATGGATTAAAGAAGGACCTTGTTGGGTAAAGTGACATACAATGAGCTCTTTATGTTTCAGAGGGTCAAGGACTACAGTTTGAAGCTCAACATAAAGAAAATGAAGAGTCTCACAACTGGGACAACTGGCATCATCATAATAGATGGAGAAGAGATTGTTATTGTTAATTATTTCAGCTTGATTGGCTCCACAATCAACACTCTTGGCACCAGCTGTCAGATAATCAACAGACAAATTGCATTAGGAAAATCAGCTGTCAGAAAACTCTTCAGAATTCAGAACAACAAGGAGGTCAGTCTAGAGACTAAGGTGCACCTGATCCAGACCGTGGTCTTCGCAATTACTTGCTATGCATCAGAGAGCTGGACAGTGACCAAGGATGACTGAAGAATTGATGCCTTTGGGTTGTGGTGCTGCAGAGGAGTTTTGAACATACCATTGACAGCCAGGAGAACTAACAAGTCTGTCCTGGAGAGGGTGAAACTAAGCTTCTCCTTGGAGGCAAAGATTTTGAGAGTCCTTTTCAAATACTTTGGCATGTAGCCAGGAAGGACCAGTCTTTGGAGAATAATATAGTGCTTGTAAGGGTGGAGGGGACAGTGCAAGGGTGGAAGACCCCAGAAGGACTGACAAAGTAACTGGGATAATGAGGCTAAGTATGTCAGAAACAGTGAGATTGGCTCAGGATAGAACAGGGTTCAGAGCTGTTTCCTGTAGCATTGCTATGAGACGTATAATCTACTCACGCACATACCAGCAACCAGAAGTTGGAACGAACTTAAAATGTTCCTGGAGAAGAGCTGTCTCCTCCATGTAGAGTCTGCTCCCATGACCCAGATGGAGTACAGTGTACATCCAGTGAAGGATCTTTATTTACTGGTGTGGCAAGAGTCAAAATGAAGAGAAACAGTTACAAATATGCACTAATAATTGGAATGTCGAGTTATGAATTTGAGAAAATTGAGTTGTCAAATATGAAATTAAATGCATAAATATCAATATTGAATTTATAGAAATAAATATCAATATTGAATTAATTGAGATGTTCTAGAACTGGCTGTTTTTTATTGGACAATCATAATCTACTATGCCAACAGATTGAAGAGGTAACATCAATGGGGACATCAGTTAAGAAATCAAAAGACAGAAAAAAAAGAAAGAAATCAAAAGACCTCTTGCCTTGGGAAAATCTGCTGTCAGATTTAAAGTTTTTATCAGCAAGGATGTCAGTTTTAAAGACTAAGGTGAACCTCATCCATGCATGGTATTTTCAACTGCTTTGCTTGCAACTGAAAGTTGGAAAATGAAAGGAGATCAATGCCATTGAATTGTGATGTTGGCAATGAGTTAGCAAATATACCACAAAAAATACTCTTGGTACCAGCAGCCAGGAAATGAAAAGACTAATTGCATTGGAAAAGTCTGCTGTCAGAGACGTCTCCAAAGTACTAAGGAGCAAAAATGTCAGCCTAGAGATGAAGGTGTGCCTGATTCAGGCCATGGTCTTTGAAATTACTTCCTATGTACCAGAAAGCTGGACAATGACTAGGGATGATAGAAGGAAAATTGATGCCTTTGAGCTGTGGAGCTGGAGAAGAGTATTGAATATATGATAAACTGCTAGGAGAACAAACTGGTTCACCCTAGAGAAGGCAAAACCGGGCTACTCCTTGGATGCAAGGATTCTGAGGAGTCTTCTGACATACTTTGGACATGTTAAAGGAGGGAGCAGTCTTTGGAGAGGGACATCATGCTTGGGAGGGTGGAGGAACAACGCAGGAGAGGAAGACCCTCAATGAGATGAATTGACTCAGTGCCTGAAGTAATGGGAGTAGGTGTGTCAGAGACAAGAAGTTTGGCACAGGATAGAGCAGGTTTTAGGGCTGTTGTATGTAGTTGTCACTATGAGATGCAAGTGACTCAATGGCACATAACAACAACAAGAACAACCAAAAGAACAAATGTCTCAGAACAAGTGCAGCCAAGGTGCTCTTTGAAGGCAAAGAAGATGTAACTTCATCTCACACATACTTAAAAATAAGTAAGGAAATAAACAACACACTCACAATAGGAACTCAGAGCCAACCCTAAAGCATGGTCCTGCCTCCTCCAGTGAGTTGCTCTTGGCCCAAGTTAATGACTCTTACGTTACAGTCCCAGAACCTGTCTAGAAGAAGCGAATCCATAACCGCCTCCCCCAAGGTTTGAGACGACATCTGTGTCTGTTCCGACGTTTACTTAACACTGGACCTTACTCAGTTATATGAGTTCCAGGTGACTCAATTGCACATAACAACCACAACCTCAAGTGTTAGATGCAAGTGTCCCTGACAGCCTTTCCTTGGTGAACAACCAGCGTGATAACCTTTCTTAGCAGCCTTAAACATTCTAAGATTTTCTTAGTACCAGCTTGCAAGGTTTTTGGATTTTTTTTTTTCCTTTAGGCGCAAGATCCTCAGGTCTTGGATCAACTGTCCAAAAACATCACCAGGATGGGGCTGACGAACTTCACCCTCAACTACCTCAGGGTAAGACCAAGATGCATGATTCTCTTTTCTCTTGTGTTTGAAAAATACTTGAACAGTGTCTGTGCATCTCTTACCAAGAGGTTAAAAATGAGATGCTTTAGCACAATCTGTACCTACTTTATTGGGGGATGTGTGTGTGTGTGTGTGTGTGTGTGTGTGTGTGTGTGTAAATTCATGTTCAACAGAGATGACATTTAATTAGCAAAACACAAAACATCAAACCTAGGCTTTGTCAGACGAGCGTTCTCTACATCCGTATGACTCTCAGAATTAATTATTCATAGGCGAGACATGTCCCCCATCTCCTAAGATGCTCTGGCATTGTTTCTCTTCTGCCTGTCTGGGGTTTGTAATGAGTCCTTGTTGAATTCCTTGCCTTTGGACCTCCACCCAGGGATCCATCGTCCCTGAGGAGTGGAGCGCCCCGTAGAGGTGGACCATGTCCACATTTCCCTCAGAGGAATTCCACCCCAAAGCTATAACCACCAAGACCCCCTTTAGGATTCCATGTGGGTGACATGTAATGGGATTTTCTGGCATTGGATATAGCTAGATTCTATTTTTTTTTTCTAAAAGAGAGTCTGGGGCAATATTTCCTGCTTGACTAATACCCATATCCTCTGTATTTGGTCTACAAAGCGTATTGTGCTACCCACGGGTCTAAGAATGGAACTGCAGTGGCTGCATTTCAGATAAAGGGTAGGTTTTATTCATCAAGCAAGAGTCATGCTTCAGAATTAACAGGAAGGCAGTGTGCCTTTGCCTCAGAGATGCACCCATCCTTCTGTATGTTCTTGGCACTTCCCTTCCCCACCTTCAATTCCCCCCTCCCTGGTGTCTTTATCCTTCAGTGCCTCTCAGGTTGAAGGCTTTTGTTTTGTATTCTCATTCCTCTCTGTGTGGCCACTTTGCACATGCTGAAATGGGAGCTACTCTAGCCAGGCTTCCCCTTCTATGAGCTAAGAATGCTGCAGGAAGATTTCTCTGTCCTTCAATCACTCATCCGCAAACCATAAGCAGTTGTAGTGTACACATCCCTGGGCTGAATGCTGGAGTTTCAGAGACAACCATTGTGGGACCATCAAGAAACCCCTGCTGTAAGGGGCAGACGCACCAAAGGTTAAACAATGTGTTTTATAGTAAATACCACGCCAGAGATGTGTCCTGTCTCCATGCCTTTTCAACCTGTATGCAGAACAGATTATCCGAGAGGCTGGGCTCTATGAGGAGAAGTGTGGCATCAGGATTGGTGGAAGATCTA
>NW_006399785.1:10818544-10829811 GCF_000299155.1 Elephantulus edwardii
TGGAGAGGGTTAAACCAGGCTGCTTCTTGGAGGCAAGGATTCTGAAGCTTCGTCTGACACACTTTGGACATGTTGTAAGGAGGGAGATGTCCTTAGAGAGGGACATCATGCTTGGAAGGGTGGAGAGACAGCGCAGGAGGGGAAGACCCTCTATGAGATGGATTGATTCAGTGACTGGGGTAATGGGGATGAGTGTGTCAGAGGCAGTGATATTGGCACAGGATAGAGCAGGGTTTAGAGCTGTTGTACATACGGTCGCTATGAGTCGCAAGAACTTGACGGCACATAACAACAACAACCATGGTAAAGGTTTCCAGGAGTCATGGGAGGTCAACATAGAGAAACTTTAACCAGTCAGAGAAGGCTTCCTGGTGGAGATGAGCCTGAATTGAGTGTCAAAGAATGAGCAAAATAAAGCCAAGGAAGCAGACAGCAACTTTTCATCAGATCTCACTTTGGTTCTGAGTACCATGGATTCAGGAGCCAGCATCAGTCATTCACATCTTGCTTCACTTTGCCATAAACCATATTGGCTCCTTGTAGGTTTTAAGGATCCTTGGCAGCATAATGCAGTCTGTGTAGGGCTATTAACCTAGAGATTGCCAGTATGAATCTATTAGCCCACTCAGGGGAGAAAAATGGGCAGACTTCTACCATAAAGATTTACAGCCTCACCTTGAAAAACAAAGAACTCATGAAATATTATACAAAATGGGTTACCGTGGAGGACATTATGCTGAGAGATTTATCTCAGTCACTAAAGGACAAATACTGCATAGTGCCACTGTTGGTACATACTAGTCTCTAGATTGTCATCATTGCTCTTTATTTTCCAGGAGTGGTCCTTGACAGCAGTTCATAGGGGTTTTTTTTAAGCCTGTTATTTCAGATGTGGGTGGCCAGTCTTTCTTCTTTGTCTATCTTAATCTGGGAGCTCCGCTTTAGTTTAGCATCTGACAGACAAGCACTACACACATGAGCAGATGATAGACAAACATATTTGTATCTAAGCTGTAAAGCGCATCAAAATGCAAAGACACTTCCCCAATACCAAAACTGACAGATAAATGGTACCCTTAGGAGCAAATTATAAGGATTCAGGGTACATTCCAAGTAGTAGAATAGCTGGGTCATATGGAATTTCTATGTTCAGCTTTTTGAGGAAGCACCAAACTGCCTTCCAGAATGGTTGTGCCATTTTACAATCCCACCAACAACATATTAAAGTTCCTATCTCACCACATCCTTCCTAACACTTATGACTTGCTGCCCTGTTAGACTTTGCATTGTTACTGGAATGAGGTGGCACCTCATTATGATCTTGATTTGCATCTCTCTTTTTGACAGTGATTGGGGCATTTCTTCATGTGTCTGCCGATGGAATGTCTTCCTCTGTGAAAATTCTTTCCATATCTTTTGCCCATTTTGTAATTGGGTTATCAGTCTTTTTCTTGTGGAAGCCCAGAGAAAAGGAGAACTGAGGCACAAACAGATTTGTACACCGATGTTGATAGCAGCATTATTCCCACAGTCCAGCTGTCCAATCACAAACGGATAGATTGAGAAATTATGGTACAGTCACACAATGGAATACTGTGCAGCACGCAGAAGCAGTAACTTTATAAATTATTACCTAACTTGGGAGGGACTGGAGAGCATTATGCTGAGTGAACTAATTCAGTCCCACAAGGATAAATATTGTATAAAACCATTATTGTAGAATAAGTATTGAGGATCTAAGAGTGTTGGGAAAGGGTGGCAGCAGAGGGATGAGGTTGTGTAGGGGAAGGGGAGGATTAATCATGGGGTTGCACAATTTGATGAGTGGGGAGATGAGGGAGATTGAAAGAATTTGTTCTGGAAAACAATGTATTTGAATTTTGTAAATAAACTAGAAGAAATTTTTTAAAGTTAAAAAATAAACAAATTCTTTTAAAAATCATAAGGGCTAGCAAACATACAGGTGTAATGGCATGAGTGGCAAGTATTCTCACATGAAGATTCCCACAAAGTTACAACCCTGAAGGTTACAACTCATTGAAGGGGAACAGCTCAGTGCCTGGAGACAGAAAGTGCCTCTTTGTGGATTGTTGCCATAATTTGTTGATTATCTATCTACTACATTACTTCGGACAGTGGAGGGTCGACGAAGGAGAGGAAGACCCTTAGTGAGATAGATTGACACAGTGACTGTAGCAATAAGCTTGAATGTAATGGAGATTGTGAAGATGGCATAGGATATAGTAAGATTTCAATCTGTTGTTCAAGAATTGCTATGCATCCCAGTCAACTCAATGACACCTAACCACCACCATTCCTTTTCATTGCCTTCTTCGAATAGTAGGGCATCTAGTCATTTCTTTTTCTCTCGTTCCTACTATATTTCCCATACTGGTTCAGCAATAGGTTGAGTTCAATATTTCTCCTTCAGCTCACTCACTTATTCATATATCGACTGGTTCATCACACTTTAATTAAGTCCAAGATATCCTCCTCATAATATAAGCTCTGGAGTTGCCATGGTTAAACACTGGGCTACAAAATGAAAGCTCAGCACTTATAACCCACCAGGTGCTCTTAGGAAAACCTAGAAATCTCTTCCTCTAAGAATGACAGCCCAGGGAACGTTCTGGAGTGGTTCTGCTCCGTCATTTATGGTCATTATGAGTCACAGTCAATTCTGTGTCAGCCACAGGCTCCCTCCTTTAATCCTTTTACGACTGATTGATTTAACAAGTTATGAGGGATCATGCCAACTTCTACTTTACATTGTTGCAGCCAAACCACTGGACTTGAGCCCAGTGGGGGTGAAGAGGGTGGTGGGAGTGGGAGGTCAGTTCAGTCATGACATTCACCTTGACCCTAAGATTCCTCATCCTTCTGAGGAGTGTGCTTCTCTCTTGAGCTTCAGAAGCTTTGCTTGGCCTCATTGTCCAAACAGGATTCAAGAGAAGCTTCTAGAACCAGAATCATGAAAGAGAATTAGAGTGAGTGTGTTGCACAGGCTTTTGTGCTTTGTAAGGGTCAAATGGAGATCCCATGTACCCCAGATATGTGGAATTTCAGATTTCAGTATGTTGCATCTTCTAGTACTAAAACAAAACAATACAAAAATATCTCAGTCGCAAAAGGACAAGTATTGCATGGTGCCACTGCTGTAAAATGGGACTGATATCAGGGTGGGGGTAAGACTGAGAAAAACTGGATAAATTGTGTATACGGCACTGAAACAGATGAGAGAATGAATAATTTAAAAGCCATGTATGATAGGGTATTATGGTTATCACAAGAGTCCACAATTAAGCTTGCATAGTGGAATGTACTTAGGGTGGTGGGAGGGGTGCAGGGGGATTGTGTACCAGGGAGGGAGTCTTTCTTTTACTTTTGAAATAGAGGAGCGAACTAGGGGGCGAGGAGAGAGGGCTGGGCGGGTAGAGAAGAGCAGCAATGAATGAATGGAAATCCAAATTCTCTGTAAATGCTCATTAAAATGATTAATTAAAAAAAGGCAACTCTGGTCATCTCGTCTTACTGTGAATCAATTCTGACTCATCGTGACCCTCCATCAGGGTTCAAAGACTGTAAATCACCATGGGAGGAGATTGTTCATCTTTGTCTCTTGGCACCTCTGATGGATTTGAACCCCCAGAGACACGCAGCCTTTGACTTGGCAGCATCACTCGCTACAGACTTTGCCCCCAGGCCTGTCATCCAGCTGCAGGAATCAGGGACCCTGGCTGCTGGATTTCTGAGTGAGCCTCATGAACTGTGTGATCAGAGAATCAGCAGAGCAGACCTCAGGCTTCTCTTGGCATGGGAGGAAGCACCAAGTGAGATACAGACGCCAGTGACCTTCAGATGTTGTCATACAAGGCTGAGGATGCAGCTGAACTCAGCTTGCCTGCCAGCTCTTTGGATCTGATGGGTTTGAAGCCACAATAAGAACAGCTGTTGTGATTTGACTTGGTTCGTCAGGTGGCCTCTATTCCCCACCACCACCGCCTCCAGCATAACAAGGTTGGAGGTGTGCTGTGGGAAGAGGTGTGAATGAGTCTGACTGTGTGGGTGACAGGCTCGCCTGTCCCAGGGGAGATGTGCATGGAGGTCACTTGATGGGACCCCTGTTTGATGAGATGCTGTCTCACTTCCTCTGGGATCACCTTGGTGACATCTGGGAGGCCCGGGCTTGTTGACTGAGTCATGAAGCTATAGTTATGCAGCATTGCTCCAGGTTTGAGTCGCATGAAATGTGAAGCAGAAGAGTAATAGCTGAAAGGTTGGCAAGTCAGTGCCTTGTCAGAAGACTGGCAGGGTGCCTTGCCTCCAAAAGGTCTTGAACAACCCTCCAGTGGAACCTGACTCTAGCCGAGTAGGACACATGGAGGGGGAATCCACAGCAGGAGCTGACAACAAACATTCCCAGAAACGGAATGGTGCGCTTCACCACTTGTGTTTTCAGTCCACTGAGGAGCCTCCCTTTGGTGGTCTGGGTCGATGCATCCCCACCCTCACTGAGGCATCTCTGTGATGGATTCAGAGAGAGGCAGTTATTAGCTGCTGTTGAGTCAATGCCAACTCCTGGTGACCTCATGGGACAGAGCAGAAATGGCCCATGGGATTTTCTTGGCCACCATCTTTATGAGAGAAGCTAGCATGGTCTTTCTGACACAGAGTAGTTGTATAGGTTTGAACTGTTAACCTTTCATTTAGCAGCCAAACACTTAGCTATATTTTTGTTGTGTACCATAGAGTTGGAACCAACCCAAAGCTGACCTTCCAGTTTTCAGAAACAGTTAATCACACAGGAAGAGATTGCCCAACCTTCTCCCACAGAGTAGCTGGTGGCCTCAAACCTTGTGCCTTTGGAATTGCAGTACAACTACTTGCTATTAGGCCACCAGAGCTCCGTACTTCGCTCTTGCACCATAATCTTTAGGATGACAGGAAGGACCTAGGATTCCGGACAGTGTCCTTTTCCATATATCCTGGAAAACAGGCACTCTGGGGACCTTGTAGGATTTCAGGATGAGATCCAGTTGCCCTCTTTGGGGGGAATTCAGTCATCCAATCCAAAGACAATTGGCAAATAGTGTCTTCTCAATTCCCATTAGACCCACCTGCCCTTCTCCCATCCTTCACTTCACTAGCATTGATCAGACAGGCTTCTTGCCAAGTCTCTACTTTCTTTTCTTTTCTTTTTTTTTAATGCGTGTACCGTCAAATTGGATCTGACTGGTATAGGAGGCGACTGTTCCTCCTTCTTCAGCAGAGCATCTGGTGGATTTGAACTGTGCACTTCTGGGATTGCAGTACAAAGTCTCTACTTTCAAGATAAGAAAGCAAAGCAAAAGACACCAGGCGAGAACTCTGTCCTAGGTACCATGCCAAAGAGAATAATCACTGACACTTAACCAATACTTCTTGTGTGTCAAGGACCATGGGAGGTTTAGTAATAGATTTCTCACCTTCCCTAGACGAGACCTGGGTTTTATTCCCAGTCAGTGCACCTCAAGCACAGTGTCCACCTATCTGTAAGTGGTGACAGGTAGATGGCTTTAATGCTGAATGGGTTTCATTCGAACACCCAGGCTAAGGTGAACTGGACAAATAGGCCTGATGATCTACTTCGGAAAATCCACCAATGAAAACCCCATGAACAGACCTATAGTCAGCCCATCATGGAACATGAATGTAAGACTGTGAAAGGTCCTTCATCTCCTAAAAACAATCCCAAAATTTGTGAGAAGAAGTCTCTCCATCTTTGCCTCAAATTTTTTCATGAAAAAAGTATTGAACAATATAATTAATATTATATGTAAGTAAAATATTGCTGAAGATCTTCCATGAGTGACTAGAACATTTCATCAATGGGGAACTGCTAGAAGTTCAGGCAGGGTTTAGAAGAGGTGATGGCACCCGGGCTGCCTTTGCTGATGCCGGATGGATCCTGGCTGAAAGCAGAGAATATAAAAAGACTGGCTATTTGTTCACTTTACTCTGAATGTCTTTATTTCATCATCATGCAAATGCATCTTAAGGACAATGTTTTTAATTAGTGGGTTTTTTTTTCTCTTTTGACCAAATTATTTTGATGTAGGTTCACAAAATTTAAAAAAAAAAACTCAATACAGTCAATGTATTTATTACCCTGAATCCCAATCAAAAATATTTTGTGTGTGTTTTCTTTTCCTCTTCATTCCTACTTGTGCATAATTTCTGAATAATTGTAATCAGTATGCATACGATTTCATAGTGTTATTTGGTAAACACGTTCACATGTTTCTGCAAAGCCCTCATATTAACCATTTCTTTCTAATAGAATCACATATTCCAGGGTGGTGACATGATGAGGTTTAATCTGTGGTTTAGCTTCAAAGCCATGTGCTAATGACTAGTGTTATTAAAAACATTATGGTAAACACTGTGATGGGGGTAGTGGTGGCTCAGCGGTAGAATCCTCACCTTCAAACCTGAAAGACTCAGGCTTGATCCCCATCCAGGGTACCTCGTGTGCCAATACCACGTGCTTGTCAGTGGAGACTCGAATGTTGCTGGGATGCTGAACAGATTTGAGTGGAGTTTCTGGACAAGGAGTAGAGAGAAAAGCATAGTGATCTGCTTTTGAAAATCAGCCTTTGGAAACCTCTTGGATCCTAGCCAGCCATGTCATCTAAATGATGCTGGGGGGGGGGGCGGTCATCATAAATGGGAGGCTGACCCAGCAGAAGTTGACAAAAGAAACACCATAGTCATGCTCCACTCACTAGCAGTGTCTCTCAAAACAGGAAGGCTGAATTGTGGGGACTACATGGGACAGAAACATAGCCTGCTTCACACACAGAGAAAGGAAATTCAACTTCAAATCCCAACTCCTCTCCTGTACCTTTCTGGCTTTGACTGTTGCTTCAATTCTCCAACTCCACTTTCTTCATCTGAAAATTGGGAATATTAACACCTCTGACCAGACTGGCCTGAGGATTCGGTGAGCTGCAGTTACTGAGCCTGGCATGCAGAAGGAATACACTCAACGCCAGCTTCATCCTGGACCACCCAGCCACAGTGGGGCAGGTCTCAACTCTTCCTTCTGCCTCCCGCTTCTTAAGTGAAGTCAAACAAATGCCTTAATTCCTTAGAGCATCTGTCTCCTCGTGTATGAATAATTGTGTACTTTGTGGATGGCTGTGACTACCTCATAGGAGAGGGTTAAAATGAGAAAGCGCATGAAGGGCATATGGTTATAAACCATAAATTATTACATCAGGAAGCCAAGGACATCTTGTCCCATTTATCAGCTCTGGTAGATTGGTCTTAGCCTTGGAATCTATGTTGAGATTCTGAAGCCCCATGAAAGATTAAGGTAAAGAAGTGAAGTGATTGATTAATGGTGTCTGCCAAGGGGATAGAGGAGGGAGATTGGGGTGTAAATTTGCCACCTGTCCCCTAGTATAAATGTTATTGCAAATGCATAATCATTAGTTGGTTACGTTCAATATTGAAACATGGGTGCTTTGTTGGAGAACAAGTTCAATGCCCCATGAGAGCCTTGTGTGTGGTCATTGTTCATGTATCAGTGGAGGTTTGCATGTTGCTATGGTGATGAACAAGTTACAGAGAAGTCTCTAGATTAAAGTAAACTACGAATAAAGGTCTGGCAGTCTACTTTCATACACAGCCAATGAAAACTCTGCTAATAAAAACAGTACAATCAGAAATTGACCCTGGGAATGCTGCAGGACTAGACAGCATCACCATAAGTCAGAAAGAGGGGGTGCCTTTTCAAGACCATCCAGGGCTTTAGTTTGCTTCTTTATATATCTGAGTCTTCAAGTTAGTGTGTAGGCTTCACTGTAATGGGCTTTGGGTCTGTATTTTTTAATTTCCCAGTTGAGTGAGGATTTTTGTTGATGTTGCGGTTCCATAAAGAACATTGGTCCCTGCGTGTAGTTTCCACTCTTCTCACAACCAGAGTGTCGTCCAGGGCCAGCAAGGACCAGGTAATTAGCTCTGGAAAATAACCCCCAGCAGAATGCCGTGAGGGGGCCTCCAGGAGCGAGAGCAGGGCTACATCCGCGTTTGGACGTCTGCCGAGGTTTTGGTTTTCATTTCTATAAGCGTTGACTCCCAGCCAGGATCTGTTCCGTGGTCTAATTACATGAGGAGGGATTGTAATCAAAACCCCCTTTCCAACTTAACTGCCGAGTCCAGCCTGTGGGAGGAACAAGATCTCCTACCTGACAAGAAAAGCCACAGAGATGAACCAGTGGTCATGGTTATCGGTGGTGAGCCGGGCAGGCTCTGGGGAGACCTTCGTGAGTTCACAAAGGCACTGAACAAACCCGTGGAGAGTACTGCTGTGTGGGGAGGGAGAATCTGGCCAGCAAAGCCAGTGGCCTCACAGTGCCCAGCACATTCCAACCTCCCAAGATATAGTGGGCTTTTAAACAATGCTTGAGCATCTCTGGAGACTTGTGCCAACTGTTTGCTACTGGTCTGGGATAAGTCAAGAACAAGAGAGTTAGAACTGTAGACTGTTTATAATGGTAAGACATAATTGGTCTTCTCGGTTGCTTGCTATGCATCAGAAAGCTAAACACAGTTACCAGGGATGACAGAAGAAAGGCCAGTGCCTTTGAGTTGTGGTGCTGGAGAAGAGTATTGAACACACAATGGTCCACCAAGAAAACAAACCGGTCTGCCCTGAAGCGGGTGAAACCAGGTTACTCCCTGGAGGCAAGGATTTTAAAACTCTGTCTCATATACTTTAAACGTGTTGTCAGGAGGGGTCAGGCCTTGGAGAGGAACATCATAGTCAAAAGTGTGAAAGGTCACCACAGGAGTGGAAGACCCTGGAGGAGACGGATTGACATAGTGACTGTGGCAATAGGCTCAGGTGTGTCAGAGACATTGAGATTGGCTCAAGATACGGCAAGATTCAGGGCCGCTGTTCATAGAGTCACTATGAGTCATAGTCTACCTGTCAGCACATAACAAGACACTCCATTGTGCTGTTGGTGAAGAATATTGGATATACCATGGGAAGCCAAAAGAATAAACAAATCTGCCTTAAAAGAAGTACAAACAGAAGTTTTGTTAGAGGCAAAGGTGGTGAAACTTTGTTCCACATCCTTTGGGCTGCTTAATAGAAGGGGTGCTATGCTTGGTGAAGTACAGGTCAGTGGCGGAGAGGAAGACTCCCAATGAGATGAAGGAACACAGTGGCTATAACAATGGAGCACAGTAGAGCTTGTCAGCAAGGTGCAGGATCAAGCATCATGGCCTTTTACTAGAAGTTGTTGTTGTTGTTGTTGTTGTTGTTGTTAGGAGGCAATGAATCGAGTACGGCTCACAGTGACCCTGTGAACAACCAATCTGAACACTGTCCTACCCTGTGACATCTTCGCCATCTCTGACACATTCAAGCCCATGACTGCAGACACTGCCTCAATGCATCTGATTGATGGTCTTCAACTCCTCCACCTTCCCAAGCGTAATGCCCCTCTCCAAGGAATAACTTCTCTTGTTGTTATTGTTGTTGTTAAGTGCCATCAAATCGTAGACATTGAGTCACTATGGTGACCCTATGAACAAAAGATCTGAACGCTTGTATAACTCATCATTTTCCAAGTTCATAGGGTTTCCGGAGGCAAGTCATTTTGGAAGTGGATGCCACTCCTGCTTCCAACCTTGTTTTAATAGGGGAGCTCCACCGAACACAGTCCACCACGGTGACCATTATTGAATTTGACACCTCATTGTCAGTGTTTAGCATCAGACCAGTGCTAAACCACTTAGAAGAATGTTTGACCAAAAACAATTAAAACCAAGCCTGAATGCCACATATTAAAATCACCCACCTTTGGCTTGGTAGCATAACTTTCTATCCATTAGGCCAACAGCTCTCTTGTTTTTTTTTGTTGTTGTTGTTAAGTGCTGTTGAGTCATAGACAACTCATAGCGACCCCATGAACAAAAGACCTAAACACTTATATGACTTTCATTATTTCTCCAAGTTCCTAGAGTTTTTAGAGGCAAGCTAATTTCAGAAGTGGATGCCACTTCTGCTTGCAAGCTTGTTTTAATTGGGAGCTCCACCGAACACTGTCCACCATGGGTAACCATTATCACATTTGACACATAAGTATAAAAAAATATACAATCAGGACTGGGCAAACTGGAACCTTTGTACATTGCTGATAGCAATGTAAAATGGGACAGCCACATTGAAAAACAGTTTGGTAATTTCTTAAAAAGTTAAATGTAAAGTTATCATTAGATCCAGCAGTTCTACCGATATGTATATAGCCAAGAGAAAGAAAACATTTCACACAGCTTGTACATGAATGATTATAACATTATTGATAACATTTAAACTGTGTAAATGACCCTGATGGTTCATTAGCTAACAAATGGACATAGAAAAGTGTGGCGTTTCTAGACAATGGACTATTATTTAGCAGTTAAAAGGAATGAAGTACTGATGCTTCCTACTACACAGAGGGATCCCGAAAGCTTTATGTTAGGTGAAGCAAGTGAGGCAAAAGCTACGTATATTAGAATCACTTTTAGATGAGATGTCCAGAATAGGTAGTATATACAAACAAAAAGATTGATGGTTCCCAGGGGCTAGGGAATCACCGTTAATAGATACGGGGTTTCTAAAAATGGATTCTTTGCAGAATCAGCTCTGAGACAAAAGCAAATTGATAGTTTCAGTCGTTCTTCAGTGAGCATTTGATCGAGCTTCCTGGACTTTATCTGTCAATGACTCCAGGCATCTTCAATACTTTCTAGCAACATGTTTCTCTGCATATTGCTAATGGCCATTGCTAATTACTCTATAACTTGGGTATCTGTATTTTTTTCACTTTTGTTTTATTTTGGTTTGCATGCAAATTTTGTTTACATTGTGCTTCAAACTATCCTTCATTCATATTGTTTCATACATTCATTCCCACTCTTTGTGTTTTATAAAATTAATCACCACTAAACTATTACCCTGTCTTTCTAGATCCCTGCCAGATCTTCTCTATTTTCCTTTACCCACCCCTTCCTCCACCTGCCAAATTGTGTGACCCTATGATTCTGCCCCACCCTTCCTCACCCCTCTGCTCCCACCCTTCCTCCCTTGGGTCCCCATACAGTTTTGTGATTGTCCCTCTACTTTTACTATAACGATCTACTTTTACTATAATGAACAAATGCAGAATTTATTCTTATTAGACTGAATTAGTCCACTCAGCATCATGCTCTCCAGTCCCTCCCAAGTT
>NW_006399785.1:10832326-10845804 GCF_000299155.1 Elephantulus edwardii
GCATAGGGTCGCTATGAGTCGCAAACAACTCAACGGCACATAACAACAACAACAACATAAAAGATATTTGAAATGGGTAAATCGTTGATTGTAGAAAACTCCATCGTTCTATCCCTAGCCTCTTTTCTGTCATCAAGTCCATGTATTCTGACTACTGATCCTTCTTCCCTGTTCCCAAATTTTGTATTTAGTCAACTATTATTATTAATGCATCTTGATTGCATGCACTATCAAATTCTGCTGCAAAAGTTGGTAGAAATCATCTATTTCCTCCTCTTTTGCTCTGATTGTTGGTGCATATATTCCAATGATAGTGTTATTCACTGGACTTCCTTGTATACATATGGCTATTATCCTGTCACTCATAACATTGTTATTTCAAGATGGATCTAGAGATTACTTTTTTAATTATGAAAGCATCCCTTTTTATCCTCACCCTCTCCAACATAGTAGATCATGATTGTCTAATTCAAAATGTCCCATACCAATCCATTTATTTCACCAATACTTAGTATGTCAATATTCATACTTTCTATTTCCTGAAGCACTTGCTGCAGAAGGTTAAGGATTGCAGCCTTCAATATGGATTGAAGCTCAACATCCAGAAAATGAAGATTCTCACCGCTGAGCTGTTTGGCAGCATCTTGATAGATAGTGAAGAGACTGAGATTGTTGATAGCTTTAGTTTGCTTGGCTCTATAATCAACGCTTTTGGTACCAGCAGCCAGGAAGTTAAAAGATGAATTGCACTGGGAAAGTCTGCTGTCAGAGACCTCTCCAAGATACTGAGGACCAAACGATGTCAGTCTGGAAACTAAGGTGCGCCTGATACAGGCCATAGTCTTTGTCATTACTTGCTATGCATCAGAGAGCTGGACAATAATTAGGGATGATAGAAGGAGAGTTGATGCCTTTGAGCTTTAGTGCTGGAGAAGAGTATTGAATATATCATGGACTGCTAGGAGATCAAACAAGTTCTTCCTGGAGAGGATGAAGCCAGGCTGCTCCTTGGAAGCAAGGATTCTGAGTCTTCGTCTGACATACTTTGAATATGTTGCAAGGAGGGACCAGTCCTTGGAGAGAGACCTCGTGCTTGGGAGGGTAAAGAAACAGCACAGGAAAGGAAGACCCTCGATGAGATATATTGATTCCATCACTGGAGTAATGGAGATAGGCGTGTCAGAGGCAATGAGATTGGCAAAGGATAGAGCAGGGTTTAGGGCTGTTGTACACAGGTTTGGTAAGAACTGCAAGTGACTCGATGGCACATAACAACAACAACAACATTTCTTTCTTAGCATTGTCCAATTTTCCTATTTCATGCTTCTCACATTTCATGTTCTAATCACTATTGTCTGTTTACAACACTTCTTCTCTAACCACTGACCTGCTTTATGTGTCCCATCAAAGGGAGGCATTCACTGGCCACACTCCTGGATTTTCTATTGTTTCTGTGGTTGTTTGGTGCCTTGAATCAGCTTTGTCTTATCTAGTTCCTACTTACAATAGGGTTCATGGGGTTTTCGGAGCCTGGTCATTTTAGAGGTGGATGGTCAATCATTCTTCCTAGTCTGTCTTAATCTGAGAGCTCCACTAAAACTTGCCTACCATGGGTGACCACTCTGGGTTTTGATGTACCAGTGGCACAGCTTTCAGCATCACAGCAACTCACAAGTACAGCAAACTGACAGACAAGAACAGCACTAATTAAAAAACTGATAAGCAAGCAAGAACACAGATCCTGGCCTGTCAATAATCACATTCAATGTGAATGGACTAAATGCACCAAGTAAGAGAAAAAAGCAACATATTGGATAAAAAAACAAAGCCCATGAATATGTTCTCTACTAGAGACACATTTAAGAAATGAGGAGAAAGATTAAAAAATCAAAGCCTAGGGTGAAAATACCCATCAAATAGCATCCACAAAAAAGCAGGCATTCCCTTTGTGAACAGGGACCAGCTAAGGATGCCCACTGTCACCAGTCCTGTTAAATATTGTATTGTAGGTACTTGTTTGCGCAATCTGGCAAAAGAAGGAAGTAAGAGGCATCCAGATCAGCAAAGAGATGGTGAAACTGTTGCTGTATGCAGATGATAAAGCAGTGTGCACTGAAAACCCCAAGGACTCAGTAAAAAACTCTATCAGAGCTATCAACTTGGTAGAATGGCAGGATACGGGATTAACATACAAAAGTCAGTGCTATTCCTCCACAGTAACAAAGAAAACACAGAGAAGGAAACCAAGAACGCAATATCATATACAATAAATAACTACAAATTGAGATATTTAAGATGAAACCTAACTAGAGACACAAAAGGCCTTTATAAAGAAAACTACAAAACACTTCTGCAAGAAACAATGAAAGACCTAAATAAATGTAAAAATGTTGCCTGTTCATGGATGTTGTTGTCCTTGTGATGTGTCATTGAGTTGCCTGAGACTCATAGCAGCACCTCTGAAGCCTACCCTATGTTGAAACAGTCTCATTGACTCCAACTTAGTCCCATTGCCCCAGTTACTTTGTCAATCCATTTTATCCAAGGTCTTCCCTTCTGTGCTGTCCTTCCACCATTCCAAGCATGATGTCTTTCTCCAAGGACTGGCCCTTCCTGCCCACATTCCCAAAATATGTGATACAGAGCTTCAAAATCCTTGTCCTCCAAGGAGCAGTCTAGTGTCACCCTCTCCACGATTAACCTATTTGTTCTCATGACAGTCTATGGAATTTTAAATATTCTTCTCCAGTATCATAACTCGAAAGCATCACTTTTTCTGCATCATTAGTCACTGTCTGTCTCTCAGACGCAGAGCAAGTAATTGCAAAGGCCATGACCTGGATTAGGCACACCTTAGTCTCTAAACTGACATTGCTACTCTTTAGCACTTTGGAGAGGTCCCTGACAGCAGACTTCTCTACTGCAATTTGTCTTTTGATTTCCTGATTGATGATGCCAAGAATGTTGATTGTGGAGCTGAAGAAGCTGAAATTGTTAACAACCTCAATTTCCATTCCATGCATCATGATGCTGTCAATTGGTCCAGTGGTGAGAATTTTTGTTTTCTTGATGTTAACCTTAAATCCATATTGAAGACTACAATACGTGACCTTCTGCAGCAAGGCTTCAATACTCCACAGTTTCAGCAAGCAAGGTTTTATCATTTGCATAACATAGGTTTTTGATGACAATCCTGGTGCCACACTCCTCCTTATTATTAAGTCCAGCCTCCTAAATTATCTATTCTGCATATAGGTTGACAAGGTATGGAGACAGGACATATCGCTGATACATTCCCTTCCTAATTTTGAACCATGAAGTGTTTCCTTCTTCAGGCCAGAGGGCTTTAGGCCCAAACTAGAACTAGAGGGGACATCACCCTCTCCTGGGAATTTCTCCTACTGTTACAGCAGCATTCTTCAAATAAAGAACAGAGGCACTAATGACAAGAAATTAGTCCTAGAGCAGAAATTCAGGGGTAAGGACTTCTCAGAACCATCTGAGACAGAAATCCTTCCCTAAATCTAGTACCTGGAATTTGGACTTGCATTGTTGTTATGTGCCATCAAGTTGCTTGGAATTCATAGTAATCCTATGCACAACAGCTCTCAACCTTGCTCTATCTGGGGCCAATTTTGTTGTCTCTGACACACTTATCCCAATTATTCCAGTCACTGAGTCAATCCATCTAATCCGAGGTCTCCCTTTCTTGGGCTGTCCATTTAACCTTTCAAAGACTATGTCCTTCTACAATGACTGGTTCATCCTACAACATGTCCAAAGTATGTCAAATGGAGCTTCAAAATCCTAACCTCCAAAGAGGGCTTTCTTTCACTCTCTGCAGGATGGACCTATTTGTCCTCTTAGCAGTCCGTGGTTTACTCTTCTCTAGCACCACAACTCAAAGGCACACATTCTTCTTCTATCATTTTTAGTCTTTGTCCTGCTCTCTGATACATAGCAAGTAATTGTGAAGACCATGACCCAGATCAAGTGCACCTTAGTCTCCAGACTGACATTGTTGCTATTCAGTAAACTGGAGAGGTCTCTGATAGCAGTTCCCAAGGCAGTTCGTCTTTTGATTTCCTCAATGCCAGTGCCAAGAATTGTTGTTTGTTGAGCCAAGCAAGGTGAAGCTGTTAACAATAACAATCTTTTCACCATCTATCATGATGCGGCCAATTGGCCCACTGGTGAGAAATCTTTGTTTCCTTGATGTTGAACTTCAATCCATATTGAAGCCTGCAGTCCTTGACTTTCTGCAGAAAATGCCTTAGCTCTTCCTCAGCATCCTAAACTCAAGAGATACTAGCAGCAGCATGAGCTGTCAGAAGCATGAGGCATTAAACATCACAGAAGTGAATTGAGACCTAAACAGTCATATCAAGAGTTGGCTGAAGGGAGGGAAGTATTGAGGGGGGTAGGTGGGGCTGGAGGGGAATGCTGGTGGAGAGGAGAAAGGGATGGGTCAAGATACATGGGCCAAGGGGTAGAGGTGCAACACTAAATCTATTGGTTACTTCTATAATGGGGAGATGTCTTTCTTTCATCTTCTCCTCTGTGTAATCCTTGTCTGTCAGATACTATTTTAAAGCTGAGCATTCAGATTAAGACAGCCTAGGAAGATAATGAGGATAGTGTGTCAGGAAGTGTAAAGATGTCACAGGATACGACAGGCTTCAGATTTGTTGTTTATCGGGTTGCTGTGATTTGTATTCAACTCGATGTATTCAATGATAAGAAAATGAAGTAGGACTGGCCATCCACTATCAAACTAACAAGCCCTTGAATACTCTAAGTACAATAGAGCACACTTAGAGTAGACTGGCAGATATGGCAACTGAGGCTGAACCCTCAAATTTGGAAGCACAAATGAGAAGAACTAAGAAAATAACTTGCATCTCAACCACCAACTGGCATGATGGGTAGAATTCCAGTCACAGATAGCATAAAGTGTTGCCATAGGAATCTGAATCAGAAGTAAAGTTTTTTTTTTTGGGGGGGGGGTAACTAAAACTTTCTAGAATAATGATAACCATCATAACAACATAAGGTGTTGAAGAATAAACATGATCTCAGTACAATGGTAAGGTCAGTATTGGTGACCCTCTACCAGATGAAAACCATTTAGTGCCTAAGGTCTCAGAGCCAGGAGCTTCTCTGACTTGTTCTGGCTTGTCTCAGCATCCACTGCACCTGTGTCTTGGTGGGACGTGGGCTGGTTCCTGTCCTAAGTTCTGAAAGAGAAAGAGGATGTGCCGAGGAATGGACATGGCTGTCTGAGCTCCTGGCTTCCTGGTTCTTCCTCAGAGAAATGCCATTAGGAAGGGGAGCTCCTTAGAGCCAAGGGAAGACTTTAATGATTAAAGCCAGAATGTCTGAAGGGGACTGTTCATTGTTTGTGAAGATAGTGGAGTGGTACATACGACTACATGGTGAGATATATTGGCAGTTAATTGTTGAAGAAGGGAAGTGAACACAACGCAGACATTATGGAAAAGCAAACAAACAACATTGCTCTGACTTACAGCTCTGGTGGCATGGTTTTTATGAAGTTGTCCCACTAACTCAAATCTCTGTCTCTCTGGAGGTTCAAATCCGTTGGCTGCTCTGCAAGAGAATGGGCAACCTCCTCCTGTGAGCTTTACATCCTCAGAACCCCCCTGGAGGATCAGCTATGAGTGGGTTCCAACTCAAAACAATGATCCACACAGTCTGCCTTTGCATAGTCAATAAAACACAGACATTCTTCTAGTACTCTCTCTGTTCAGCAAAGACCCATCTGAAATTGGCTATAATTTCCCTAGTGATACAGCCTCTTCTACACCTACCTTTCACATGTGGTAATTGTAGTTCTCTGTCGATGTACTGTTCCAGTCATGTTTGGATACTCTTCAATAGGATCTTGGTTACATGTAATATTGTTCAATAATTTCCACACTCTATCAACTTTTTTGGGAATCAGAATAAGTAGGGATCTCTTCCAGGTGGTTGTCCTCCAGATTTTTTGGCACAACCTGTTGAGCATGTCTAGAGCAGCATCTATCTGTGTGTTGAAATATGTCCATTGGTATGCCATCAACTGTGTTCATGCAAAACCTATATTTAGACCAGGAAGGTAATAATCAGAACAGAGCAAGAAACACTACCTGGTTCAAAATCAGGAAAGGTGTAAGCCAGGGATCCGTTCTATCTCCATACTTTTCAATCTATTTGTGGAACAGAACATCTGGAAGATTGGACAGCATGAGGAATGTGGCATCAGGATTAGAGGAAGACTCATCAATAATCTGCAATATGCAGATGATACAACCTTGCTTGCTGAAACTGAGAAGGACATAAGGTATGCTGCAGAAGGTCAAGGGATGTAGTCTTCTTCAATATAGTTTGAAACTCAACATCAAGAAAACAAAGATTCTCACCACTGGGCCTATGACAACATCATAATAGATGGAGAAGTGATTGAGGTTGTTAACAATTTCAGCTTGTTTGATTCTATGATAAACACTCTTGGCACCAGCAGTCAGGGAATCAAAAGATGGAATGCATTGAGAAACTCTGCTATCAGGGACCTCTCCAGAGTGCTAACGAGCAACAATGTTAGTATAGAGACTAAGGTGCCTTAATCCAGGTCATGGTCTTCACAGTTACTTGCTATACATCAGACAACTAGACAATGACTAAGGATTACAGAAGAAGAATTGATGCCTTTGAGTTATGGTGCTGGGGGAGAATATTGAACATACCATGGATTGTCAAGAGAACAAGCAAATCTGTCCCAGAGAAGGTGAAACCAAGTTGTTCCTTGGAAGCAAAGATTTTAGAGCTCTGTCTCATATACTTTGGGTATGTTGTCAGGAAGGACCTGTCCTTAGAAAAGGACATCATGCTCGGAAGAGTAGAGGGACACTGAAAGAGAGGAAAAGACCTTGGACAGGACTGACACAGTAACTGGGCTAGTGGGGTAGGTGGCTTGGAGATAGCTAGATTGACTCAGGATAATGCAGGGTGTCGAGCTATTGTGCATAGGGCCACTATAAGTTAGGGACGACTTGATGGCACATAACAACAACAAGAAAAAACATAGATAATTTGTCGACACTCTTTTAAAAATCCTATTAAATATGAGACTTAGTCTTGAAGGACTTCTTATTGATAGATAACGTCTTCACTGTTGATGCTCTTTTGTCTCTTGGTAACATTTAGAAGTTTTAGTTTATTTGTGTGAGTTACATTTCATGATAACTTTGCAGTTAGATAAGCTATTGTGTGATTTCCTAAAGTCTTTCCTAAACTTTGTATAGTTTTTTGCATCTAATTACATTGACTTGTACCATCAGAAAAGTATTAATAGTAATATCATAAACTTCCTTTTATTGTTTCTGACTTTAATACTTCTATATTTTTATTAAACAAGGTGAGGGCTGTTGGTTTGTGACAGGCATGTATGTGTAATGTTATAGTAATAAAAGTTGGCCTGTCAACTCAAAAGCAGGGAGTTAAAAGCCAACTACTCCACTGGAGAGTTATGGGCAATCTCCTTCCATGCAATTTACAGCCTCTGAAAACCTGCTGGAGGGTCAGCTGTGATTTGACTCAGACTCAATTCCAATGAGAGTTTATTTAACGTAAAAATGGGTGTTGAATTCTATCAAATATATATTGTTGTTGTTGTTATGTGCCATTGAGTCAACTGCAACTCATAGTGACCCTATGCACAAAAGCTCTGAACTCTGCTCTATCCTGAGCCAATCTCACTGTCTCTTACACACTTACCCCAGTTACCCCTTATTACCCCAATTACTGTGTCAATCCCTCTCCTCCATGGTCTTCCTCTCTTGCACTGTCCTCCCAGCCTTCCAAGCATGATGTCCTTCTCTGAGAACTGGTCCCTCGTGGCAACATGCACAAAGTATGCTACAAGGAGCCTCAAAATCCTTGCCTCAAAGGAGAAACTTGGTTTCACCTTGTTCAGGATATACTTGTTTGTACTCTTGGTAATCCATGATATATTTAATACTCCTCTCCAGCACCACAATTCAAAGACATCATTCTTCTTCTGTCATCTTTGGTCATTGCCCAGCTCTCTGATGCCAAGAAATTGTGAAGATATTGGTCTTGGTCAGGTACACCTTAGTCTCTAGACTGACATAGTTGTACTCTAGTATTCTGTGGAGGTCCCTGACAGTAGATTTTCCTAAAGGAATTCATCTTTTGATTTCCTGGTGCCAAGAATGTTGATTGTGGAACCAAGAAAGCTGAAATTGTTAATAATCTCAATCTCTTCTCCACCTATCTGGGTGTTGTATCAATAGACATAATATTATTTTTATTTTTGTTATTATGATAAATCTTATTAATAAGGATAAATATGTTTGGCGTCTGGTGAAATGAATACTCAAGACAATTTCTTTATATGCATCAATTAAATGTAATCCTCACCAACAGAAGAACTTAGTTGTTCTCAACTCATAATAATACACATTCTCAGAGACAAAATAACTTGAACAAGATCACAGAGCCAATAAATCCCAGAGAAGAGAGAGATTGACATCTGGGCAATTATTTGAGTCCAAACACTGTGTAATATTTCATCTTGATAGATTTGTTCATAATAAATTATTCCTTCATTCCTTAAACAGATCCTTTGTGCTCAGTTTCTTTTGTTGTATTGTTGAGAATATATACAGTAAAGCACACACTGATTCAGCAGTATCTACATGTCTGACTTAAGGATATTCCTAATATTCTACTAGTTGTACAACCATGCTCCACCTCCTTTTCTGAGCTTTTCCTCCTTCATGAATATAGTCTCTGTCTCTATGTACCCAATCCAACTCTTCAGATTTCTGTAGCCAGTTTGATTCTATTTGCCGCTCTATTGGCATCCAGTTGATTCCAACATAGGACAACCTTTAAGTGGACTTCCATATAATCTTATGGATTGTAGAGTGTCTTATCAGGAGGGCTCTGCCTCATCTCTCTCACAAAGAGCAGCTGGTGGGTTCGAATAGTTGACTTTACAGTTTACTACCTAACATTTAACATACCATTTGACCAGAATAAAGTCAAATGTATCTTATAAAGGCAGATATATTTTTGCTGTTGCTATTGTTGTTATTATGTGCACTCGAGTGAAGGTTTCCTCTGGAGCAGGGGACGGCCTTTCCCACACATGGAAGGATGGAGGCACAATGTTGAACGCTTTGTTTTCTGGTTTTGACAACTCTTACACTCTATGGGACCTGAGCTTCTACCTCCCTCATCTTGTGGGTATTTGTTTCAACTGTCATTCCACCCTGCCTCTCCTTAATTCTTCCTGATGCTGCCTGACTCTGACCCTAACAATTGAGTATGAAAAGACAGAGGGATTTTAGTCTGCTTGTTTGTTTTAGATGGGTTGGCTTTGAGGGCATTCAGAACACCCAAGCAGAGTGGCTTAAATATAATTGGATGTAAGTTATGAATGTTATGTTGTTACTGTTTGCTTTTAAGTCAGAGTTGACCCAGACCCATAGTTGACCCTCCATTGGATTCTCAGAGGCAGTCAATCACACAGGTGTTAATTATGGATCCAGGCAAGATGAAACTGTTGACAGTTTCAATCTCCCCTCCATCCATCATGACTCTGCCTATCGATCCAGTGGTAAGAATTCTTGTTTTCCTGATTTTGAGAGGCAATCCATACTGAAGACTGCATTCCTTGATCTTCTGCAACAAGTGTTTCATGTCCTCCTCACTTTTAGCAAGCAAGGTTGTGTCATCTGCATAACGCAGGCTATTGATGAGTCTCCCTCCAATCCTGATGCCACTCTCCTCCTCATAGTGTCTAGCTTCTCAGATAATTTGTTCAGCATGCAGATTGAATAAGTATGAAGAGAGAATACAACCCTGACGCACTCCTTTCTCAATTCCAAACCATGCAGTGCTCCCCTGCTCCATTCACACAGCAGCCTCCTGGTCCAGGTAGAGGTTCCACATAAGCACAGCTAAGTGCTCTGGGATTCCCATTCCTCTCAACAACAACCACAACTTGTTATTATCCACACAGTCAAATGCCTTTGCATAGTCAAATAAGAAGATACACTGCACTGGAAAAATCTGTAGGTAGGGACCTCTCCAAATTATTGAGGAGTACTGATGTCAGTTTGAGGACTAAGGTGTATCTGATTCAGGCTGTGGTCTTTCTGATCACTTGCTATGCATCTGAGAGCTGGACAATGAATAAGGATGACAGAAGAATTGATGCCTTTGAGCTGTGGTGTGAGAGGGTGCAGTTTGAATGCTTTTTGGAGGCAAGTATGATGAGACTTTGCTTCACATACTTTGGGAATGTCACTGGAAGGGGCTAAAAGACATGATGTTGGGAAGGGTGGAGGGTCAGCAAAGGAGAGAAAGACCTTCAACCAGATGGATTGGCACAGTAACTGTAGCAATGGGCCCTTGTGTGTTGGTAAGTATGAGAATGGTGTATGACAGAACAGGGTTCAGACCTTTAGTTCATAGAGTCGCTATGAGTTCTTATAGCGGCACCTTGATGGCACCTAACAGCAACAACAAAAATCACACAGGAGGAGAGTGCCCATCCTCCTATAGAGCATCTGGTGGATCCGAACTGCGTGCCTTTGGGATTGCAGTGCAACAACTTGCCACTAGGCCACAAGCATGGACCTTTTGAATGTCTTGTATCTAAGCCTTTGATGATAATTGTGAAAATCAAAACCCAAGAAGAGAAAGTGAAGAGCTTTCAGAAGAGAACCTGGGACTGGGCCACAACACTAAGATTGGGGGTGACTCTCATTCACCTCCAGATAATCTTCACATGTCAGTGCTTCCTCTGTTTCACTCCTCATGGAAATTCTTCGACTTTTGGGATTCTAAGAGAAAGATCCTGGAGACCTTCTGAAAGAAGAACCTGAAAATGTGGGTCCTGTGTATTTTCTGTTGGTTCTTCTCTGAAAGGACATGATTGATGTCCATAGTCAGGGCTAAGAGATAGCACCACCTTCCAGGTGTTTGTTGATTTTTTTTTTCTGTTCCAGTTTTAGAATGTGAGTAAATGTTTTTAATAACATTGTGGTTTATAACTTGCTATATGAACCCAGAGAGTCTCTTAAAACAGAACATATAGGGTTTAATAATAAAAAAAAAACCTTTCTAATGCTCTGATGTAATCATAGGGACATTACCTTTGTCCTGCGAGAGATCCGTCTGCTTATGACAATTCCACAGATTCATTATCTAAGGGAAGTGTTGGCAACTGCTTAATACGGCTCTCTGGAATCATCTGTGCATATGACCATGTTAATATCTAGAGTTCATTTTTTAAAAAATCCTTTGTTAATGGCTAACTTACATTTTCTGGCCTATAGCCTTTCAGAAAACTCCAGAATCTGCCTTCCCCTAAAAAGATCTAACTCTTAGTATGTGCACTTTCTTTCCTCTTATATTTGGTAGACTGCCTTCATTGTCTTCAATTCTAATTTGGTAAGGGAATGGCCTCATTTAAATAAAAGTAGCTATAGTCATGTTTTCCTTTAGTATATTTACATGTTGATTCAACTCTTAACTACATATGTTTACCCAGGTTTTGTCTGATTAGAGATCTTTAACCCCTCAGAAAACCGTCATTTCCTTATTAATTTCCCAGTGGCCTTAGGCAATTTCTAGCTGTGGCAGTGTCTCTGTGAATAAACAGGCTTTATTGTTCATGGCTTTCTGACGGAGAAAAATACTTTTGATATACTTAAAATGCTGATTACTAAATGAAGTCTGAAGAATACTCATTAGCTTTGATAATACGCAAAACAATTGAGTTCTCACTACACATGCCAAAGCTTGGGGATTTTAGAAATGATGAATTCCTGGCTCTTAGTGAGGTTGGCAACAGTAGCGAACTGATATTGGGTGCCTGCTCCAAGTTGGGTGTTCAATTATTAATATTGACTAATTCATAATAATTTATTAGAATATTAATAATATATGTTTGTAGAATGCCAAAGAGTCCCTGGATGGTAGAACTCTCCATTTTAATGTACTTAACGGTTAACCAGATGGTTGGGGGTATGAATCCATTCCAAGGGACCTCTGAAGAAAGTTCTGCTAATTTACTTAGGAAAGGTCAGTGAGGGAGAGGTCAGTTGTTTTCTGCTACAAATGACGTCATCGTGTGTTGGGGTGCTATGACTTGGAAACCACTTGATGGCCATTGGTTATGGCATGTCCTGGACTCTGAACAAGGAGAAATCGAAGCAGCAACAGTTATGAGGTAGTTACAATCTAGTGGAGGTATTGCCCTGTTAATCCACACACATATGCATGTAATGTCAAAAAAAAGTCAATCCCATCTTGGAAAGGAAGACAATTCTAAGAGTGCAAATGCAAAAGGAACTCACATCCAGTCTAGTGGGAGAGCTCAGAAGACTGTCAAAAAAAGGTCAATCACATCTTGGAAAGGAAGACAATTCTAAGAGTGCAAATGCAAAAGGAACTCACGTCCAGTCTAGTGGGAGAGCTCAGAAGACTCCCCTGAGAAGGACGTCTTGCCACTAGGGGGATCCGTTAAAAATGAAGACCCCCTCAGTGACATGGACCAACACAGTTCCTCTTCAAGGAATCACCCAGGGCCAGGCGGCATTGTGTTTACATAGCTCACCATGGTTGGAGTTGGCTAGAAGGCAACTAATGACACCATCAAGTTGATCTGAGGGAAAGAGATACGGAAGGCTTATTCCCAGTTTACATTGGTGGTACCATCATCCAAAAACTCAAATTCACTGCCATTAAATCAGAATCACTTTCTAGCTGATGGTCCAGTGAATTATAGTGAGGCTATACATGATCCAGTTGTTGTAATGTATGGTCTAGTTGAAATGGACACATAACTGACCCTCCAGTGGGTTTTCAGAAGCAGTAAATCACAAAGGAGGAGACTTCCCATCTTTCTTTTGCAGAGCAGATGGCAGATTTGAACCACACACCTTTGGGTTAGCAGCTTAATAATTTACCACTAAGCCACCAGAGATCTCTTAATAGCCCAGAGCAGTGGCTAAAAGCTGGAGGGTTTGGCCAAGAATCTCTAGGTAACCAACTGATCTACTAACTGGTTGACTTTTGACAAATTACTTAATCCCTCAGACCTCAGTTTGCTAAGATAAAACTTGAAATAATAGCAGTAACATTCTTGTGAGAAACAAGCCAATTTTTTTTCAAGCATCAGGCTTAGAACAGAACTCAAGGTATCATATTCCTCTCAAACTGTCGGCTCTTTTTCTGTTCAGGGGAGGTATGATAGGAGTAGAGTGGAATATTTCTCAAGTAGATATATGCATACCCATGTTTATTGCGGCTTATTTACAATAGCAAGGAGTTGGAAACAACCCAAATGCCCATCAACAAACGAATGGGTAGAGAAGCTGTGGTATATTCGCACAGTGGAATATTATGCTGCATTGAAAAACAAGGAACTCATGCAATAT
>NW_006399785.1:10846197-10850257 GCF_000299155.1 Elephantulus edwardii
AACAATGAATGAATGGAATTCCAAAATCTCTATAGATGTTCATTGAAATGAAAAATAAATTTAAAAAAAGAAAAAGAATTTAAACCTGAAACAACTGTTGGATGCCGAGCTTTTTTATTAACCTAAGTTTAAAAGTATTAGCTTCACAGAATCTTTTTGGATATGTAGTCATGAGTCAGTGTAGAAAAGTCAATAGTGAAATTGTAAAAACTAGAAATAGTTGCACCTCAGTTTCTTCACTTGTATAATGGGGACATCAAGAGCATTTTCTTTAGAGTATAACTGACCCTCAGAGGATTTTCTTAATTGTTATCTTTATTAAAGAAGATTGCTAGGACTTTCCCTCCACACTGCTGCTGGGTGGATTTGAACTGTCAACCCTTCAGTGACCAGCCAAGCTAACTGCTCCCTCTTGTAACCTTAATCTGTTAAGCAAGCAATTCCTCTTTACACCTGGTGGAGGCGTGATGCTTGTTTTGATGTGATTCTCCAAGTGCATGGTGATTTGGAGTTCTGGATGTGGACAGCGATTGACAGTCCAGGCATTGAGCATCTTTGGGGCCAGGACTGGAGTCTGCTGAGGATGGAGGTGGTGCCCTCCACCTCCGGCCCCACTACTGTCTTGTGTCTCGGGTTGTGACAAGTTGCACAGGTCTCTTCTGAGCCTGACAGAATGGTCTGCCTAAGAGAGGCCTGTCTCTGTATCTGTCCGTTCCTTTGACTTTAGCTTACTCATTCTCAGTCATCTAGTCAAGAAGTGTCAGAAGAGAGCCTCTTGAAGATGTGTTTGTGGAGCTGAGAAATGGAGGGGTTTTGAGAGTAGTTGTGCATTCCCTGAGATGAGAGCCAGTGCTTGGGTATTAAAGCCTCTGTTTGTTGGGCACTTTGCATTTGGGTAGTATCATCACAGGAAGAAGAAATCGTCCTGTTTGAGTGGGTGAGGCTGACATTAGGAAGAGAGAACAGAAAGCATTGATCTAAACCACATCTGAAGCAGAGACCTTTTTACTCTCTGGATAGCCTTTGCTTTATAAGTATGCCAAGTAATAGGAAAAAACTCGAATATTAAGTGGTTGACATAGTTTAATACTAATAAAAGGGAGTTGGGAGAGACTACTGTTCTCTTTTCCTTTTCATTGTTTTTGTAACAATAAAACTCTAATTACAAAAACTCATTGATAGAATTAAGAGGTCAAAAAATTATCAATAAGATATAATGTAAGAAAATTAGAAGAGTGGGATTTTAAAATGCTTTATACTCCTCAGTCATCATCACCTTAAATGCTTTGGTATTTTCAACTAATATAGTTTGCTTAACCAGACACTATTAGTACATTCAAATAGTAGTGATTGTAGTGGTGGTGGTGGTGGTGGTGGTGGTTTTCATTATTCGGTTCCATCGTGTCATAGACAACTCCTAGTGACCCTATGAAAGACCTGAGCACTGTTCATAGAGTTTCCAGTGGCAAGCCATTTCATAAATGGATGCCACTCCTGCTTCCAAGCTTGTTTTAATCGTGAAGCCCCACTAAATACTGTCTACGATGAGTAACCATTATCACATTTGGCACATCAGTGTCACAATGTTTAGCATCACAGCAACCACAAGTTACCTCTGTACAGCAATAAACAGACCAGTGCTATACCACGTAGAATACATGACAAGAATTAATGTAAACCAGGCCTGATGGCCACAGATTAAATTCGCCCACCTTGGGCTTGGTAGCATAACTCTCTGTCCACTAGGCCACTGTAGCTCTCTCTATGTTGTCATTGTTATTGTTGTCAAGTGCCGTCGAGTCGTAGACATCTCATAGTGACCCTATGAATAAAAGGCCTGAGCACTCTTCATAGAGTTTCCAGAGGCAAGCTATCACCGAAGTGGATGCCACTCCTGCTTCCAAGCTTGTTTTAATCAGGAAGCTCCACCAAACACTGTCCACCATGGGTAACCATTATCACATTTGAGACATCAGGGTCACAATGTTTAGCATCACAGCAACCATGAGTTACCTCTGTACAGCAATGCGTAGACCAGTGCTATACTATGTGTAAGAATGTTTGACAAAAAACAATTTAAACCAGGCCTGAGGGCCTCAGATTAAAATCACCCACCTTGGACTTGGTAGCATAACTTTCTATCCAATAGGCCAACAGAGATCTCTCTAAACAGTAGTGGTAGCAAAGAATCTTGGATGTACTATAGACATCCAGAAGAAGGAACAAATTAGACTTAAAAGAAACACAATCAGAACATTTCTTAGATATGAAGATGGTGAGGTTTCAGCTCAACCCCTTTGTACAAGGCTGCAGGGAGACCAATTGCTAGAGAAAGGGAGGGAAAAAAACCTATGTTTGGTAAAATATGGGGTCAACAAAATTAAAAGGAATCTCCAATGAAATCTATTAAGCAATAGGTACAGAGATGGATTCAAACACACTGATGATCTTGAAAGTGGTACAGGACAGGCAATGTTTATCCAGTTCTGTGTAAGATTCTCATGAATCAGAATCAACTCCACAGCAGCTCACAAAACTTGAGGGGAAAAATAACAGTGAAAAGCTATCCATCTGTGCCATCAAGAAACAGCTATTGATGAAGCAGGCTTAAAAGGACAATGAATAAGGATAACAGAAGAAGGAGGATTGTGGTTTAAACATACTGAAGATCCCATGGACTGCCAAAACAGCAAAACAACTGTGTCTTGGAGGAAATGCAACCACAGAGCTCCTTAGAGACAAGCTTTGTCTCACATACTTGGAGAAGGTTGTCAGGAAGGACCAGTTCTTGGGAAAAGCCTTCATGCTTGGAAAGGTGGAGGGTCAGAGAAAGAGCAAGAGGTTCCACATGATGGGTTGACACAGTGACTGTGACAATGGCCTTGTTGTGCATATCAGAGACTGTTAGGACGGGGCAGGATAGGGCGCATTTCAGACCTCTTGTTCATAGGGTCACTATGAGTCACAGTAGATTTTGTGGCATCTAACAACAAGAACAATGTAACCCAAGCAAGTTAGGACAAGGACTGATTTGGATAGAAAAATCTCTTTTTCAGCAGTCTAACCAAAGGCCTCGAAAAGGACACACCTCGAGTGAAGAAGACTCAGCAAATAGTCAAAGACTTTGCAACATTAGGAATTGGCAAGGTTTCATTCTTCTTAGCTTGATAATAAATGACCATGGAAACAGCCAGCAGGAAAGTAAAACAAGCATTGAATTCAGCAAACTGGCAGCAAAAGACTTCTTTAGAGTGTTAAAAGTAAAGATAAATAAATATGCCAGATCCAAACTATGTACTTTTTGATTGTCTCATAAGCGGAAGAAAGCTGGGCAATGAAAATAGAAAATCAAAGAAGAAATGAAGCATTTCAGTTGTGGTCTTGGCAAGGACTACTGAGTATACCATGAAGTGCCAGAGGAATGAACAATTCAGTGTTAGAAGAAATGGGACAAAAATATTCCTTGGAAACTAGGATGGGAGGACATGGTCTCCCTTATATTGGATATGTCATCAGAAGAGATCAGTATCTGGAAAAGGACATATCTGGACAGAGCAGTTGCTATGTACCATGGAGTCAGAACCGACTTATAGCTGACCCTCCAGCAGGTTTTCAGAGGCGGTTAATCACATGGGAGGAGACTGCCTACCCTTCTGCCATGGAGCACCTGGTGGCCCCAAACCACGTGCCTTCAGGATTGCAGCACAGACTCTTGTAAGTAAAGGGCAAGTGAAAAAGAGAGACCCTCCATGACATGAATTGGCAATGGCTGCGGAAATGAATTCAAACTTGGTAACGATTTTGTGGAAAGATAGCATTTCGTTCTGTTATTCATAGGGTCACTATGATTCAGTGTCAACACGAGAACACCTAAAAATAAACCACAACAGCAACACCCTGGGGCCTGGAAGAGGGCCCAGATATAGCAGAGGTTCAACAAACTTTTTGAATGAATGAACAAATAACCAAACAATGCACCAAAGACTATAAATCAGACAGAAAAGGGGGAATAATTTCACCAGAAGAACAGAGTATTCAGAAAGCACATGCTGTTTTAATA
>NW_006399785.1:10851343-10852059 GCF_000299155.1 Elephantulus edwardii
GTAGATTGATTCAGTGACTGGGGTAATAGGGGTAGGAGACAGTGAGATCAGCACAGGATAGAGCAGGGTTTAGAGCTGTAGCACATAGGGTTGCTATGAGTCACAGGCAACTTAATGGCACATAACAACAGCGACATGTAAGTCTTATTCAATTCCTTTAACTGCTTTAAGGAGCTACCACTTGTGTGTTACCTATAGTTCTGTGGTGTCTTGCATGTTGACGTAGCTAGAAGCTGTATCAAACATCTCAAATACCAGCAAGGGCCACCACGGTGGATAAGTTCTAAAAGAATTCCCAGAATAAGAACAACTTTCAGCTTGTTCAGCTCCACAATCAACACTCTGGGCACCAGCAGTCAAGAAATGAAAAGATAAATTGTATTAGGTAAATGTGCTGTCAGGGACCTTGTCAAAGTGCTAAAGAGCAATGATGTCAAGCTAGAGTCTAAGGTGCACCTGATCCAGACCTGCTGTGCTTCAGACAGCTGAGCAATGACTAATGATGACAGAAAAAGAATTGATACCTTGGAGTTGTGGTGCTACAGAAACATAGTGAACATACATGGACCACCAAGAGAACAAACAGGCCTGTCTTAAAGAGGGTGAAACCAAGCTGCTCCTTTACTCCCAGGCTCTGATCTACCTTGAGTTGATTTTTGTATATGGTGTGAGATGTGGATCCTGTTTCAGCTTTCTGCAGGTGGACGTCCAGTTTT
>NW_006399785.1:10852474-10864418 GCF_000299155.1 Elephantulus edwardii
CTGCAGCATGCAGGATCAATGACTTTGTAAATTATTACCTAACTTGGGATAGACTGGAGAGCATTATGCTGAGTGAACTAACTCAGTCCCACAAGGATAAATATTGTGTAAAACCATTATTGTAGAATGAGTATAAGGATCCAGGAGGGGTGGGAGAGGCTAGAAGCAGAAGGATATGGATGTGCAGGGGGAAGAAAGGATTAATCATTGGGTGGTAAAATTTAATGGGGGGAAGTGAGAGAAATGGAAAAAAATGTGTTCAAATTAATATTCAAGTTTAGTAAATAAACTAGTGGAGGAAAAATATGAATGTGAAAGAGCTGCATCCTCAGGAAGTGTCTGCCTTCATGACAAGGATAGTGTACAGCTCTCACCTCATGATGGACTTGCATCTGCTGATGGGAATGTGTCCACGATTAGAAGAGACAACTGGAAATATTCCTCAATAATAAGAGCATGGAATGCACAACATATGAATCAAGGACAATTAGAAATCGCCTAAAAGGTGACCCTTGAAGATCAATTGTGGTAGTTGGCGGTGGATGTGGTATTCTTTTGAGTCTAGACCAACTCTAGACCACCCCACCCCCCAGTAGGTTTTCAGAGGCTGAAATTTGCACGGAGGAGATTGCCCATCTTTCTCTGGCAGAACTGCTGATGGATTTGAACTACATGCCTTTGAGTTGGCAGTGTAACTCCTTACCACTAGGCTACCAGAACTCCCTTAAAGATCGATAGCTTAGGTTTTAGTGAGCTAAAATGGACTAGTGTTGGCCATTTTGAGTAAGAAGATTGTATGTTCTACTGTGCTGTGAGTGACAAATTGGTGAGGCATGCTGTCATAGTCATTGCCAAAAAGAACATTTCAGGATCTATCCTGAAGTATAATACTATTAACCATAAGTTAGCATCTCTATGCATACATTATGACTGTTATTCAAATTTATGAACCAGCCACTAAAGCCAAACATGAAGAATTTAAAATTTTTACCAATTTACCCACCCCCTTTATCACAGTTACTATGTCAATCCATCTCATCCAGGATCTTCCTCTCCTGCGCTGTCCCTCCACCCTTCCGAGCATAATGTCCTTCTCCAAGGACTGGTCCCTTCTGGCAACATACCCAAAGTATGTGAGACAGAGCCTCAAAATCCTTGCTTCCAAGGGCAGCCTTGCTTCACCATCTCTAGGATAAGCCTATTTGTTCTCTTGGCAGTGCATGTTCAGTACTCTTCTCCAGCACCACAACTTGAAGGCATTGATTCTTCTGTCATCTTTAGTCATTGTCCAACTCTCTGATTCATGGATACTAATTGCAAAGACCATGGTCTGAATCAGGTGTGCCTTAGTCTGCAGTCTGACATTGATACTCTTTCATACTTTTGAGAGGCCCCTAAAAGAAGCCTTCCTCAGAGTGATTAGTCTTTTGATTTCTTGACTTCCGATACAAGAGTGATCATTGCGGAGCTGAGCAAACTGAAATTATTAATAACTTCAATCTCTTTTTCATTTATCATAGTGTTGCCACATGGCCCAGTGGTGAGAATCCTTGTCTTTTTGATGTTGATCTTCAATCCACACTGAAGACTATAGTCCTTGACCTTCTGCAGCAAGCACTTCAGGTCCTCCCCAGTTTCTGCGAGCCACGTAGTACCATCTTTATAACATAGGTTGTTGATGAGTCTTCTTCCAATCCTAATCCCACTCTCCTCCTCATAGAGCCCAGCCTCCCAAATGACCTGTTTTGCACACAGATTGAAAAGGTATTGAGACAGGATATATCCCTGGCACACTCCTTTCCTGATTTTAAACCATGCAGTGTTTTCTTGCTTTGTTCTAACATCTACTTCCTGGTCTACGTATAGGTTTTGCCTGAGCACAATGAAGTGTTCTGGGATTCCCATTCTTTTCAAGTTTAGCAAGGTTGTTGTGATCCACACAGTCAGAAGCCTTTGCATAGTCAATGAAACACAGATAGATATTCCACTGGTACTCATTGCTTTCATCCAGCATCCATCTGATGTTGGCAATAATGTTGTTGTTGTTGTTGTTATGTGCCATCGAGTTGCTTGCGACTCATAGCAACCCTATGTACAAGAGTTCTAACCTCACCGTCTCAAACGCACTTATTCCCACCTCTGTAGTCACAGAATTGATCCATCTCATCAAAGGTCTTCCTCTCCTTCGCTTCCCCTCCACTCTGCCAAACATGATGTCCCTCTCCAAGGACCAAAATATGTCAGACGAAGCTTCAAAATCCTTGACTCCAGGGAACATTCTGGCTTGACCCTTTCCAGGACAAACCTGTTTGTTCTCCTAGCAGTCCATGGTATAGTCAACACTTTTCTCCAGCACCACAGCTCAAAGGCATCAATTCTCTTTCTATCAACCCTAGTCACCGTCCAACTCTCTGATGCATAGCATGTAATTGCGAAGACCATAGCCCAGATCAGGTGCACCTTAGTCAATAATAGAGATGTCAATATCATCAGTCAGAACCAAACCAGGAGCTGACTGAAGATCAGATCATTAGGTGTTCATGTACAAGCTCAAGTTGAAGCTGAAGAAAATTAAAACAAGTCCACAAGAACCCACATAAATCCTTGACTATATCTCACCTGATTTTAGAAACATCTCAGGAATAGATTTAACTCACCAATATTTAACATTAACGACTGACGAGTTCATGGAATAACATCATGGACACTGCTCATTGAAAAGACCCAAATAGATGTCAGAAGATATTGTGGCCTTGCTTTTGAACACAGAGAAACTAAAGTGAATGAATGAAATGTTGAAGTAAAAGAGTTGAACAGAAGATTTCAAAGAGCAGCTCCAGATGAAAAGTAAAATATATTAAGGAAGTGTGCAAAGACTTGGAGTTAAAAAGGCAAAAGAAGATGATGTTTGGTATTTCTTAAGCTGAAAGAACTGGATCAAAATAGGAAGTGTTTTCTTGCTGTCTTTCTGGTTTCTAGAAAGGACTCAGAATGGTTTACATCAAGTTGCTGTATTGTTACTCTATTCATCACAAAGGAATAAAGTTGGCTCCAAGCTCACAAAGACTGTGGTACTCCAATATTCCTAATCATACAAAATATCACATTTCTGTTTCTTTTTCTCATTTGCTTCTAGGCATAGGCCTTTGAATCTTACTTAATGCCTCCAATCTTCTAGAAATCCTATTCCTTACCCTTAATCTCCATCACATAGCATCCCTGCCACAGGCAAACATAGCTATTTTCTTTGTGAAAAGCAGTATATGTATAAACTGCCTAAGCCATCAGACTTTGTTGTACTTTGATGTAAATAAAGACTGCAGGTGACATTTCCCAAAATACCCTCGGCTAGTTGTTAACAGAGAGGGTCTTAGGGCTGCAATTTGGTAGCTAGGATCCTTTTTTCATGCTGACCATGTCATTCATTGCCTGGAGTGACTACAAAAGCCACAACCAAATAGTCACTCACTTGGCAACACCTCCCTGGGTCTCCCCTTTATGCCAGGCAGTGTTCCAAGTGTAGGTGGTACAGACAGGAATAGAATACAATTCCTCCTTTCAACGAGTTCACAGTCTAATGAGGGATAGAGGCATTAGACAGATGATGACACAGAATCTGACAGGATGAGTATAGTGGGTGGGAGAGACTACATCTAAATGGAGTTCAAGTGGGAAATAACAGAGAAGAGAGAGGGAGGAAAAGAAGAAAGAGAAAATTCCCGACCGAGATGAAAGGCTTTGGTCATCCTTAGTGATAAGAAGCAGACTAACTCAGCCAAAGAGTCACCTGTAGAACATAAGCATAATATGGGCTTCTAAGATCCTGGATAGGTAGACTCTTCAAAGCCACCCGGCCACTCAAGTGTTTCTTCCCTGGATGAAGATGTTGCTGTGTGTCATCAAGTGGGCACTGACCCATAGCTCACCGCTCCCCAACAGGTTTTCAGAGGCAGTAAATGTCATGGGAGGAGATGGTCCACGCATTCGCTGTGGAGCAGCTCGTTGATTCGGACCATGTGTGTTAGGATGGGCAGTGCAATTTCTCACCACCAAGCCACTAGAGCTCCCTGGGATGAGGATGGTTTCATGCTAATCTTAAGCTTGGGAAAGAGCCCGATGGCTTTCAAATGTTTCTAAAGGTTGTAAAAGTTTCATTTTCAAATAAACCAATGATACTTTCCACGTCTTTGCACAGTCAATGAAGCAGAGATAGACATTCTTCTGGTATTCTCTGCTTCCTGCCAAGATCCATCTTACATTAGCTATAATATCCCTAGTACTGCGACCTCTTATCCAGCCTGTAGATCTGGAAGTTCTCCGTTGACATATTGTTCCAAACGTTTTTGGATAATTTTCAGCAGAATCTTGCTTGCATGTGATATCAATGATATTGTTCGATAATTTCCACACTCTGTTGGGTCACCTTTCTTTGGAATGGGAACAAATATCTATCTTTTCCAGTCAGTTGGCCAGCTGGCTGTTCTCCACATTTCCTGGGACAACTTAGTGAGCATATCCACGGCAGTGTCTGTTTGTTGAAATAAATCAATTGGTATGCCGTCAACTCCTGGATCCTTGTTTTTTGCCAATTCCTTCAGAGCAACTTGAACTTCCTCCTTCATCACCATAGACTCTTGCTCATATGTTATTTCATGAAACTCCTCTGTGTCAGCCGATTCCTTCTGATACAGCGACTCTGTGTACTCCGTGTGGATCACAACAAGCTATGGCTGACTCTGAGAAGAATAGGAATCCCAGAACACTTGATTGTGCTAATGCAGAACCTATACTTGGACCAAGAGGCAGGCGTCAGAACAGAGCAGGGAGACACTGGATGGTTTAAAATCAAGAAAGGGGTCCATCAGGGATGTATTTTGTCTCCATACCTTTTCAATCTGTATGCAGAACAGATCATCTGAGACGCTGGGCTTTACGAGAAGGAATGTGGCATCAGGACTGGTGGAAGAATCATCGACAACCTGCGTTATGCAGATGACACAACCCTGCTCACTGAAACTGAGAAGGACCTGAAGTGATTGCTGCAGAAGGTCAAGGACTACAGCCTTCAATATAGATTGAAGCTCAACATCAAGAAAACAAAGATTCTCTCCACTGGGCCATTTGGCAGCATTAGTATGGATGGTGAAGAGATCAAGATAGTTAGCAGTTTTAGTTTGCTTGGATCCACAGTCAACACTCTTGGTAAAAGCAGCCAGGAAATCAGGAGACGAATTGCATTGGGAAAGTCAGCTGTGAGGGACCTCTCAAGAGTACTGAAGTGCAATGACGTCAGGCTGGAGACTAAGGTGCGCCTGATCCAGGCTATAGTCTTTGCAATTACGTGCTATGCATCGGAGAGTTGGACAGTGAATAGGGATGATAGGAAGAGAATTGATGCCTTTGAGTTGTGGTGCTGGAGAAGAGTATTGAATATACCATGGACTGCTAGGAGAACAAGCAGGTTTGTCCTGGAGAGGGTGAAGGCAGAATGCTCCCTGAACTCAAGGATTCTGAAGTTTCCTCTGACATACTTTGGGCATGTTGCATGGAGGGACTGGGCCTTGGAGAGACACATCATGTTTGGGAGAGTGGAGGGATGGTGCAGGAGAGGAAGACCCTCGAGGAGATGGCTCAGTTCTGTGAGTGTACTGGTGGGAATGAACGTGTTTGAGATGGCGAGGTTTGCACAAGATAGAACGGCATTTAGGGCTCTTGTACATAGGGTCGCTATGAGTCGCAAATGACTGGATGGCACATAACAACAACAACAAAAACAACAGCTTTCCAAGTAGAGTTATTGTATGGTGTAAAGTGTTAATGCAGTTACTAGTCAGAAAGTTAGAGATTCAAGACTTCTCAGAGCCACTTCAATACACAAGAAATGCAAGTGAGCTATCTCCCTTTATGTGCTATGCATTGGAGAGTTGAACAGTGAATAGGAATGATAGAAAGATAACTGATGCCTTTGAGTTGTGGTGCTGGAGAAGAGTGTTGAATATACCATGGACTGCTAGGAGAACAAACACATTTGTCCTGGAGAGGGTGAAGCCAGAATGTTCCTTGGAAGCAAGGATTCTGAAGCTTCATCTGACATACTTTGGGTATGTTGTAAGGAGGGACTCGTCCTTGGAGAGGGACATCACGTTTGGGAGAGTGGAGGGGTGGCACAGGAAAGGAAGACCGTCGATGAGATGGATCGATTCTGTGATTGGGGTGGTGGGAATAAATGTGTTTGAGACAGTGAGGTTCGCACAAGATAGAACGGCATTTAGGGCTCTTGTACATAGGGTCACTATGAGTAGCAAGCAACTCGATGGCACATAACAACAACTATATATATGATAAATGTTAATAATTAAAGAAAGACTTCAGGCCTTTTATTTATAGGGTCGCTATGAGTTGTGCTCAACTTGACAGCAATCAACAAAGATAAATAAATAGATGAATATAAATAGATAGATAGATAGATAGATGATAGATAAACTGAGAGATAGATAGATAGATAGATAGATAGATAGATAGATAGATAGATAGAATAGATCTATAGATATAGATGATAGAGATAGAGACAGAGATAGATGTGTAACTATCTATATATCTCCATCCACATCCATCATTGAAAACTCTGCAGAGCACAATCCATGAGCTGGAATCCATGCAAATTCAACTGGTTAATTTCCCATTTGAGAAAAGTATTCATTTCACCCCCATAAGACCCACTGGTGGTAAGTCCAAGTATTAGCCTGTCTTGCAAAGGAGAAAGCAGTAAGGAACTAAAGCCCAAGCACTGACTCTGAAGTCCCTGTCCTTGGCCCTTCCAGCTTGTGTTGTCGGTTTAATTAAGGGACAGTTCATTTGGATGTCTAACAGTTGTTAAATAATGTACATTCCCAAGTCTACACCTTTAGTAGTTGGGCCAGACGATCATGTGTTAATTGATAAGATATAGATAAGACAAGAGAAGAGATGGTAGAGCGGTCCAGAAGGTCTAATAATTGGGAGAAATGTATGAGTTGGAGCTACAAGACTGGGAATGCAGGTCTGACTTTCGACCAAAGGACTCGAGTTTCAGATTCACTCAAGAGGCATCTCCCCAGACCAGCCAGATGATCTGATGCCAAGTGGAAAATCTTTAAGACCCCAGTGGAGCCTAATTTTACTCCGCACATTAGCAGCAACTTGATGGTGTGATCAACAGGTTGAAGACCTACCATTACAAAAGGACTTCAGGGGTAATAAAGTGAGGTTCACTCAAAACAAGATAAGCCCTCCCTGGGATGTGTAGACACAATCGCTTCAACAGTGGGCAGAAACACACCAAGAATCACGAAGATAGCTGAGAAGTGAGCAATGTTGCCTTCTATTCTACACAAGGTTGTTAATAGTTGAAGGCCAGTTCCACAGGGACTAGCAACAAGCACAAAGGTTAAAAGGAAAGGGTTGAAGTCTCATTGGTAGTGTGGGTTTCCTAGACATTATGGGGGGAAAATGACCAAAAATTTGGTGGTATAACATAATAAATCTGTATTTTCTCACAGTTTTGGGATCCAGGAGTCTGGAATGAGGGTGCCAGCAGGCTAACAACCCCTCTGAAGTCTCTGATGAGAATCCTTCCTTCCTTCTTCTACCTTCTGCTAGTCCCAGGAGTTTTTTGCCTGTGGCACCATAACTTCAGTTTCTCCCTCCATCTTTATTTGTTCATCCTTACTCTGTGTGCCTATGTCCTGCCCTCTTCATATAAGGATGTTGTTGTTTGTTGTTGTTGTTGTTGTTGTAGCTGACCCTGCTGCAGGTTTTCAGAGGCTGTAAATTGCACAGGATGAGATTATTTGTCTTTCTCCCATAGAGTAGCTGATGGGTTCAAACCATCTGTCCGTGAGTTTGCAGAATACCTTACCACTAGAACACCAGAACTCCCTTTTTATGAGGAGATCCTGTACACCATCATCTCAAGATGTTCCCTTCAATTGCATCTGTAAAGACTCTATTTGCAAATAAGTAATATTTATGTGGTCAGAAAGTTAGGAATATAACATGTGATAGATGGTGAAGAGATTGAGGTTGTTGACAGCTTCAATTTGCTTGACTCTACAATCAACACTTGTGGTACCAGCAGCCAGGAGATTAAAAGATGAATTTCACTGGGAAAGTCTGCTGTCAGAGAGCTCTCCAAACTACTGAAGACCAACGATGTCAGTCTGGAGACTAACGTGTGCCTGATCCAGGTCATGGTCTTTGCAAGTACTTGCTATGTATCAGAAGGCTGGACAATGACTCGAGATGATAGAAAAAGAATTGATGCCTTTGAGGTGTGGTTCTGAAGAAGACTATTGAATGTACTGTGGACTGCTAGGAGAAGTTCATCCTAGAGGCAGTGAGGCCAGGCTGCTCTGAGGAGGCAAGGAATCTGGAGCTTCATCTGACATACTTTGGACATGTTGCAAGAAGGAACCAGTCCTCGGAGAGGGCTGTCATACTTGGAAGGGTGGAGGGACAGCGCAAAAGAGGAAGACTCTCGATGAAATGGATTGATTCAGAGACTGGGATAATGGGGATACGTGTGTCAGAGACAATAAAATTGGCACAGGATAGAGCAGGGTTTAGGGCTGTTGTACATAGGGTCATTATAAGTCCCAGGCAACTTGACAGCACATAAAAACAACCAACCCAATATAGTTGATGAGTTGGCTATTTTTCTAAGAAGATCTTAAGAAGACAGTCAGTCTAGAGCAGATTCCAGAAGTGGACCTGGATTGGGAGTGCAGAGAATGAGACAGAAGCGGAAAGGACTCTGGGAAGAGACAAAAGAAGAGCAAGAGGGTTCTTAGGAGAGGCACCTAGCCAGTCCAAAGGGGAAGAGATAGAATTGTATGTAAGCAGGAGGACCCTGTGACCTTGTAAACTGCAGTGCAAGTGGGGTAAGAGAGATAGGCAGAGGGCAACAGCGATGAAGATGTTGATGGCTTTGGCAGGAGTGGTTTGATAGGGATATTGAGATGGTCCAACCTGGCAATGCTGATGGAAATAGGGAACCCATTCTGGAGCAGGAGCTCTTGGTAAATAGCTCCATCATGTCATCTGCAAGCTGTGAAATGATGCACACTTTGTCAGCCTAGAAGAACCCACACAAGGACTAGTGTACATTCTTACATTTCTGACTCCTCTTCTGCATACACAAGAGTGTGTTTTAAATTAATCCTCTCACATGCAAGATACTAAAGTGCAGATAAATGGATGGCTTTGTCTACATAAGGTAATTATTTTAGATGACAATATTTGGACTTACCATTTCCTTTAAATTAGTTTTACGTGGTAGGGGGCCAATTCACATTTTAGGACTTGTTCAAAAGCTGTTTTAATTGTGCCTGCAAATATCCTCATGCTCCTTAAATGTCAAAGCTGGGTTCCGTGCGGATGGGACTGAATGACGTGCCTCCTCACTGGAATTTGGTCAGGAGGTTTGCAGTCTTGTCCATTGTGAAATAACAAGGGCATCAAGCTTATCTCCACAGAATTGGGATGCTTCCCCCCAAAATTACCTTCTCTTGTCTGCTGGTCTAAAATAAGGATGTTACTTTTCGTACAGTTGCCAGAGTCTGTTTCAATTAAATCTTAATGAGGAAAAATGAGACAAATGGGTCTGTGAGCATTACTTCTCAGACCTTTTAATTTTTATAAATTCACTTGCAGAGTTCAACTTACCCTGGTGCAATTATTTCATTTGGCTCTTGGAAATTTCCCCCTGAATTGCATACGGCAGGTGCCAGAGGCAATCACCTGCTCTGGGCCCTAACTCTTGTGGTCATGTTATCCATCTAAATCTATAATAGGAGAAGGGGCATGTTAGAAAGGTGATAAGTATCATTTGTCACCGCTTTCTTGCGTAAAGATGGCTGGGGCTTTGGGAATAAGGCAGTGGGGGCCGTTTTTCTTCTCATTAGCGGATTTGTTTGTAACTTCAGGGGCTGTCAGAAGCACAGACTTAATAACCTTCAAGTTTTTCTACATTAGTTAAAAAAAGAAAAGAAAAAAAAAAGGTTGCATGAATTTTTGGCAAATCACCGTCCCCACGAGGGCATTGGAAATACTTTTACCGAGTGAATACAGAATAACCCATCTTTGGGGAACTCTCAGCTGAATTAAATATCTAATTGAAGTAGATCCATCCAGAAGGAGACATTTATGCTGATCATGTACACATTTTGATGATTCTCAGCCTTCACTCAGAGCATCTTTTCAATTCTCCATGGGGGAAAGTTGGAAAGAAAGAACCAGCAGTACTATTAATAGAATAATGGAGTACAAGGGATGCATTTTGTAGATAGATATGATTGTCTCCTTATCTGCTGTGTTTCTGTGTGCATTTTGGAGTGTTAGAAGGGAAACCGGGGTTCTCTGTTCTATGAAGACTACAAGAAATATCCAGGCTATTTGACACTGCTTAACATAGGGACCTCAGGCAACCTAGAGGTAAGAAGCCGCACTGCAAATATGAAGATATGCAGTTCAAATCCACTTTGGTGCTCTGTTGAAGAAAGATGGGTAGTCTCTTCCCATTCGATTAACTGCTCTGAAAACCCACTAGAGGATCATCTATGGGTCATTTCCAACTAAATAGTAAACAACCACAACATTGAGGTTTGCTTGTCCATACCCATCTCTGGACTAAATATAGCATCAAGTGCTCCAGGAATGGCATTTTTCAAATACCCTTGTGTCTCTGTTGTAGGAAAGGAGAGAAGTTTGGCACTCCCCTTAACAACGACGAACAGTCCCTCAGGTCTTACAACACTCACAGGGTTAAGTTTTGTCACCTACTCCGTGGCAAACACCATTGTGTCTATTCTCTGATCACATAGCTTTGTTTTTTCGTTTCCAATCTGTTAAGATAATAAAATGTTCTTCTCTTACATGAACTCATTCCTTAGATGTTTCCTATATTAAAAAAAATACCAAAATTCGTTGCCAGAGTAGATTCGTTGACATTTTTGCTCAGAATGGAGACTTGCATTGTCATCATTAATCACTGTGCTGTTAACCAAAAGATTGGTGGTTCTAACTCAGGAACCTTCAAGTGGCTTCTCCATGCTCTTACAGGAAGATCTAAACTTCTTTTTAAGGACAACATGTAAGACGAAGGCTTGCCATCATCTAGCCCCAAATCAACCAACCTCTTATCTTCATCAAGTCAACTTGGAAGGTTCTCATCCCAGATTGTCACACGGACAGCTCTTTCTTGTTATTCAGCTGTCAGCTAACATGTCATTTCAGAAAGAACCTCACCAACCCTGTTTCTCTTCTCTATTTATCTTTTTAAAATAAAAAGAACTCCCAATTTTGTTGTAGTTTTTGGTAGAAGTATGCATAGCCAAAGAGATTCTTATTCAATCATTTCCACATGTATTGCTTATTGGCACTGGCCACATGATTCCATTGTGTCAGCTGTCTTATTATTTTCTTGTTGCAATCACGTTAATTTAAGCTCCTTGCCTTCCAGATTTCTTATATATGCTATAGACTATCTGTTGTCCATTTGGTCTCATATAGGTAATTTTTTAAAAAGAATAGAGTTATTTGAAACTAACATACTCTAGTTAAAAAGAAAATAGAGTTTTTAAATCTAAGGGAGAAATGTTCGTTTAAACTTATTTTAAAGCAGTAGTCTTCGAGTTTCCTCCAGTTTCAAAGGATTCAGTAAGTCTGTTCATTTTGAGAATTTAAAATTTTGTTCCTTATTTTTTCTTCCCATAAGGAGCAATACTAGGAGAAAGCAATACTAGCATTGCTAACAATACCAGCAAGACCTAGCAGTGGATGTCATCTAGTTCTAGTATCAAAACAGAAGAGGCCCTGGCTCATGGAGATAAGTTAGTACTGTATTCTGGTTTCTTCTCTGATTCTTGACATTTCTTTCTTTTTTTTCTATTAAGTTTATTTTTTTCAA
>NW_006399785.1:10864885-10876869 GCF_000299155.1 Elephantulus edwardii
TGCATTTCTTTAGCTTTTCATTGTGATTTTGCTTATGTTTGACCTTCTTTTGTTATTGTCATGTTTGTTTACTCTTTTCGCCTCAATCTCTACCTGTCCGTGAAGTTCTCCATGGGAGGGAGATGAACCATCTCCTTCCATGAGATTGTTTCTGAAAACCCGCTGGAGGGTCAGCTGTGGGTCAGTTCCGACTCGAAGGTGCACAACAAAAAAACAGCAACAAACCTTTGAGAAGTATAAGAGCTTAACCGTGGGAGAGGCTGTCTCCGTTTATGTAGTTCACTGCTGTGTGTCAAGTGCCTAGGTTTCTTCCTGACACTTCTTAGATAATTTGGCATTGATTTACGACAGCAATGAATAAATAACATGTTAGAGTCGGTGAGGATGGTGCAGGATAGAGCAGGTCTGATCTCTTGTTCGTAAAGCCACTGTGAGTCGTAGTGGACCCAACAGCATGTAACAACAAGAACAAGGGCATAAACCTTTTTGTTTTCCTGCTTTTTGTTTGCTATCATTATGCATGAGGAATTTTCACAGATTTTGCATCTCAAAGGTTGTAACACGGATCTTCCTCTATTCTGATGCTGGGTCTTGATGCTGCGTTCTTTATATAGTCTGACTTCTCTAAATCATTGCTCAGTATATAGATTGCATTGTTCTTGTTGTTAGGTGCCATCGAGTCAGCCCTGTTAACGATGTGTCTGAACCTTGCCTTATCCTTTGCCATCCTCATCATTTATTATGTACTCCAGCCCATTGTTACAGTTACTGGGTTCATCTGTCTTGTTGAGCATCTAACTCTGTTTTGCTAACCTTTCGCCTTTCCAAGCATGATGTCTTTTTCTAAGTAACTGCTTCCTCCTCGCAACGTGCCCAAAACACGTGAGACAAGGCTTCACCATTCTTTCCTCTGAGAAACAACCTACTTGTTCTTTCTCTGAGACATATTGTTTGGAAGCTCATAAGCTATTCAGTACTCTTCTCCAACACAACAAAAAGACATTGATTCTTTTTTCTGTTATCTTTACCCATTGTCTAACTTTCAAATGCATAAGAAGCACAGCCAGCATACTCTTTGGAGGCAGGAATGATGAGGCTTCACCTCACATACTTTGGGCATATTGCCAGGAGGTGCTGTTCCTTGGAGAGGGACATGATGCTGGGAAGGGTAGAAGGTCGGCAAAGAAGAGGAAAGTCCTCAACCCACTGGATTGACATGGTGACTGCTGCAACGGGCTCTTGTGTGTCAGGAAGTGTGAGGACGGCACAGGATGGAATGGGGTTCACATCTTTTGTTCATAGGGTCGCTATGAGTCATACTCACCTGATGGCACCTAACAACAGCATGGCTTGGATCAGGTGCACCTTAGTCTTTAAACTGATATCATTGTTCCTTAGCATCTTGGAGAGGACCTTGACAGCAGGTATTTCCAGTGCAACACATTCTTTAATTTCTTGACTGCTGGTACTAACAGCAGTTGGTTGTGCTTCTAGACAAGATGAAATCGCTGACAACGTCAGCCTTCTCCGTCTATCATGATGTTGCCTATTGACCCCAGTGGTGAAGAGTTTTGTTTTCTTCCTATTGAGATGTGATCATATTGAAGACTATGATCTTCTGCAGCAAGTGTTTCAAGTCATCTTCACTTGGTGCAAGCAGGTTATGTCATCTGCATAATGCAGGTTGTTGATGAGTCTTCATCAAGTCCTGATGCCACCTTCTTCTCCATAGAGCCCAGCTTCTCAAATGATTTGGTAAGCATACAGATTTCATGCCAATGGAGAAGTAATACAATCCTGACACACACTTTCCCTGGTTTTAAACAATGCAGTGTCCTCTACTTCTCTTCAAAGAACTACTTGCTTTATGTCCAGGTTCCACATAAGCACAATTAAGTGTTGAGGAATCCTATTCTTTACAATGCCTGTCATAATCTGCCGTGGTCCACGTGGTCAAATGTCATTACAGAGTCCAGAAAACACAAGCAAGCCTCTCTCTTGTATTCTCTGCTTTCAGCCAAGATTCTTTCTGACATCAGCAATGATATTCCTCATACCATGGCCTCTCCTGAATCCAACTTATATTTCTGGAAGTTTCCTATTGATATACTGCTGAAATAATTTTGTCATTCTCTTCAGTAAAATTTCGCTAGCATGCAAGAGCAATGATAGTGTTTGTTAACAAAGGCCAATGGAGCCACGTGGTAGGGGTTTAATAAAGATTTGATTAATAAAATGGGAGGAGGATAGGATAAATGTGGTTAATGAACACTGAAACAGATGAAGGAAAGAACTGTTCAAAAGGAATACATGTTTAGGCATTATATGTATGACAGGAGCCCAGAATAGGAGAAACATTGCAAAAAGAACTAGGGGAAGGGGTGGGGAGGGGAAAGGAGGAAATTGTACAACAGTGAGTGAATATTTAAAAAAAAATTAAAAATTGAACTGGAGAGGGGAAAGGGAGGGAAGGAGAGAGGGTAAAAATGTGCAACAGTGAATGAATGAAAATCAAAGTTTTCTGTAAAATTTTGTTACAGTAACAAAATAAAAAATTTTTTAAAAAACCACAACAAACAGATGAGTGGGAAAGTGAGTGAGCGAGTGATTCAATCTTATGAAATAAGTATTTCCCAGATGAAGAAAACATATTTCTGAGAGGTTTTTGTTATATTTTCTTGCCCACTGGCTTGAGCTGATTTCGGAACTAATTTGGCTGAGTCTAAAGCCTGTCCTTTAATGGGCTGTGACACCTGGCAGACACTCGACTGGCTGCATTCAGTGTCTGAGCTGATGAGCCTGGGTCAGGATGCAGGAGGAGGATGGAGCACATTGGAACCTCAGCGGATGCTGCATCTTGACTGCTGGGAGTTTCCTCTCTGGTTGGGTCTTTCTGGCTCTTTTTGTGCAGATGCAAAGGGAAACCAGCTGCACAGCCAACTTGGAGAGCTCTGGGCTCAGGACAGGGATTGTTTTATTTTGGAGGTCGTACACAGTCAACACTCTTGGCACCAGCAGTCAGGAAATTAAAAGACATATTGTGATGAGTAAGTCTGCTGTTAGGGACCTCTCCAAACTACTAAAGAGCAATGGTATCACTCTGGAGACTAAGGTGCACCTGATACAGGCAATGGTCTTTGCATTCACTTGCTATGCATCAGAGAGTTAGACAATTACTCAGGAGGATAGAAGGATAGAATGACTAGGGAGGATAGAAGCCTTTGAGCTGTGGTGTTGGAGAAGAGTATTGAATATACCAGGGACTGCTAAGAAAATGAACAGATTCATCCTGGAGAGGGTTAAGCCAGGCTGCTCTGTGGAGACAAGGATTCTGAAGCTTTGTCTGACATACTTTGGACAAGTTGCAAGGACGGACCAGTCCTTGGAGAGGGACATCATGTTTGGGAGGGTAGAGGGACAGCACAGGAGGGGCAGGCCCTCAATAGGGGTAGGAGACAGTGAGATTGACACAGGATAGAGCAACATTTAGAGCTGTTTTACATAGGGTTGCTATGAGTCAGAGGCAACTCGATGGCACATAACAACAACACCACCACCACAACATCCAGCTGCCCAACTCACAAAATCAGACTTTATTCTAGATGCTGCTGTGATGCCCGGAGAGAGAACAGAAGTTGTTGTTTAGCAATTCAGCTCAGGCCTTATGAGAGTGACTGTATTTTCTTTGTGGTTTTATTAGCAGACAGGCAGGCAGCCCTCCAATATCAATGGACTAATTTGTGGCTTGGGCTTGACTCTGAAAGGTGGGTGAGATTCTGGGTGTCCCCTCCATGAGTCGGTGCTCTCAGAACCACTTTCACAAGCCATCTTTTCTGTCAGCTAAAAGCCAGGTCAGCTGGACCCACGTCTCTTGGCCCAGTGCAGATGATTTAAGAGACAAAGTGCCAGGATAGGAATTTAAAAAGTGCGCCCACCTCAACTGAATGGCTGTCTTCCTGGCTATGGGCGGAGAGTCCTGAGTAGGTATTCCTCCTCCTCCTGCCCTTCCCACATTGCACATGGCTGAGTGAACCAGACTGTCTACACACTATGACAGCCAGGGTCAGACAGGAAGCAACCCCATCTCCTTATCCCCTGACTGGCTGGGGGTCCTGGAGTGTCACCTGTAAGCTCTCAGCACCATGTTTCAGCACCTATGAAAGCACAATAGTCAGGGACTCTCCTTTGGCCTCCCTAACACCTTGGAAAAGGTGCACTGTGGTGATCCCTGGAGGCAAGGGTGGCAAAACTCCATCGTACATACTTGGGGCATGTTGTTAGGATGGGCCAGTCCTTGGAAAAAGATCAGCGAGAGATGGGAAGCCCTCCAAGGAGATGGGTTGACACAGTGACTATAGAAATGAGCTTACGTATGTCAGAGATGAGGAGGACGTTACGGAATAGGGCAGAGGTCAGATCTGTTGTTCGTAAGGCCACTATGATTTGTGGCTGACTTGAAGGCACTTAACAACAGGCAATAACAGACCTAAGAGAGACATGCTGGTGGCACAGGTGTTTGAGTGTTGTGCTGCAAATAGGAAGGCCAGCTGTTATAATGCACCCCCCATTCTGCTGTAGAAAGCTGAAGCATGCTGTCCCCATAAATATTTAAAGGCTTGAAGCTCTGTGGGACAATTCTCCTCTGTCCCCCGTGTTCTCTGAGTCAGAATGGGCTCCATGACAGTGGGCTGGTCTCTAGGGGCAGGCTCTCTGTGGGTGTGGGGGTAGGGGTAATCCTTCTCTCAGCTTCTTTGGCACTTTCTTGGGGACACTTGGTTAACAGTTCTCCGCATGTGGCATGTGTGTTTCCCTGCTTGTGTGTGATTCTCTCTGTGTTTGCAATTGTTTTCTTATCACAAAAGTAACTAACTAAATAAGTAAACATTTAAGATTGAGAGATAGATAGCCTATGTTGCTGGCTTCATTCATACCACAGAGAAAACCCTATTCGCTAATGGGATCAAATCCATAAGTATAAGACAGAGAATTCCAAAAGATGTTAGAGAGGGCAGAATTCAGTCCTCAACAGCACCCTCCACGTCCACCACACTCCTCCCTGGGTCCTTAGCAACAGAGGGACAAGCTGGCAAAAAAGCATACTGTTTTCTGTAGACTAATGCCAATGAGCCCTGGAGATTGAGCTGCCAGCCAATGAAATGGTCAGTGGTTCAGACCCACCCAGAAGCTCTACAGAAAACAAGACCTACAGGTCTACTCACGTAAAGATAACCTCCATGGAAATTGTGTGGGGAAGTCCTACCCTTAGAGAGCAGAGGGAGTCAGGGTTGATTTAAGGACACAGAACTACAACAGAGTCTGCAGTGCAACCAACACTATATAGCCTGGGACTCTTTCTGACTCGCTTTATTCCCTTGGCATCTTGGGATCGGGCATTCACGCTGTTCTGCTTAATGCACGTTGCACGTACCCCTTCAATGTCTGTTCCCAAGTACCATTCTCACAGTTCAGGGATCTGCTGCATAATAAACGACCGGGGCTCTGTGCTGCTGTGGCTAAAATGCTCCTCTGATAACCAGGTCAGTAATTCAGATGCACCAGCCGTTTCTGGGAGGAGCAGCCTGGCGGTCTGTCCCCACAGGGTTCTACAGTGGGGAGAACCATACGAGCTGGTTCTGTCCTGTGCTGAAGGGCCACTACAGGTCAGCAGTGACCGAAGGACACACAACCACAGATTCTGACACAGCAACAACTGTAGAATGTGTTCTGAGCTTAAAAAGCTCAAGGTCAATGCCATTGTCAGGAAGATCGTTAGGAGGGAAATGTAAGTGTGGAGAGGTCTTTAGGAGGGAAGATGGATGCTGAGTGGCAGATCCTACAGAAAGGTCTTTCAAATCTGTCTCAATCCGTCCTGGATCCTGCCATCCTCCTTGCTGGGGTCTCAGCTGAGCTGTGGTCTCCTCAGTTCTCTCTGGAGTATTAGGTTCATAAACTTATATGCCATTTTTCATCTATTAGAGCTGTGAACTTATGTAAAAAAATGTTGTGGAAAAAAAGTGCAACAGTGAATGAATGGAAATCTAAAATCTCTGTAAATGTTCATTAAAATTAATAAAATAAAATTTTAAAAGAATGTAAGCAACATGTTTGTAAAGTTACAGGAAAAGAATTTTAAGCTGCTTAAATTAGGAATAAAATTTAGCACAACTTACACATTTCAATTTTTTTTCCATTACTCAGGTCTTTCATAGGCCTTAAGAAAAAAATTCCTTCTCTTATCTCATTATTTTTCAAAACTCAGATACAAAACTCAAACTCATTGCCCTGTGTCAATTCTGACACATAGCAACCCTCCAGTGAATCCCCATAATGGGAAGACAGTACCAATCTCTCTCCCTCAGGGTTTTCCTTACCATTCTATTGTTGTTGGTGTTAAGTGCAGTCAAGTCAAACACGATTCATAACGAACTCTGTGAAAAAAAGACCTGAACTCTGTTCTATAATAATCATTGTTTCTCTAAGTTTCTAGAGTTTCCAGAGGCATGTTGTTTAGGAAGTGGATGCCAGTCCTGCTTCCAAGACTGTCTTAATCTGGGAGCTCCACCAAACACTGTCCACCATGAGTAACCATTATGGCATTTGAAACACCAGTGGCATGGCATTCAACATCACAGAAACCCCAAGTTACCTCAATACAGAGAACTGACAGACCAGTGCTGTACCACTTAGAAGAATGTTCTTCCCAAACACAATTAACACCATACGACTTTTAAACCCAAAGGCCCGCCCACCAGGTCCTGACTGACTCTAAACAAGAGGCTTCCAGCCCACAGCTCATTGTTAGCCAAATCCAGCAAATCCAATCAGCTCACCAAAATTAAAAACAACCAGTCTATGCCTGACCCACAACCAAAACAAGAGAACCCACCTTCCAGAATCCAACTGATATATATATACACACACACATATACACACATATATACATATACATATACATATACATATACATATATATACACACACATACATATACATATATGCATATATGTTGTTGTTGTTGTTGTTGTTGTTGTTATGTGCCATCGAGTCACTTGTGACTCATAGCAACCCTATGTACAAGAGCTCTAAATGCTATTCTATCCTGTGCCAACCTAACCATCTCAAGCACACTTATTCCCACTGCTCCAGTTACAGAATCGATCCACCTCATCAAAGGTCTTCCTCTCCTTCACTGCCCCTCCACTCTGCCAAACATGATGTCCCTCTGCAAGGACCAGTCCCTCCTTGCAACATGCCCAAAATATGTCAGACGAAGCTTCAGAATCCTTGCCTCCAAGGAGCATTCCGGCTTCACCCTCTCCAGGACAAACCCGTTTGTTCTTCTAGCAGTCCATGGTATATTCAACACTCTTCTCCAGAACCACAGCTCTCTTTCTGTCAACCCTATTCATTGTCCAACTCTGATGCATAACACGTAATTACAAAGACTATAGCTGGGATCAGGCACACCTTAGTCTCCAGTCTGAAGTAGCTCTTCAGTACTTTTGAGAGGGTCCCTCACAGGTGACTTTCTGAATGCAGTTCATCTCTTAATTTCCTGGCTGCTGTTCCCAGAGTGTTGATTGTGGAGCCAAGTAAACTAAAACTCTTAGCTATCTCAATCTCTTCACCATCCATACTGATGCTGCCAATTAGCCGAGTGGTGAGAATCTTTGTTTTCTTGATGTTGAGCTTCAGTCCATATAGAAGGCTGCAATCCTTGATATTCTGCAGCAAGCGCTTCAGGTCCTCCTCAGTTTCAGCAAGCAGGGTTGTGTCATCTGCATAACGCAGGTTGGTGATGATTCTTCCACCAATCCTGATGCCACATTCTATACATATACATATACATACATATATACATACATAGACATATAGATATTGCTAATTAGGCCAACAGGGCTCCTGTTCAGTACTGTGGTTGGTATTGTTGTTTTTGTTGTTGTTGTTGTTAGGTACTCCAAACTTGACTAAGACTCATTAGAAACACTATGAACAACATTTCAAAACCTTTCCCTATCATACTCCATCCTTAACGTCGCAGTCATGTTCAAGGCCATGTGTCAATTCATCTCTCTAAGAGGTTTCCTCTTCTTCATTGACCCTCTGCTTTCCCCAGGATGGTGTCTTTTTCCAAGGACAACGTGCCCAACGTATGTGAGACAAAGACTCACCATTAATCTCTCTAAAGAGCAAAATTATACTTCTTCAAAGTAAATTCATTGATTATTTTGGCAATCCACGATATATTCAGTACCCTTCACCAATGGAGTTCAGACTGGAATATTAAAAGAAGGGGTTAGGCGATTGTAGGGCAAATCCCATTGGAGTAAGAATGGGTTTAAGACACTAAAGTCCATCTATTCATACTAGCTCAGAACCTGAAGGCACCTTGACCTGCTACGGATTTTAAGGCAGACACTGGGGCAGAATATGGACTTGGAGCTGGTGGCCATCCACCATATAAAATTTTGGAGCACACCAAATTCACTCAAGCTTGGACTTAAAGTGGAGGGGGAGTTATCCCTGCAGACCTGGTGGACAAACAGGGTCATCATTTAGTGACCACAAGACACGTGGACTTGTGCCCATATTATACCACATCTGTGCATTTCCACTCTCTCCATCTGTGAGTTTCCACTGTCTCCAAATTTATGATGCTTGAACTGAAAAGCAAAAAGGAAATGTGGTACTCAACAGAAAGGTCATGTTGGCATAATTAATAATGCAGAGTCCTTGCTTGCTGTATGATATGAATTATGTTGCTAATTATATTGTTGTGAATGTGGTTCCTAGTATTATTAATGAAGGAAATGTCAATACCTAAGAGCTGCACTGGCACTGAGGTTTTTGCCCCAGCAGGAGCGAACCAGCCTGTGGACTGCTGTTAAATATCCTCTTGCTTTAGAGGCATTAATCTGCATTTCCTTGAGAAGAGTTAATTAAAAACATCAGCCTCCCTGCAGTGGCTGTTCTTATGGGAATTTTATGGGAGAAAGGTGATCAAACTGAATGTTGAAGTTATCAAACAATATCATTCCACAGTCAACACTCTGGGCACTAGCAGCCAGGAAATTAAAAGGCATATTGTGATGGGAAAGTCTGCTGTTAGAGACCTCTCCAAAGTACTGAAGAGCAATCGTGTCACTCTAGAGACTAAGGTGCACCTGATACAGGACATGGTCTTTGCAATCACTTGCTATGTGTCACAGACCTGGACAATGACTAGGGAGAACAGAAGGAGAAATGACGCCTTTGAGCTGTGGTGCTGGAGAAGAGTATTGAATGTACCATGGGCTGCTAAGAAAACGAACAGGTTCATCCTCTTCTTTAAGCAGCCGACATACAGGATCTTCAGCACTCTTCTCCAACACCAAAGCATAAAGACATAAATTCTTCTGTTTTCCTTCTTCATTGTCCAGCTCTCAGATGCATAACAAATGACTGGATAAGCCATGGCCTGAGTCAGGCACACCTTAGTCCTCAAACTGATATCATTGCTCCTCAATAATTTGGAGCGATCCCTGCCTTCTTGGAGCATATGATTTAATTCTATTGTCTTTTCAAAAATCCACTTCCAAGAGCCCAGCTCAAATCATTTGGAAGCTTGATGTCCCGGGCTCTTGTAGTTCACTATTTCATGTTTACACAAAGACTTTCTCAACATATAGGATTTGTCTCCTCACATTAATGCACTTGTTGCCGTCAAGTGTCATCAAGTTAGCACCAATTAACAGCTACCCTACACAGCAGATGGAAGCCTTGTCTGGTCCTGCACCATCCTCACAATCTCTGCTGAGCTTCAGCCCAGTGCATCGTTCCATCCCTGCTGTGTCTGTCCATCTCCTGGGTCTACAGAGCAGCTGTTATTATTCTCATTTTCACAAATATAAGTGCTTCTTTAAATAGCTTTTCAGTTTTAGAGACGATTTCCATTTTCATGAAAACTGGGCAGAAATGCAGAGAGTTCCCATACATCCTCTGCCTCTGTCACGTTCTTGCCTATGAACATCTTGCATTTCTTATCATGGTAACACTTGTTACAATTGATGGACCAGGACTATCCATTTTTCTGAACTAAAATCACTGTTTTCATGAGGGCTCATTGTGCATTGTACACATGAAGCCTATCGTTTTGACAAATGTGTTACGTTGTCTGTCTACCATTACACAGTCATGTGCAGTCGTGTCAATATACTAAACGTGTCCTGTGTGTGCTCTACCTAATCATTCTTTTACTGATTTCAGAAACAATCTTGCGAGTTAGGGCACTGTGTTAACTTAAATATAGTCTCTTGTTTCAAGTTCATGACAAACTGGGTCTAGCTAGCCCATACTACCAGATCGTGGGAACAGGTAATCTTTTATTTTATTTTATTAATTTTAATGAACACTTAACAGAGATTTTGGATTTCCATTCATTCATTGTTGCACCATTTTCTCTACCCCCGCCCCAGTTCGTTCCTCTTTCCCCCCCTTGAAAGTCTGTTTTAATTGTCCCATTGCCACAGTGCTTGTCTGCCACTCCCTATCACTCCTCCCTGAGAGAGACTTCACCCTGATTCATAAGGAAAAGGGGACGGCTTATCCTCTTAGCTACTTCCTGCTGAAAAGGGACACTGTAGGTTTCAGGGTGAAGATCTTCTCTCACTACTCTAAAGGGCCCCTTTGGCAATAGAAAACATGTAGACTATTGTGGAGATTGATTTTGAAATTTAGATGCACTGTTATCAATTGTGCTTAGCCGTACATGTTCATGTCCTTGAAGATGCATCATGGAAGTGTTGCAGCCTGTAAGACACAAATTTAACAAGTTAAAAGTACATGAGTCAAAAATTAAAAGCAATAATATTCTGAGTAGAGGTTCTAACAGTGGCACAAATCAAGTTACAGAGGGAAGGTAGGGAACAGGTAATCTTGAGATGTGTAAGCCTCATCCAAGATCTCACAGTTGATAGGTCTTAGCTGAGATGAAAACTAGAGTCTGAACTCCAAACTTCTTTATATTCTCTCCTTTGGACTCCAATTGATGGCTATTCTACTCAGTGACAAGTTATCCAGTTTGAAGGGTTCCCCAAGCAGTGGGGCATTTCAGTTTTTAAAATCTAAGGCAATATTTGGGCAGCCCGGTAAGGTGGTTACCCCACTTCAATTTCCTAATCCCTCTTGTATTCCACTTTTCCAGTTGATGAATTTTGATCAGTGAAGAGAACCACATTTATCTCCTGGCTCCCTCCATAGAAAGTGGTAACATCTAGTGACAGTGTAGTTGACACACACAGAACTGCCTTGAAATAAACACGAACTAGGAAGTCCCATATAGCATCCCAGCAGCCAGTTCCCACAGGATGGTGCCTCCCACTGCTGGCAAGATCTCCTCCAGCCTCCTTCTGGGGAAAAGTATTGGTATTTTTGTAGTTCACGGTGCCCTCAAGACAAATGAGAGGCATGGTCTACTAGGGTGGCAGGGAAAAGAATGCACTGTTTACCAAATCCTCATACTCCACAAATAATTCGCAGATGATTTCAGAAGCTGTCAGTGAGCATAGCTAAGAATGCACCAGGTGGGAAGATTTTACTAATAAAGTTGAAAATACACTAGTGTTAATATTTGTAGGAATCGGAAACAAATGCCTGCAGTTTGTCAGCTTATTAATCATTCCTTTGTAAGTGGTGGTTTTGGATTTTTTTTTTAACTTTCACTGTTGCAACATCTAACCAGAGCTCATTGGCCAAAGGCCAGTTGAGCTTGCATGGGCGTATCAGCAAGCACCCTGGCTCTGTGCGTCTTATCCACTTATTAATGCGGCAGACTTCCTACAATTCAAGCTAAAAATAGCACCCGTTCTGTGAAAAACACCGTGTTTGTGCTTTATCCAGAGAACAGAAACATGGGTGTGTGTGTGTGTGTACACCCAGAGAAAGCATTATGTTGCCTGAAATCGATCATTTTTTTCAGCTCCTAAAAACCTTGTAAGGTGTTGTGT
>NW_006399785.1:10877873-10896815 GCF_000299155.1 Elephantulus edwardii
TCCATATTGAAGGCTGCAGTCCTTGACCCTCTGCAGTAAGTGCATGAGGTCCTCCTCGGTTTCAGCAAGCAGTGTTGTGTCATCATTCTAATGCACACCCATGTTTATTTGTAGCTTTGTTAACAATAGCAAAGAGCTGGAAACGACCCAAGTGCCCATCAACAAATGAATGAATAGGAAGGCAATGAGTGTTCTGCAACACTGCGCATGATTGTGAAGAGAGGTGGTTGACCAGGAAGATGTCCCTTCCTGAACTGTTTCTGAAAGATATTGTTGGGAGCAACAGTTACAGGGACGTGATGGAGGGACTGTGGGAGCCTACACTGAATGCTATCTATGACATCGGTTTGATGTCAACTCAGCAAGTCCTTGTCACAGACTAGAACAGCCTCGTGGGTTCCCAAGCCTCTAATATGTACAGGAACGAATCACTAAGTGTTTCTTCTGGGCCACTGGTGGAATCGAACTTCTGGCTGCTCATTGGAGCTAAGCCCTTGCTCATTGAACCACCAGTGCCCTTTTGTAATAGTGGAGGGGAGGAGAATGAGCATGGGGTTTGGAATGAGTCATTCTTTCAGATTGAGGTACAGAGTGGAACAGATCAGGAAGAAAGGCCTGGCAACCCACTGCTAAAAATGAGCTATTGAAAACCTTTGAGGAGCAAAGTGGTCCAGTCTGCTACCCACTGTGAGAATGGCTGAAGGTCAGGCAGCACTTTGGTGTCACTGTGCATAGAATTGACATGGGTTGGGGTCAATTCAATAGCATCTCACAACAGACTGTTAACTGAGCTCCTTTCTGGATGTGAGATCAAAAAGGGTAATGCCCATAGACATTTCATTACTTTCTAGCTTTGAGTCTAAGGACAGAATGTTAAGGGGATGCTCTGCCAACCCAAAGGCACACAGTTTGAATACACCAGGTGTTCTGTGGGTGAAAGGCCGGCAATCAGCTAGCTGCCTTATGCTTTACTGCCTGTGAAAACCTACTGGAGGGTCAGCTGTAAGTCAGTTCCAACCAGCTGGTACCCCAAAGCAACAAAGTACCTGAAAATGGAAATAAGAATGCTGAATCTATAAAGCTTTAGTATGGATTACATCTCAACATCAAAAAGACAAAGATCCTCACCATAGGACCAACAGTCAATATTATGATATATGGAGAAAAGATTGAAGGTATTTATGATTTCATCTTACTTAGATCAACAATCAACACCCATGGTACCAGCAGCAAGGAAATCAGGAAGTGTATTGATTGGGAAAGTCTGCTGTCAGAGACCTCTCCACAATAATAAGGAGCAATGATGTCAGTTTGAAGACTAAGGTGCACCTGGTTCAGTCCATGGTCTTTGCAATTGCCTGCTACAAATCAGAAAGCTGGACAATGAATAAGAATGACAGAAGAAGAATTGATGCCTTTGAATTGTAAAGCTGGAGAAGAGTATTTTTCCATAGAATGTCAAAAGAACAAACAGGTATGTCCTGAGAAGTGTGCGGCCAGAGTGTTCCTTGGAGGCAAGGAGGTCAAAGTCTCATCTTTAATACGGTAGACATGCAGCTAGGCAAGGCTAGGAAAAGGGCATCATGCTTCAAAAGCTGGAGGGTCAACGAAGGAGAGGAAGGCCTCCAACGAGACAGATTAACCCTGAATTCAGCAGTGGGCTCTAGTGTTTCAAAGATGACTAGGATGGACCTTCCTAGGGTCATTGACTTGTACTCAACTTCACAACACCTACCAGTGACAGCAGAAGGTTGATATGAAGATAAATGGATGATGTGTGAATGGTAGGTCACTTAACCCTCCCTGGCAATTCATCAGCAGCTCTTCTGGACAAAGAATCTCCTTTGGAGATCTCCTCATGTGTAACTCAGAGCCTTGGAAATCCAACGGAAGGTTCTGTTATAAGTCACTTCCAACTTGAGCAAGTGAGTGAAAACTTACGAAGCTTAAATGGTAATTTAAATGGGTGATAAGACAGCTCCCCCAAATTTGAGGTACTATTTTTATGATTGTTTGTGTTAAGTTACTAAAATTAACAAAGAAGACTAGCCTGTCATCCTGACAGAGCTCACAGAAGCCCTGTAGGACAGAGGAGAACTGGCCATGGAGATTGCTAAGCTCAAGGCTTCTGGGAGCCAGTCATCAGGCCTTTTCTTCTGCAGAGTGACTGGCGGGTTCTGACTGTAGACCTTTCATAACACAGAATAGCACCCGCTCATAAGAGCACTGCCAAACACCAAGCTCTGGATGTCACGAGAGTTAACCACTTGGAAGACTATTCCCTGGAACTTGCTAAGGAGACTGAGATGGGACCTAGCAGAAAGCAAATGTCCAACGTGGAAGAGAATAAACTTGACCAGCAAGCGCGGTGTGACAGACAGGAGACACTGAGGGGCCTTGGAAAAGGAGACCATTGTTCTGGGCCAGCCCCGCAGGCTGATGTGCAGTTAGCAGAGTCTCTAAAGCCATAGCTTCAGGCTCCATGGGTGAAAGGGAATCTTGTTGATCTTCTCTGACCAGCAGGAAAGTGCTGAGCAACAGGATGAATGACTCAAGACTGAAGGTAGTCAAGGGGTAAGGAGAGACGAAATCTTGGCTGAGTGACCTCCGCCCTGTACAACCTCATAGCTTTTACTGAGAAGTTTCTCATTACATAGCAGTAAAATATACTAACTAGGTTCTCCCATGTTTGTTACTGTTTCTTTTCTTATTTGCTGACCTTCCCTATTTCTATAACCACATCTTTATCAGAAGGCATTGTCAGTGGGAGAATGGAGGTTTTGCACGTCCCAGGGAAGTGTGTTCTTTTTGCCCTGCTTATCTTCTTTAGATTACATTCACCTGCTTTGGTGATCTTAACCCCTACAATATCTTCTTATTGGTTTCTACATATTTAGGGAGGCTATCCAAATATAGTAGCCTAGAATGACTCTGTGGCCATATTTTCTTGCCTTTCTTGCTTGAAGGCATCTAGGTGGTTTCTGTTATTTGCATCTGAATATGAGTCTCTGGCCCCTTGTTGGTACAAGAGGGTCTAAGGAACCCATTCTTTCTCACATCTAGGAAGTCAGTGTGAAAGGTAGACAGGGTCATGAGTCAGCTATAAAAACCCTTGCCTTTTGTGAATGAGATATTTCACTCAGCATTATGTCCTCCAGGGTCATCCATTTTACATAATATTTCATGAGTTCCTTATTTTTCAATGCAGCGTAGTATTCCAATGTGAGAATATACCACAGCTTCTCTATCCAGCTGTGTGTTGATGGGCACTTAGGTTGCCTCCAACTCTTTGCTATTGTGATCAAAGCCACGATAAACATAGGTGTGCATATGTCTGCTTGGGTGGCGGTTATGGTTTCTTTGGGATATATTCCAAGTAGTGGAATTGCTGGGTCAAATGATATTTCTATTTATAACTTTTTGAGAAAGTGCCAACAGTGAATAAGGGTTCCAGTTTCTCTACAACCTCGCCCCCATTGGGAGGCTAAGAAAGATGGACTAAATTATGTATACTGCATTGAAACAGATGAGAGAGTGACAACTGTTTAAAAAGGATATGTGATTAGATATTATTATCACGACGGAGTCCAGAACAAAGACTGCATAGTGGAGTGGACTTGGGGGGAGGGATTGTATAACAATGAAAGAATTTTTCTTTTACTTTTCAAAGAGAAGAACGAACTGGATGGGAGGGGTGGGCAGGGAGAAAAGTGCAACAGTGAATGAATGGAAATCCAAAATCTCTGTAAATTTTCATTAAAATTAATAATAAAATAAAAAAGGGGGGAAACCAAACCTCTCTTGCACATACATCACCTGTACATGCATACACACGCACATACACACATGTATAAACACGCATGCTTTCGTCTTCTCACTCAGCACTCACATACATGTCCACATGCATATGCACACACACTTGCCATATGCATGTACCCATACATACATGTGCGTGTACACACATGTACACTAACCCCGTAGTCCCAGCACGCTGGGCCAGTTTAATGGCTAGGACAGAAGCAGATTTACAAGCACCGTAGACAGATCCTCCAGAAAGAACATGGGGACCAAGGATGCTCTTAAATCCCCCCAAAACTGAAGGAAAACAAATAAGGGGGGAATGAAGATGAAGACATGGAGTGGAGGCTCTCAACCTCAGTGACTGTAGGTGAATGGAGGAGAAGTGGAAAATAACTACGGTCTGTGTTCCCACTCGAGGCTGTTAATACTCTCTGTGGGGAACTAAGTGTAATGAAGTCAGAAGCAATGCATGGTCAAGTTCTCAGACAATCCCCAGAGAAGCCACCACGAATGGGCAGATTCTCGCCTCTCATCCTGGACTCAGTTCTGCTGAGGGAGCAGGAAGGAGGCTCTGCGGAGGCCACACCTGGCCTTGTCCCTTGATTCAAGGTGAGGCGTCTGCAGGCGGGACTTAGACAGGAAGTACCCCTCAATCATTCTACATCTGTTTGTTCGTGTTTTGCTTTTGCTTGCTGGCCTACTCCGTGCACTTTTCTGAGGTAAATAACTCTCCGTGCCTCCAGCACCCCATCTCACCAGAGGAGCAAGCGTAGAGTCTGCTGCTTCTAAAGCAGCATGACAGACAACGGCTCACAAGTAAGGGCAGGAAAGTTGAGAGACGGAGAACTGACTTGGACAGGAAACTGAGGTGAAGAAGATCTGATCTAAGCTAAGCTAACCCTGAAGCTTTTTAATCTGGAAAAGGCATCCAGGCTCTCTGGCCTATATTTATTTCCTCATCTGTTTACTTGTCTAGTCGATGCCATTGGAAGGTGAAGTGAGCAAACCCACCCGAGGTACTGTCTTGATTGTCTTGTGCTGACTGCTATTGTAGGAACACAAGTGGGTGGTATAGACATTGTCTCTCACTGTTTTGGAGGCTACAAGTCCAAGTTCAGAGAATGGGCTGTAGCGGAAGTTCTTTTTTCCTATCTGTTGTCTTTAGAGGAAGGTCCTTGTTTCATCTCAGCTTCCATCCTTTGGCTTCCCAGTGGCCTACATTGTGTCTTGGATTGAAGCTCAACATCAAGAAAACAAATTTTTTCACCACTGGGCCAAGTAGCCTCATTATGATAAATGGTGTAGAGATTGAGGTTGTTGACAGCTTTAGTTTGCCTGACTCCACAATCAACACTCTTGGTACCAGCAGCCAGGAAATTAAAAGACGAATTGCATTGGGAAAGTCAGGTGTCAGAGACCTCTCCAAGGTACTGAGAAGCAACAGTGTCAGTCTGGAGACCAAGGTGTGCCTGATACAGGCCACAGTCTTTTGCCATTACTTTCTATGCTTCAAAGAGCTGGACAGTGACTAGCGATGATAGAAGGGGAGTTAATCCCTTTGAGCTTTGGTGCTGGAGAAGAGTATTAAATATACCATGGACTGCTATGAAAACAAGTTGGTCCTGAAGAGAGTGAAGCCAGGCTGCTCCTTGGAGGCAAGGATTCTGAAGGGTCATCTAATATACTTTGGGCATGTTGCAAGGAGGGAACAGTCTTTGGAGAGGGCTGTCATGCTTGGGAGGGTGGAGGGACAGCACAGGAGAGGAAGACCCTCGATGTAGTGGATTGATTCCATCACTGAGGTAATAGGGATAAGAATGTCAGAAACAGTGAGATTGGCATGGATAGAGCAGGGTTTAGGGCTGTTGTGCATTAGGTTGCTATGAGTAGCAAGCAACTCGATGGAACATAACAACATCTTCCTTCCTCGTTCTCCTCCAGCTTGCTTATTTAATGTGCTCTTTTATATCTCAAAAGAGATGAGCTGAAGACACACCCTATATTGATATGACTTCATTTCTATAACAAAGCAAGCTCGCTCCCAAATGAGATTGAAGCGCAGGTGTGGGAGTCAGGATTTACAGCATATATTGAGGGAAGAGGTTAATAATATTCAATCCGTAGCAAGTGACAACCACAGGTCCCAGGATCCAGTAAACATTCATCATTGTCAAGGACTGTCATGATTGGTGACTGTCTACTTTTTCTAAGTGTGTTGTGATAAAATGCCAGAAGTAGATGGCTTAGAGAAACAGAAATGTGTTGTTATCCAGTTATAGGGGCTACAAATCCGCATCAGGGTGTTGGCCACACTGATGGCTTCTGAAAGCTCCGAGAGAGAAATGTTCCTTCTTCTCTCCTGACATCTGGTAGCTTGAGGAGTTCTGTGCCTTGCACCTGAAAATCACATGCCATCCTTCCTCTGAATCTATCTCGGTGACTCTTAGAAAAGGACAATAGTTAAGGTCAGGACGTGCTGTAAGCCGTAGGAGATAGAAGGGCAAATATCCTCTTGTGTGATTTACAGTGTCTGAAAACCCGCTGGGGAGTGGGGCAAGAGCTAAGAGTAAGCTATGAGATTAGGACACACTGCTGTTGTTGTGTACCACAGAGTCAGAAGTGACCCACAGCTCACCCTCTGGCAGGTTTTCAGAGGCAGTTAATCACATGGGAGGAGATTGTCCATCCTCCTCCCACAGAGCAGCTGGTGGCCTCGAACCACATGCCTTTGGGATTGCAGTGCAGCTTCTTGCCACCAGGCCACCAGAGCTCACCAGAGGGCCTACTGTACAACTAACAAAAAACCAAAACAACAAAAAAAATGAGCCCTGGTGGTCAAGTGCTTGGCTACTAATCACAAGATCAGAGGGTCAAACACACTAGCCATTCTGCAGAAGAAAAGTGTAGCAGTCTGTTTCTGGAAGTATTTTAACTGGAAGCCCCATGGAGCAGTTCTGCCCTGATTTATTGGGTCACTGCGAGTTGAAGCTGACTCAGAAGCAATGGATTTGGTGTGCGTTTAGTATTGGTTTGCTATTCCAGTATGACGCTAACTTAACCAATAACAAGTTCCAGTTAAAGGCACAATTACAGACACAGGAAGTAGGCAGAATTCCAATGTCTTTTCGGAGGATAATTCAGTCCATCACTGTGGAAATGAATGATGCTTTAGCAGCTTCTCACAGAGTTTATAACAATGGTCTTCTTACCCCTCAGTCCCTACTCCTGAGTAAGAAGAGTTGAAATATGGTGTCCTTGGATCTCATGTAGTTTCTGCAGTTGTTGTTATATGTTGTCAAGTCACTTGCAACTCATAGCAACCCGATGTTCAATAGCCCTGAAACCTGCTCTATCCTGTGCCAACTTCACTGTCTCTAACACATCTACTCCTATCAACCCAATCATTGAATCAATCCATCTCATCAAGGGTCCTCCTCTCTTGTGCTGTCCTTCCACCCTCCCAAGCATGATATCCCTTTCCAAGGACCGGTCCCTCCTTGCAACATGCCAGAGTATGCTAGACGGAGCCTCAGAATCCTTGCCTCCAAGGATCAGCCTGGTTTCACCCTCTCTAGGACATTCTTCTAGCAGTCCGTGATATAGTCAATACTCTTCTCCAGCACCACAGCTCAAAGGCTTCAATTCTCCTTCTATCCTCCCTAGTCATTGTCCAGCTCTCTGATGCATAACAAGTGATTGCAAAGACCCTTGTCTGTATCAGGCACACCTTCGTCTCTAGACTGATATCATTGATCTTCAGTACTCTGGAGATGTCCCTGACAGCAGACTTTCCCAGTGTAATTTGTCTCTTGATTTCCTGGCTACTGGTACCAAGAGTGGTGACTGTGGAGTCAAGCAAACTAAAGCTGTTAACAATCTCAGTCTCTTCACCATCTGTCATAATGCTGCCAGTCTCTGCTGTGCTGACTTAAACAGCATGGTCAATAGTCACGAGGCTTTCTCCCGAGTTCTCTGAGACCTCAGCTCCAGGGTCAAAGCTGGCTCTGGAAAGACACTTTTTGCTTTCCTGATGTCCCCAGGCACAAGGTCTTCTCCTCTGCCCTTTATCACCTTGCCATCTTCTGATGTTTCCTCGGGGACACCTGGCTTCCTTTCAAATAGTCTGTGTTCCCACTGTACTCCTCTCTGGTCCTCTATGGTTCCAACAAGGCACATGTTACTGGGAAAGGGTAGAGTCACAGTCTACCACCTCAAAGAAACTCCAGCTCATTGTCAAGTCATAACTGATTCATAGCTGACCCTCTAGCATGTTCTCAGGGGCTGTAATGAATGCAGGACTATGTTGTCCTTCTTCCTCCCTCAGAACAGCAGCTGGTGGATTGGAACCACCAGCCTTTGGATTGGCAGTACAGCACCTTACCCACTAGACCACTAGTCTCCTATCTATTATTAACTAGATCAGAGATGTGCCACAGATATCATTAGCCAAAGATCAAGGTGTTGACAGGGCTACATTCCCTCTGGGACGTTTTACAAACAGTGCAAAGGAATGCTGCGTGGTTTAAATAAAAACAAGTGTACATCGGGGCTGTAGCTTCTCCACATCTATTCAATCTGTGTGCTTTTTGCAAATCTTTTGAAAAGTTGGACTTTATAAGGAAGATTATGCATCAAGATTGGAGGAAGACACAACAGCAAGCTGTGTTACACAGATGACACAGCCTGGCATGCTGAAAGTGAGGAGGATTCGAGGCACTTGCTGCGAAAGGTCAAGGACTTCACTATTGGAATTACTGGAGTCGCTGCCTCCTTCCTCACTCCATGTTTCACTTTTAAGGACCCTTATGATTCTTCTGGGTACACTAGGATAATCCCCACATTGGCTAAGAACCTTAATTCTATCTCCAACATTAATTCCTTCAAGGACTTCAAGTTCTTCACTTGCAGGACTGCATATGGATTACAACTGATTATCAAAAAGACAAAACTCCTCACTTCTAGGCCAATAGGCAACATCATGACAGAAGGGGAAAAAGATCGAAATTGTCAATGTTTTCATCTTATTTGGATCCATAATCAACATCCTTGGTACCAAGATTCAATAAATTACAAGATATATTTCATTCTGAAAGCCTTTTGTCAAGGGCCTCTTGAAAGTCTTGGAGAGCAATGAAATCAGTTTGAAGACTAAGGTGTGCCTGATTCAAGCCATAGTCTTTTCAATCACTTGCTATGCATTTGAGAGTTAAACAGTGAATAATGACGACAGAAGAAGAATGAATGCCTTTGGGCTGTGGAGTTTGGAGAAGAGCACTGAATAGCCCGTGGATGTCCAAAAGAGAAAACAGGTATGTCTTCCAGAAAGTGCAACCAGAGTGCTCCTTAGTGGCAAAGATGGCAAAGCTTTATCTCGTATACTATGGGCGTGTTGTAAGGAGAGGCTATTCCTTAGAAAAAGACGTCATGCTTGGAAAGGTGGAAGACTGGAAAAAGAGAGCGAGACCCTCAGCGAGATGGATTGATACAGTGACTGCAGCAATGGGCTCAAGTCTGTCAAGGTAGATAAGGTTATCACAGGAGAGGACAGGGTTCAAGGATGTTGTTCACAGGATCTCTGTGAGTCGTACTCACCTTAATGGCACCTAACAATAACCACAGCAACAGGGACTAACTGAAAGGGCCCTTATGGCATGGTCTATCAGGAGCTGCATTGCTGAACCAAGATCTGTTCTAATCTACCCTTAGCTCCTCGAAAGAATGATGGGAAGTCTCTTTCCATGTGATTTACAGCCCCAGAATCCTAATGACTGGTCATCTGTGAGTCACTTCTAACTGGACAGCAGTGAGGTGAGTTACGGAGTCCGTAGGATGCTGTGCCGGTGTCCCAGAGGCCGTGCCTCTCTGTGGATTAGAATCCACCAGCAGCTGCCTGAGAGAAAGATAGAGAATCTACAGCCCTGGGAACCCCGTGCAGGCTTAGCTGTGGCTTAACTCCAGCTCCGTGGAGTTGGAGTTTGTTTTGATGGCCACTCATAATCCCGTGATTATGGCCCCCTTCCTGCATCTGTCAGCTCTGCCATCTTCCTTTCTTCTGACTCCCTCTTTCACTTTAAAAATAACTCTCCAGATTAAGCTGCCAGCGAGCTCTGGGGTGGCTTAGTGGTAAGGAGTTGTGCTGCTAACCCAAAGATTCATGGTTCAAACCCAGCAGCTGCTCCACAGGAGAAAGATGGACAGTCTTCCTCCCTGCGATTTACAGTCTCTGAAGAGCCACTGGAGGGTCAGTTGTAAGTCAGTTCCTACTTGAGGATAGACAGCAAACAATCATTATGCTGGGTGTACTTGGATAATCCCAGACTGTTCACTCAGCTCCAGGTTGACTAACAACCCTAATTCCATCTGGACCTTGAATTCCCTTCTCGGGCGACCTCCCAGACTCAAGGGTATATGGCATAGACATCTTTGTGGATGGGGTTACTATTTCCACTGCCTCAGAAACAGTAACCAACATATTCCAGCTTCCAGCTCTCTCAGCTCCCAACATTGTCTGTTTCTTCCTGTTTGTTTTTCTTCTGCATGGTCTAGCCTAGTATATCTGTCACTTACTTGTTATCTGTGAGCTCTGGTGGCCTAGTGGCAAGAAGCTGTGCTGCAAAAAATCACACGTTTTCGAGACCATCAGCTGCTCTGTGGGAGGAAGGACAATCTCCTGTGTGATTTATCTGCCTTTGAAAACCCACGGGAGGATCAGCTATGGGTCGGTTCCGACTCTACAGTACATACAATATTTGTTATCTGTGCTTCATGCTTGGGAGGGTGGAGGGTCAGTGCAGCAAAGGAAGACTCTCGATGAGATGGATTGATTCAGTCACTGGGTTAAGGAGGATGGGTGTGTCAGAGACAATAAGATTGGCAAGGGATAGAGCAGGGTTTAAGGCAGTCCTACGGCACATAACAACCGCCCTTCACTAGAATGTAGTTTCATCAGCTGTTGTTGATTTGGAACCAACCCACAGCTGACCCTCTGATGGATTTTCAGAGGCAGTTAATTGCCCAAGAGATTGCCTTTCCTTCTATTGCAAAGCAGCTGGTGGATTTGAACTTAGTGCCTTCGGAATTGCAGTGCAGGTTTTGGTTTTTATTTACCACTAGGCCATCAGACCTTATTCTAGTACTGCTTTACTAACATTATGAAGATAAACTATTATCAAATGGGATTAAAACCTTAGACAGAGAGGGTAGGATTTAAAACACATAATTTTGCCAGTAACAATTCATTCCATAAGAACAGTTTTGTTTTGTTCTTTACTGGTTTATAGCATCTCCAGTGCCTAGGACAAATAATTCTGAATTGATGCAATGGTTTAATCTTTCCTCAAGAATCACTTTAAAGTTCTAAAGAGCAAGGATGCCACTTCAAAGACTAGGGTGTGTCTGACTCAAGTTTCTAATCACCTTATATGCATACGATGCTGGACAATGAATAAGGAAGACTGAAAACGAATGCATTACTTTTAACAATGGTGAGGAGGATGACTGTTGAAGATACTGTGGACTGCCTTGGAACATCTGCAGTCAGAGTGTCCTGAGGAGAAAGTATGAGGACGATCATGCCGTGTTGTCATCATGTACCTTCGAGTCGGAACTGACCCGTAGTTGACTCTCCCGTGGGTTTTCAGAAGCAGTTAATCGCATGAGAGGAGATGGCCCAGCCTTCTCCTGCAGAGTGTCTGGTGGCCTTGAACTGCATGCCTTTGGGATTGCAGTGCAGCTTCTTGCCACTAGGCCACCAGAGCTCCTTAATTAAGATAGAAGACTACTAATTTTAAAAGCTAATGAAAAGTTTACACACAGAATCAATTTTGGAGGATTAATAGTGATGAGAAAGGAGGGAGAGGAAGCCAAAATTAATAAATAGCTTTGTGTGACAGGAATGGCAATGAAATAGGGATTGATGGGGTGCAATTAATTATATTAATCAATTATAATTAATGTTATAAAGCAAATATATATGAATTACTGAATAAAATCAGTATGAATTGCTATAAACTTTCACTCATAAGGAGACCTTTTTGACTCTTTGTACCTGACATCATGTGGTCCAGTCTCGGAGCAGGATGTCATGCTTGGCAAAGTGAAGGGTCCTTGAAATAGAGTAAGACCCTCAAGGACATGAAAGGACAGGGTGGTAGCAGCAATGGACGTGGCCACAGCCGAGAGAGTGAGGTTGGCGGAGGCTTGGATGGGGCTCCATTCTGTTGTCCACAGGGTCACGGTGAGTCAGAGATGACTAGACAGCACCTAACAGCAATAGAAGCACTTAAGGGAGCCCTGATGAGCTAATGATAAGAAGCTGAGCTGCAATCCCTAAAGCATGAGGTTCGAATACACCAGCTGCTCTTCCGGAGAAGGATGTCTCCTCCCACACTGTTTACTGCCTCCAGAAACTCCAGCTATGGGTTGGTTCTGATTCATGGCATTCCACAACAACAAGAAGTATGAGTTCAATAGATATGCAATGAATGAATGAATGAACTCCTTTCGCTGCCGATGTCATCATGCTCGTAAAATGCTGTCAATCACCGAGAATTCTTCTTCCTAACAATTGCACGATTTAGGTTTTTTTTCCCCCTGAGAGGAGAAATGGCTCCTGACACAAGAACCCTCTAACCTACCATGGTTCAGAAGGCTGGGGAGCAATGAAACAACCAACTGAGTGTCACAATATTGAGAAAGCCCCCCGCCCCCGCTTTGTGCACTGCAAAGCTAGAGAGTCCTGAGCTTGTCCAAGCTCCGGAGGAGGAAGGCAGCAGCCATTCTAAATGCGACCACTGGGTGCCCATTTCCAGAGAGAAAAGACCAGACGCCCATGCTGCCCAGCATCCCAGGAGTCCCACACAGCATCTTGGCCAGCCTCCAAGGTACTCACATCAGGACCAGAGGAGGATGTCATCACTCAGCTGATCTGCAGAGATTGCAACCGTGTGAACAAGAGAGGCTTCCTCCTTGGAAATGGACTCAGACAATGTCCATGGACTGTATCCAAATCATAATCTCAAATCACAGGGTCAGATTATACGTGTCAGTCGCTGCAGGAACCCAGGCTACTAGCGTGTTCCCTGGGAAGGGCTACCACCATGCTACAGTGGCCCTGTGTCTCCGGTGAGAAGGAGCAGAGACGCACCCAAACCCTCCATGTGCTGAGGTGGAGGACACTTAGGTTGGGATATGTTACCCTGTCTGGGGACTCTAAGCAGCCAGTGTTTGTTTGCATTTGGGGTCATGGTCCCCTGAACATCAAAGTACAGATGCCTCTTCATGCTCAGGAAGGTGGAGTAGAGAATCAGAAAGCCATTTACAGTATAGAAGCTTAGCCTTCATCCTCATGGAATTTCCTGAGGGATCCTCACGCACAGAATGTTTTTCTCTTCATCTTCTGCACCATTCAGCTCATGTACGAGCAGAAACTCAGGTCCTAACACATCTGGCATCCCCCTGATCCTCCAATTTGCCAGCCACCTCTGCCCTTGCTAATCCTGCAAGCTGTGGTTTCCAGCTCCACCTCCTCTCCCAGCCGTGTGTGTGTGTGTGTGTGTGTGTGTGTGTGTGTGTGTGTTCTCTCTGTCTGCAGTGGCCACCCCAGCCCTTCCCTGGTCGACTTCCTTTCCCCTGATCACTCCTAATTCATGTTCTAGATCTCTGCCTGAACTCAGTCCCTCTGGCAGCCTTTCCTGACACATGTGGACACATGCTTTTGCTCTTTTTATCTTTAATAGAATGCCCGCTTCATATTCTTGTTTAGCTTCTGCTTCTCCCTCTAGGGAATCCCTGGGTGGCACAAACTGCTTAACACAGAGCTACTAACCAAAAGATGAGCTGTTTGACCCACCCAGAGGCAATGTGGAAGAAAGACCTGGCAACCTGATTCTGAAAGTCGCAAGCAAGAAACCCTGTGGAATGCGTTCTACCTTGATGCACTAATGGGATTGCCGTGAATCAGAATTGGCTGCATAGAGGCTGGTCTGGTTTCAGATTTCGCCTCCTAGTTGTTTCACTTCAGGGCCAAGAAGCTGTGTCTGCTGTGGCCTCTTGATATTCCTGATGCCTTTCAAAGTCCAAAGCAAATTCACTGCTGTCAAGTCAATTCTGACTCGTACCCATGTGGAGGACAGAATAGCATTGTCGCACAAGGTTTCCAGGGCTAACCATCTTTATGGGAGCTGACTGCCTTAGCTTCCTTCCATGGAGTAACTGGTAGATTCAAACCACCAAACTTTCCATTGTTGTTGTTGTTGTTGTTGTTGTTATGTACTGTCAAGTCTTCTGAGACTCATAGCAACTCTATGTAAAATAGCTCTCAAGCCTGCCCTGTCCTGAACCAGTCTCACCGACTCCAACACATCTGCCTTCCTGGCCCCAGTCACTGTATAAACCCATCTTATCTGGGGTCTTTCTCTCCTGCACTATCCCTCCACCCTTCCAAGCAGGAGCATGATATCCTTCTTCAAGGACTGATCCCTTCTGGCCAGATGCCCAAAGTATTTGAGACAGAGCTTCAAAATTCTAGCCTCCAAGGAAAAAATTGGTTTCACCCTCTCCAAGACAGACTTATTTATTTTCTTGGTGGTCCATGGAATGTTTAAGACTCTTCTCTAACACCACAACACAAAGTCACCAATTCTTCTTCTGTCATCTTTAGTCATTGTCCAGCTCTCTGATGCATAGCAAGTAATTGTGAAAACATGGCCTGGACCAGGCACACCTTAGTCTTCAGACTGACACTGTTATTTAGCAGATCAATATTTAGTCTACTGCACCATTAGAAATCCTTGAGTGCATATTTAAAAAACAAACAATATTTATCCTTTTGTGACTAAGATATTATTTCACACATCATGATGACCTCCAGGGTCACCCATTTTTTTGCAATATGAGTTCCTTGATTTTCAGTGTTGCATAGTATTTTAGTGTGTGAAAATATCACATCTTCTCTATCCACTCATTTATTGATGGTTACTTGGGTTGCTTCCATCTCTTTGCTGTTGTGAACAACACAGCAATAAATGTAGGTGTGCATATATCTGTTTGGGTGGCAGCTCTGATTTCTTTAGAGTATTTTCCCAATAGTGGAATTGCTGGGTCAAACGGTATCTCTATTTGCAACTTTTTGAGAAAGCACCATACCTCCTTCCACAGTAGTTGCACCATCTTACACTCCCACCAACAGTGAATAAGGGTTCTAGTTTCTCCACAACCTCGCCAGCATTTGTTGTTTGCTGTTTTGTGTTTTTTTTTTAATTTTGCTATTGTTACTGGGGTGAGATGATACCTCATAGTTGTTTTGATTTGCGTTTCTCTTAGATCTAGGGATTTTGAACATTTTTTCAGGTGTTTATTTGCCATCTGAATGTGTTCTTTGGTGAAGTGTCTGTTGTGGGTCACAAAAGATCTCACCTATTTTCTGATACTAGTTCTCTCTTTGTTTTGGCTTCTATTTGGTCACATTCATGGATTAAAGCATTCATGCATTCCACAAACATTAGATCCCTAACTTGTTGGTGAATAATAGTTTAAAAGCAGAATGAGAACCAGCCCTATTTCTCCAGGTTTTGACTGTAGTCTATTAGAGGGCAGGGGTTATCTGCCAAAGACAGATTGAGTTACGGTCCATTCAGTACCATTGGTACTTATGTTCAGTGCCTGATTCATCCAATAGGTCTTGGTTTGGGGTTTTGTGTGTGTGTGTGTGGGGTGGTGTGTGTGTTTTGTGTGTGTGTGTTGTTGTTGTTGTGTGCTGTCGAGTCACTTGTGACTCACAGTGACCCTATGTACAAGAGCCTTAAACCCTGCTCTATCCTGTGCCAACCTCTCTGTCTACGACACAATAATTCCCACCATCCCAATCACAAAATCGATCCTCCTCATCGAGGGTCTTCCTCTCCTGTGCCATCCCTCCACTCTCCCAAACATGATGTCCCTCTCCAAGGACCAGTCCCTCCTTGCAACATGCCCAAAGTATGTCAGATGAGGCTTCAGAATCCTTGACTCCAAGGAATATTCCACCTTTACCTTCTACAGGACAAATGTGTTTGTTCTCCTAGCAGTCCATGGTATTATTCAACACTCTTCTCCAGTACCACAGCTCGAAGACATCAATTCTCTTTCTATCATCCCTAGTCACTGCAGTTGCAAAGACTGTAGCCCGGATCAGGTGTACCTTAGTCTCCAGTCTGACGTCGTTGCTCTCCAGTACTCTGAAGAGGTCCCTGAGAGTTGACTTTGTGTGTGGGGGTGTGGGAGTGTGTGGGGTGTTTTGGTTTGTTTGTTGTTTTCTCTCTCTCTGTGTCTCTCTCTCTCTCTGTGTCTGTCTGTCTGTCTCTCTCTCTCTCTCTCTGTGAGTGTGTGTGTGTGTGAGTGTGTGTGTGTGTGTGTTGTGGTTTTTTTGTTTTTCTAATGTAGTATATCCCTAATAAATGACACAAAAGAATAATCAAATATATCTTGGAGAGACTGCAATTAAGTTGTGTTCCTTGGAGGTGAGGATGACTCATGTACTTTCCTCGGGGCTCTGCAGTCAATTCTTCCTCCTCCTCCTCTTCTTCTTCTTTCTTCCTCCTCAGCCCCCCTTCTCAGTTCTCTCCTCCTTCCCCTCCTCATCCTGAACCCTCCTCTCTTGGAGCAGAACTCTAAAGCCCCAAGAGTCCCTGGAGTTGCATAGGAATAGCTTTCAACAGTCATCAATTTGCAAAACAATTGAAAACAGAAAAAAAAGGCTTCCCTGGCTGTGAATCCTCAGATAAAAGAAGAAGATGTTGTGAATTTGATAACCAATCTGCCTTTAATCCTATCAGGAAATAACCCCAAATCTTAATCTGATGTTTTGGAATTGTATCACTTCTACTAGAAGCACCCTCCTGCCCCCATGCTGTTTTTCTGTTTCTAAAGCAGACTGGGTTGTAGTCATGTGAGGGCTGCTGTTCATTCTTATCTGTTTCTAGGTCGGATTAGCTGTTTTGTTTTTCTTTTAGATTTTATACGTTATCTTTTCCCATTGTCTTAATATAAGATCTCTTTTTTGTGATGTTCTTCTTAATTAGGAAAGAACCTCTCAGCTTTAGATAAGAGTTTGCTTCTTAATCGTCCTGCATCCTCTGATATCTTTCTAATTCAGATTTTGTCAGAGGAGTGAATTATTGAGAGAGAGGGTGTGTGTGGGGGGGGGGAATAGGCTCTAGTTTGTGGGTATGTGTGAACATTCTGGACGTATCCCTGAACTCTAAAAATGGGTCATTATCAGAAAAGTTTGCTACTAAGCTCTAAGGACCACTGTCCTAATTGCCTTCATTTGCAGCATTCCATCTAGTGACGCCCCCCCTTGAGTCCCAGGGGGTTTATTTCACAAAGTAGCTCACACACTATAATGTGTTGTATTACACACCGATATTATGGCCGGGGCACAAGCAGCATTTGGCCTTTGTGCAGTGGTTTTGATCACATTAACAATTGTGATCTTTTGATACTGATGTTACAGGCTAAAGGAACCCTGGTGGTGTAGTGATTGAGCATTCATTTGCTAACCGTAAGGCCAGCAGTTAGAATACTCCAGGTGCTCTGAGGTAGGGCAGTCTTCTTCTGTAAAAATGACCACCAAGGAAAGAGACCCTATGGGCAAGTGCAGCTCTCCTCTACGGGGATGCCTTGAGTCAGAGGACAATGAGTCTGAGAGGGTTTTGGGTTTGGATTTGCTTTGGGTTTTGTCCCAGGTGACATGTTGAGGTTTACCTGATGACAATGTTGTGAACTGTCGTCTAATCAGCACCAACTCATGGTGCAATTCCTTATAGAGAATTGAAGAATTACTCCTGCCCATCATCACGATAGTTGGCATGTTTGAGTGCATGGTTGTGGTGACTGTGTCTGTCCTTCTCACGGAGACTGTCCCTTGTGTTCGTTGGCCAAACATGATACACTGTTTCAACAATTGGCTTTTACTGATGACGCATCCAAAATAAGAGCTAACATCTCTCACATCCTTACTCCTAAGAAGCCTTCTCGATGGTTTTTCTTGTAAGACTCATCTGTGAGTTCTTTTGACCATCCACACTGTATTCTTTGCCAACACCAAAATTCAAATGCATCACTTCTTCTATCTTCCTTTTTCCTTTCAAGTGTTTGAATGTAGGTGAGGCAATGTATGGCTCAGGTCAGGTGTGCATTTTCATCAGAGTGATTCTTTATAAAACTTAAAAGAGACCTTTTGCTGATAATTTACCCAATGTATTAAATTGTTTGATTGTGTTTCTTGTTAAGGTGTGTGTTCATGAATGTGGATTCTTGATCCAAGTAGAATGGAATTGTTGACAACTCAGTTTCTTCAAAACCGTGATGTGGCTTATTGGTTCATTTGCATGGTATTAAACCATCCATCAAAGATGATTTTCAACATCCCCATTTTACAAAAGAAGAAACTGAGTCTCAGAGAGGCAGATGTTGGCTAGGAACACACAGCTCCTCAATGACTCAGAGGAGATTGAACCAAAAAGAATTTTGTTCAAACATCTATACCTCCTCGTGCATCGGCTAGCTTTCTGTACCATGTGCAAAGCGCAATGCAAATACAGTGGAAGTTTTTGAGCCTGGTATCTTTCACTCTCACTTTCAGAGACAGACACAAGCAGAAGTTAAAAGCACAGAAATGAGATCAGACCAACTTGACTATGAACTTCTTCTTTTATACCATCCAACTACTTGTGCTACATTGGATAGGTCATAACAATCCTATATTGGTAGCCTAAGGGCAAGGAGTTGTGCTGGCAACCCAGAAGCCCACAGTTCAAATCCGCCTGCTGTTCTGTGGGAGGAAAATAGGCAGTCTCCTTCTGTGTAAGTAATTGCCTCTGAAAACCAACTTAAGTGTCTGCTCTGAGTAGATTCTGACTCAATGGTAAACAACAGCAACAACAAATGGTAAGGAGTATCACTGTTAACCCAAAGGCATACAGTCCAAATACACCAGTTGCCCCACTGAAGAAATATTAATAATCTCTTCCTGTACAATTTACAGCTTCTGAAAACCCACTGGACAATCAGCTATGAGTCAGTCTAATTCAAGGGCATGTAACAACAACTATAATTCTTTAAATCAGGTTTGGGTCACATAATGTTGTTGTTGTTGTTGTT
>NW_006399785.1:10897270-10903531 GCF_000299155.1 Elephantulus edwardii
ACTTTAGAGAGGTCCCTAACAGCAGATTTTCCCATCGCGGTACGCTTTTTGATTTCCTGACTGCTAGTGCCAAGAGTGTTGACTGTGGAGCCGAGCAAACTGAAGCTGTGAACAATAGCTTTTAATAAATTTAACCTTTATTATTATTTATACCATCATTCACTTTTATACAATTATTCATATACATTGTTTCATTCATGTACATTTAGTTTTATACAATCATTTCTGTACATTGTCTTGTGTGTGTTTGGGGGGGTATTCTGATTTATTTATAAAGTTTGAATACATTGTTTTTCACAAAAGATCTTTCCCATTTCCTTCACCCCACCAGCCCATCGAATTGAGCAACCCTATGACTAACAACCCCCACCCATCCTCATCCCTCTATTTCTACCCTCCCTCCCACCTTGGATCCTCATGCTCATTCTACAATAATGGTTTTTATACAGTATTTGTCCTTGTGGGAGTGACTGAGTTAGTTCACTCAGTGTAATGCTCTCAAATCCCTCCCTAGTTAGGTAGTAATTTACAAAATGTTTGCTCCTGCATGCTGCATAGTATTCCATTGTATGAATGTGCCACAACTTCTCAATCCATTTGTTTGTAGTTGGATATTTGGGCTGTTTCCATGTTCTTTGTGATGATGAATAATGCTGCTATGAACATTGTTGTACAAGTCTCTGTTTGAGCCTCGGTTCTCATTTTCTTCGGGTATATTCCAAGCAATGGCATAGCTGAGTCATATGGAATTTCTATATTCAGCTTTTTGAGGAACTGCCAAACTGTCTTCAGAGTGGTTGTACCATTGTACAATCTCGTCAACAATATAAAAGAGTTCCTATCTTGCCACATCCTCTCCAACATTTATTATTTGCTGTCCTGTTAAACTTTGCCACTGCTACTGGAATGAGATAGTATCTTGTTTACATGATAGGTTTGCACCTGTATTTCCTCACTTGTGAAAGTGGACAGGAAGTGAGTGAAGAATAATAGTATATAATCACGTCAGGGTAAAACCTGGATAGATGCTCCACAGCTATCATTTGTTGTGACTTAACATGTATTTCCTAATAACTAATACTGTATTGATTTCCTAGCTTTTCTGTAATAAAGTTTTTAGTCCTTGGTTTTAGTCCGAGGTCCATGATCCACCTTGAGTTGGTTGTATTGATTTAAAGGAGGTGGAGGGTGGGGGGGGCGGAGTAAACTATAGGTAAGGAAGGTGATCTGGTGAACTAGTTCTTAACATGTTGTGCCATCAACCAAAAAAGGTTGGTCATCTTCAGTGTTTCAAATCCACCAACCACTGTCCAGGAGAAGGATGGGCAATCTCTTCCTGTTAATATTACAGCCCTTAATGGGCAGGTGCTGTGAGTCAGGATTGACTGGAAAGCAGTGAGTGAGTGAGTTAGTGAGTGATAAATAAGATAATCGCACAAGACAGGAAGATTTCCAAATATAACCATGGAGATAAATGTGTATTAGTAATAAGTGCAGTAGAAGCAGGGGGTCTCTGTGCGAGGACGGTCAGAGACAGACGTTGGATTTAAGGTGGACCTTGAGAGACCTTAAAGGTTTAGTCTGATGTGACTCAAGTGTTGTCTGCACACTGGTACCAGACTACAAATTTTTACTCTCTCACAACAAAGGAAGGAGCCTGCTTTGCAATGTAAATCTACTGCATTACTGGACACATTGTTTAGTTCATGTAATATGTGTATAAGCATGGTTGGCAAGACTTTCCCAGTGAAGGAAGCAGTAAATTGAAATACATTCTGACTCGAAGTCCTTATATTGTTATGATGTTGTTGTTGTTGTTAGGTGCCACCGAGTTGACTACAGATCACAGTGGCCCTGTCAACAACAGAGCTGAACCTTGCCCTATCCCGTGCCATCTTCACCATCCCTGATACGCTCAAACCCACTGGTACAGTCACTGTAACTGTCTCCAGGACAGGCTTGTCTCTCTTCTTGGCGGTTCGTGGGATACTCAGTACTCATCTCCAAACACCACAATTCAAAGGCATTGAGTCTTCTTGTTAGCTAAATTTGTGTCTTCTAGGCTGCAACACTTCCATGATACATCTTCAAGGATATGAACATGTACGGCTAAGCACAATTGATAACAGTGCACCTAAATTCCAAAATCAATCTCCATAATAGTCTATGTGTTTCCTACTGCCAAAGGGGCCCTTTAGAGTAGTGAGAGAAGATCTTCACCCTGAAACCCACAGCATCCCTTTTCAGCAGGAAGTAGCTAAGAGAATACGCCATCCCCTTTTCCTTATGAATCAGGGTGAAGTCTCTCTCAGTGAGGAGAGATAGGGAATGGAAAAGGACACACTGACAAAGGAGATTAATCAGAACTGGCTTTGACAAGCACTGTGGCAATTGGACAATTAAAACAGACATTCAAGGGGGGGGAAAGAAGAACAAACTGGGGAGGAGGGTAGAGAAAACAGTACAACAATGAATGAATGAAAACCCAAAATCTCTGTAAATGTTCATGAAAACTAATAAAATAAAATAAATTTTAAAAAAGTAATAAAAAATAAAGTCATCGAGTCTTATTCTGTCATCCTTTTTCATTGTCATCATATTTTCAGGTGCATAACAAGTAATGTATCAAGTGCACCTTAGTCTTCAGATTATCATCATTTCTGCTTTATACCTTGGAAAGGTCTCGATAGCAGATTTTTCAGTGCAATACATCATTTAATGTCTTAACTGCTGGTGCCTGTGACATTGATTGTGAATCCAAGCAAGTTGAAATTGTTGACAACTTCAATCTTTTCATCATCTGTCATGATGTAGTCTATTGGTCTAGTGGTAAGGATTTGTGTTATCTTGATGCTGATATGTTATCCATATAGAAGTCTTTGATCTTCTACAGCAAGCATTTCAAGTCCTCCTCGCTTTCAGCAAGCAAAATTGTGTCATTACCACATGACTCAGATTGTTAAGAATCATCTTTCAATCCGGGTGGCTCACTCTTCTTGATAAAGTCCAGGTTCTGTAATGGTTTGCTCAGCATCCACATTGAATAACATGCAGTTGTTGTTGTTGTTGTTGTTGTTCGGTGCTGTCAAGTCAACTGTGACTCAAAAACATATGAACAGTAGACTAACGCCCCTCCCTCCGTATCCTGTACCATCCTTACATTCTCTTTGAGATGTTCTCAAGTACACTGTTACAGTCACTGTGTAAACTCATCTCATTGAGAGCCTTCCTCTCCTTCAATGAACCTCTACTTTTCCCAGCATGAAACCTTTTTATAAGAACTGCCTCCTCTTGACTGCATGCCCAAAGTAGTATAAAGGTTAAATGGTTCAGATACACAGCATGTAATTCATAAAAGATTGTACTGAAATATGAGCATTTTGTAGAAGTAGGTTTGGGAGATAATAGAATACATACCTCAAGGGAGGTCAGCTTGGGTGCAGGGACAATCACTTGTATTCTTGGGGTTTGGACAGTGAGATGAGCCATAAGACTGATTATGAGCTATGGAAAATTCAGTTTATCATGGACAGCCATCAGATCAGAACAAACAAAACACTGTGCTCTTAGTACGTGTTAGGCCCAATAGTATGAAAAGGCAGGAATTCTAGGACTGAACTAAAATCTCCCTTCTTACTACCATATATGGAGTAACCAAGTAGATACATGCACATATCTATAAAGAACTCTGTTCAGAGAAGGAAATGTGTGTTGTTGTTGTTGTTTTTTATAAAATAGGCAATGCTTGACTTATCTATTATGTTGATGGATAACTGTTGCTATAAATCTAACCAAGCTCTCGATGATCCATCCATTCACTCACCTGTTGTTGTAGCTGTTAGATGCTGTTGAGTCCAGTATGACTCAGAGCAACCCCACGAACAGACCTGAAACCAGTCCTATCCTGTGCCATCCTCATCATCTTCGACACACTTGAGCCTATTGCTACAGTCATTGTGTCAATCCATCTCATAAGGGTATTCCTCTTTCATGACACCTCCATTTTTCCAAGCATCGTGTCCCTTCCCAAAGAATAGTCTCTCCTAGCAACATGCCCGAAGTATGTGAGATGAAGCTTTGTCATCTTTGCCTCCAAGAAACATTCAGGCTTTACATTCTCCAAGATAGGTTTGTTTGTTCTTTTGGCCATCCATGGGATATTCAGTGCCCTTCTCCAACACCATAGCTCAAAGGCATCAATTCTTCTTCTGTCATCCTTATTTACTGTCCAACTCTCAGATGCGTAGCAAGTGACTGGAAAGATCATGGCTTTAATCAGGCACTCATTATGTTCAAACTGGCATCATTGCCCCTCAATAATTTGGAGAGGTCTCTGACTGCAGACTTCCCAGGACAATATGTCTCTTTATCTCCTGAGTGCTGGTACATACCAAGGATGTTGACAGTGGACCCAAGTAAAAGGAAGTCACTGACAGTTTCAATCTTTTCTGCATCTATCATGATGTTGTCTATCAATCCAGTAGTGAGAAATTTTGTTTTCTTGACACTGAGACGCAATCCATATTGAAGGCTATATTCCTTGATCTTTTACTCACTCATTAGCCCGACTTTTGGTCACAGAATTTCACACTGAAAAGCCAGTATAGGGGTCAAAAAATCTCAGAAAATTAAAAAATAATCTTAGAAAATGGTATCTAAAACATAGGGGAAGCAAGCAACAACTACAAAAATAGTGGCCATCAAGCTGACCCCAAGCCATAGTAACACTGCATGTGTCAGCGCAGAACTAGGCTCTACCGAGTTCTCAATGGCTGTGACCCTTCAGGTGAAGACTGAAGGATCTTTCCCCCAGGGCATCTCTGGGTGGGCTTGAACAGATAACTTCTAGTTAGAAGCTGAGCTCTTAAATGTTTTTACCAAGTCTTACCTAAAATTCTCATTAAATCTGCACTGAGGACTTTCTTAGATGCTGGACAGTAACTTTCTTTGAAAACCTAACTGGATCTTTCAAAGACCACATTTGTCTTAGACTTTGTTCTACAGAGAAGAAAAACCAATGAATCAACCAGACAGAGAGATTGTGAGACTTCATCTCACAGACTTTGGGCATGCTATCAGGAGGTAACAGTCCTTGCCTTAGGAAAGGACATGATGCTTGGAAAAGTAGAGGTCAGCAAAGGAGAAGAAGACCCTTAATTAATAATGGATTAATTCAAAGACTAAAAATGGCTTGAGCATGGTAGAGATGCATGGATGGTGCAGGACAAGGTAAGGTTTTGATTTATTATTTAAAGGGCCTCTATGAGTCACACTTGACTTGATAACACCTAACTCCAAATTAGGGAGCACTGGTGGCCTTGTGGCAGGAAGCCTCACTGCAATCCCGAAGGCACATGGTTCAAATCCTCCAGTTGTAAGGGAGAAGGATGGTCAATCTCCTCCTGTACCATTAACTGCCTCTGAAAATCGATGGGAGGGTTATCTAAGGGTCAGTTTCAACTGGACAATATAAAACAACAACAAAAACAAATTATGTGTAAATACACACACGTGGAGCTCTGGTGGCCGAGTTCAACGAGGTTTGCACTGCTAACTCAGAGGTGATACCTCTGGTGGTCAGATCCACTCATCTGCAGAACAAAGATGAGTGATCTCTATGTGAAATACACCCACCTGAAGCCTACTGGAGGTTCAGCCTTTATTAAATAACAATGCATTTGAATTTGTTTGGTCTTTCTTTCTTTTTTTTTTTTTTTATATACACCCATACGGATATATATGAACACACACAGCAAGAGAGATTTATCTCAGGGAAATGACTGGCATGCTTCTCAGGGTGGTCATTCCCACATTCTGTGGGTCAGGCTCCAAGAGAGAGGTATTGGGGGGATGCTAATGTGTCCATGTCATCAGTGGGCAGGCAGGGTCTCAGACCACTGGCTTCTGAGACTCCTGACTTCAGAGCCTAATTAGTCTCAAGGCTGTTGTTGGGGGAGTACAGTCTCAGGCTGCTGCCTTTGGAGGCGGGAGCTCAAACTTTGCGTGTACACAGACCACTGGTTTGGGTCTAGAGAGCAGGAGTCGACCAGTAGTTCTGTAAAAGCTCCTCTGCAGCAGAAGGACATCCAACTGAGCTGCAGATCTCTGCAAATGTAGCTGGCCAGGTGATGGTGTGGCTTTTCTTTTCCAGCAAAGGGACTCATCATCCAAAACTTTCTAGTGGTCCCTACTGCACAGATAGAACAGTTCTTTCAAATCAGGGACCTGAGTTTTTGTGCTCCTTTTGTTGAGATTCTCTCT
>NW_006399785.1:10903876-10927789 GCF_000299155.1 Elephantulus edwardii
CTCCTCCGCTCCTCCGTGTCTAGGGAGGATAATGGGAGGCATGACTCATAAACAGGCGACTCTACTTGTTGTCATTGGAGGGGACAATTGGGGCTTCCTAAGGAGTCCTTGTGTCACTGTAGCTAAGTGTTCTAACACTAACTAAAAATTTGATGGTTCAAATCCAACAACCTCTCGTTGGCAGAAAGATGTAACAGTCTAGTTGCATAAAGACTTTGGCCTTGGAAATCTGTGAAGCACCTCTGTTCTGCCCTATAGGGTCAGTCTAAGAAGGAATCTCCTTAGCAGCAGTGGGTTTGATTATAGAGACTTTGTGTTATTGTTCTTAAGTGCCATGGAATGGGTTCAAATTCATAGCAATCTCATTATGTGCCCAACCACGTGACAGCTTCACAGTTATTGCTATGTCTATTGCACCGATAGAGGATCTTGCCTTTTCCCCCACTTCCCCTCTACTTTATGAAGCATGGTATCTTTCTCCATGGAGTGATCCTTCTTGATAACATGCCCCAGGCTCATGAAAACCAGAATCCCTATTGTTCTTAAGTTACATTCTGCTTATACTTGTTCTAAGACAGATTTATCCATTATTCTGGCCGTTCATGTTGTAGTCCATATTCCTTGTCAGTGCCACAATCCGAAAGCATCAGTTCATTTGATCTCTTTCTTTATTATCCAGCTTTCATATACCTATACCAAGGTCATTGCTGTTAGGTACCATTGAGTTGATTACCGTGTCATTATGAGTGTGCTTGGCCCAAGTCACATTCTTTTCAACTGCCTCACATGCCTCAACTAGACTGGGCTCCTGTCGGTGGTACAGTGTGAAGATGATGCAGAGGAAAACAGGGTTCAGATCTGTTGTTATAGGGTCACTATGAGTCGTCCTTGACTCAACAGCACCTACAACACCACATGAATGGGTTTCTGACCCTCAAGGAGATGGTTGGCACGGTGACTATTACAATGACTATGGCACAGATGTTGAGGAGAGGAGAAAGTTCTGATCTGTTGGTCACAGGGTCACTATGAGTTTTCATCAACTCAATGGTACCTAAAAGCAACAACCTATCATATGCACATGATATAACCGTGGTTGTAGGAAGCAAAAAGATCTAGAAACATTTATTGGTGATGTTTCAAGGCTACAGTCTTGAGTGTAGATTATACCTCAGCATACAGAAATCAAAAGTCCTCCCAACTGGCCCAATCATCAACAGATTTACCTAGGCCATAATTTGTCTAGTTTGTTGCCTGCACTTTCCATGTACTTTGGCTCTGGCTCCAAATTAAACAAACTCTTTGACAACTTCAAATCTTTGCTTTGCTTTGCTTTGCTTTGCTTTCATTATGTTGCTGATTGGGCCAGTTGTGCTGCTTCTTTGCTTTCTGTATATGCCAAGTTGTGGATTCGTTTTCTCCTCCAATCCTGCTGCCACTTTCTTCTTCACGTGTTGTTGTTAGGTGCCATTCAGTCAAGCATAGTCCATGGAGCCCTTATGAACAACAGATCTGCGACCTGTTCCACCTTCATTGTTTCTGACACACTTGATCCCTTTGCTGCAGCACTGGGTCAGCCCATCTCACTGAAGCTCTCCCTCTCTTTCACCGACCCTGCACATTTCCAGCAGTGACTGCAAGGAAGTGATGTGGACAGGCCCCTCCTACCTTGGAAACCCAATGGAGGGTCACCGTGAATGGAGTCTGATCAAGGTCAATCAGCTCCCATAGTGCAACTTCTCCAATTGTCTGCTCAATGTGCATGTTAGCTAAGCCACATGGTAAAAGCAAACAGCATCCCAGGTCCCCACCTTCCCTGATTTTAAACATTGCAGTATCCCCTCATTCTTTTTCAAAAGCCAGCCTCCTAGTCTATATATATACAGCCTCCTCAGGAGCACAATTAGATGTTCTGTAATAGACTTCATAAATATCCAGAAATTTGAGACACAATCTGAAATACAGACTGGCATAACTTTTCCAAGACTCTCAAGAGGGCTTGGGATCTGGGAAGGGGCAGGAGCTCTGGCTCCTAAAGGATGTGGGTAGTGCCTGCGGGAACCCACTCCCCCAGCCTCTTTCCTGATTTCATTTTGAGCCACGATGCTCTGGCTTGTTGCCAGGAAGGCAGGCTCTCCTCTGGGTGCATTGTGCCACCTACAGCCAGCAGCCCAGCAAAGCCACAGAGGCTCCCAGCAGACAGGAGGAGGCTCATTTACATACATGAATAAGGCAAGGGCCCAGGAACCTTCCCCAGGAAGAGAAATGGCTTTGGGGACTCCTGATTAGCATGCAGAAATGCAAGCTCCTCAGGGCTGTGTTACTGTGATGAGAAGATATTTTTACATTAAAGGGGAAAAGATACATTCTAAGGATTAACACCTTACAAAAATGTTACCGAAAACCAAGAGAGGAAAGGTGCTGCTGAGAGAAAGGGAAGAAGCCCAAGAATTGCCTGGATGTAGGTCTCAGTCCGGAAGGTTAAAGACTGATAACCTTTTCTAGGTCGAATGAGTCTGTGTGTTACATAACTTATCATGGAGTGAACTATTGATTCCTGAGATTGAATATTGTCATTTCCTGAGATGCTGGAAAGGTAAAAACCAGGAAGTTTTCTTAATCTGCATAAATTGTTTTAAGGAAACAGGGTGTTCGCAGAGGACCACATTGACGTAGTGAGCAGCGTGATGTGTCTGACCCTCAGAGATGTTCAGGGATCCCTGGCTCATTTAAAGCAATAGACATGTGTGTTATTTGACAATCAAGGTGGTCCTTATTAATGTAGAACACACAAAGCTCCTGTTTGTTGATCATTATGTGGCAGGCATATTATCTGCAATCCTCTTGACAGGGTCTAAGGCATGTGCTGTCTTACAGGAGAACCTGAGAGTCAGATGTAAAAGTTTTCTCCAAGGGTATGCACCCAGGGGTAGAGCCAACATTCATACCTCGGTTCCTTTGGCTTCTGAGTCCAAGTTAATTCAATCCTCCTGCATATTTTCCATCACCATAAATCTAATTCTTAAGAATGGGAAATGAGTCAAAAGGGTTTTGGATACTTTCAAAAGTTTTCTTTTTTAAAAAAACAAACCAAAATGAAACAAAACAACCAAAACCAAGAACCAAACTTCCCTAATCCAAAAGCCTTCTGAGCAGTCAGGTTGATTCCAACGCCTGGCAGCTCCTTCAAAACAAAACAAAAAATGATTTTTTTTTCCATTTTGTACTTGTTTTCTCTCTTGAGTTTCTGAAGCTGCACATCTTGATGAGAGGTCCCAGCTCATCTTTCTCTTGAACAGCTGTTAGATTCAAACCTCTGACCTTGGGTTAAGGTTTGCCTTATGCCAATAGGGATCCTTTGAGAATTTGTCTGAAAACAGTGCTCACTGTCCTGGTTTAGGAATAGGCACAAATATTTACTTAATTTAGCAGCTGGTTTCTTCTTTGATAAATAATACATACCTCTTTTATTCTTTTAAAAAATAATCTTTGTATTCTAGTTTGGGCACAAGTTTACAGAGAAATGAAATTTCCATTAAAAAACTTAGGAAGCTCTGGTGGCTTAGTGATGAGTTGCCAATGAAAAGGCACACAGTTCGAATCCACTAGCTGTTCCGAGGGAGAAAAATGGGCAGTCTCCTCTCGTGCATTACTGCTTCTACAAACCTGCTGAAGGGTCAGCTGTGAGTGAGCTGCAACTCAACAATACTTAACAACAACAATTTTCAACCACATTTGTACATTTTGTTTCCCCAGTATTGATTGCAATCCCCTCAATGCAAGGAAGTCTAGTGGCACGGTGCCTTATGTGTTGCCCTGCTAAAAGAAAGGCAGCGGTTCAAATCCACCAGCCGCTCTGTGGGAGAACATTGAGGAGTCGCCGCCGACAAAGATTTGCAGCTTCAGACCCAATGGAGAGGTTGCTGTAAACAGGATTGACTCAAACACAGTGGGATTGGTTTTGAGGATTTGGGTTCTCCAAAGAGAACATTGGCGGTACACTGTGTTATATGCTGCTCTGCTAACGAAAAGGCTGGCAGTTCAAATCCACCAACTGCTTCACAGAGAACAAATGGGTAGTCTCCTCCGGTAAAAAATATACAGCCTCAGAAGCCCAGTGGCAGTCACCGTGAGTCAGAACCAAGTAGATGGCATGCATTCGATGTTAACACCCTCTTCTCACTTCCTTCTGGGTTCCTCATCTCCATTCATCTTCCTCTCCTTCCTCCTCCAGCCTTCAGATCGTTGTTTCTAGGCAAATGCTGCCATTGGGCCTCTCATGATTAGTGGTTCTGTGAAGTGCTTTCCTTCCCACCCCTTCCCCTTCCTCCCCAGTTTCGTAGGTCACTTTATAATTCTGGTCTTTGGCTGAAAGTTGATCTATAGGAGAGTGATTCAGTCCCAGGCTTGAAGGATGTGGACAGGCCACAGTCTTAGAGATCCCCATGGTATCGTCAGACAAGCAAGCCTGCTCTGCATTACGTAGTTAATCGATTCTTAACACTGGCCGTGTGTGTCACTCACTGCACACTGCATCTGACTTTGTAAGAGTCAAAGGTTGGGGAAGGCATGACATTGTCTGTAGCTTACACACACCTGCATTTCCGGCAATGAATTCTTTTCTTTTAATTTATTTTTTATAATCTCTTTTTTTGTTTTGGGTTTTTTTTTATTAATTTTAGTGAAAGTTTACAGAGACTTAGGGTTTCCATTCATTCATTGTTGCACTTTTCTCCCTGTCCCCACCCCCATTCGCTCCTTTCTTTGAAAAGTAAAATACAAACAAATTAATTCATTGTTATAAAATCCCTCACCCCCAAAGCCACTCCACTCTGCAGCCTTCACTCTGGACTCCTGTCATGACAACAATACCTAATCATATATCCCTTTTAAACAGTTCTCTCCCTCATCTGTTTCAATGCACTATACATTATTTAACCCATCTTTCTCAGTCTTCCCTCAACCCCAATGTAAGTCCCTTTTTACAACAGTGGCACTATGCAGTACTTGTCCTTTTGTGACTGAGATATTTCACCCAGCATGATCTCCTTCGGGGTCACCCGTTTTGTATATTTCATGAGTTCCTTAGGAATGAGCATGTGGAATCTTGAAAACATTGGAATATGGAGTAAACAGTAAAACAACCTCTTACCTACATTAAAGAATTTTCTTTACAGATATTTTAGGTTCAAGAAGGTCTCCCAGGTAGGCAAGAAAATATACAAGATGTGAAGTCCATCGTCAGGAATCTAGACTTTGTTCCAACCCCATTCTCAACACTATTCCCTCCACACTGGGGGTCTGTAACGCAACATCAGTTGCTGTGCAGGTTTTGAAACCTTGCCCTTTTGCCACCCAATGAAACTGAGCATGAAAGGTGATTGCAGTTGGTCTTAACTGGGGTCCGTGTGTGTTTGCAAAGATTTAGGTCTTTGATAGTTGGGAGAGCCCGTGTTTTACTTTTCGTCGGTGAAAGTCATCATACTTACACATGAGGAGAGGAGAGGGAAGCTTCAGCGAGTGAGAAGGGAGTGGAATCAGAGCTGGAAACCTGTGGTTATTTGTCTATAACTTCCTGTCTTTATTATCCTTCAAGTCTAGGATGGGTAGGGAATTGGGGCTCAAATTTTAGTGAAGTTTTTCAGAATTGTTGTTGTCGTTAAGTGTTATCGAGTATGACTCATAGCAACTCTCTGAACAAAAGATCTGAATCGTGTTCCATCCTGCACCATCCTCACCCTTCCTGACACACAAGATCCCATTGCAGGAGTCACCACATTGATCCACCTGGTCGAGGGTCTTCTCTCCTTCACTGACCCTCCACCTTTCCCAGCATCATGTCACTTTCCAAAGGAATTTTCAGAATTACATGATGGCATATTTTAGAATAAGCTCTAGGTTGCTCAATGAAGGTTTGGAGGTTCAAACCCATCTGGAGGTACTTTGAAAGAACACTGTTTAAAAAAAAAATCAGCCCATGAAAACCCCTGGCCAGTTCTACTGTGATACACATGGCATCACCACGGGTGAGAATCAACTTTATGGTAACTGGTTTTGGGATTTTATTGGGGTGGTGAGGCATTGGTTATGATTTTGTGAAACACAGACTCGGTGAAACAGGTGATGCAGAACCTGCATGCCTGCATTTCTAATAAGTAACACATCGGGTCCCGTAGGAAGTGTCCTGGAGCCCACACTGAGAAATTTTGGCATAGGGAGGTTCTCTGCTTTAAGAATGAGTCTTTCAATGAATCCATTCATCTAAGCCAAGGCTGGAAACACAGATAAAAGGCAAAGAATTCGTGCTCTACTGGAGTAGATAGGCTTAGAAGCAGGTGGTTGAGCATGGATAAGTCAGTCCGTAGAGCAGAAAGGGCTGGCTGAGCTGAGCAGACCGACTGAGCAGAGTAAGAGAGACACCAGGATCAGCCTGCCTGTCAGCCTTGAAGGGGAACCAGGTCACCCAGCATGGGTGGCCTCAGAAGGAAAGTGGGGAGAGAATCCCAGGTGGAGGGAGCTGGTGGGCAAAGACAACTCTGCCTCTTTAAGGAAGTGCTCCAGATGTTGGTAGATGGCATTAAGTGGACAGCAAGGGGCCCTATGAACCCTTGGTCTGAACCTTCCCCTATACTGGACCGTCTTTGAGATCTCTGCCATACTCAATCAAGCCTATTGATACCGTCACTGTGTCGGTCCATCTTGTTGAGACTCTTCCTTCTTCTCATCCTCTGACCTTCCACCTTTCCCTGCAGGATATATTTTCCCAAGGACTGGCCCCTCCTGACCGCGTACCCACAGTATTTGAGATGTAGTTCCTCTCTCCTTGCTTCTAAGGAACACAGAGGGCAAGGGGACCGAAGGAAGCTGGGACTGCATGTTTGTAATGCATCATATTTTTTTTCCACTTGGGACGCTGTACATATTTGTTCGGTTATAATTGCAGCAACACAGAGCCCCTATGGCACAGGACTGAAGCACTCAGCTGTTGACCTAGAGAATGAACCAGGGGCGGGCTTAGCAGGAGAAAGCTGGCGTAAGCTGCTTCCTGTTAGAGTGAAGCCTCAGAAACCCTGTGGGGTCGCTCCTCTCTGTCCTGGACTGTTGTTGTAAATAAGAATTTACTTGACTGCTCCCAGCATCTCCCACGGCATTGAATGCGTTGTCCCATAATGTGGTCTTCTGCTTCTTGGATTCTTCCATTGAAGTGCTGCTCTGCTAGGCTCCCAGTCAGGGAGTTCAGAAAAGACCCAGAGTGAAATCTTCCTGTTTGGTTCATTCATTCATCTCTGTCATCAGCTGTCTGGGGCCACAGTAAAGCTGAGCAATCTACCCCGGGAGGGAACGAGACGACAGGGCACTTCCATCCCGAGTGGATGTTGACATGCTCTATTTATGCTTCCGACACGTGTACAATACAAATGAGTACATGATGGAAAGGAAAACAGCACTCACCATCGGCCTTTCTAAGAATTAGAATCAAAAGTCCCTGGAGTTCCCACGTGTTCTCCAAAGCTTGTGATAGGAGAAGGGTTTGGATGCTAGGTGGCATGCATAAGCTGACGTCCTACCTCCCAACGTGTGCTTATACTAACAGGAGCCACAGCCAGAAACCAGAGCAAAGTGTGCTCCATGAAACTGTAGACAGCATCCATACAGAAACTGCCCTGTGGAGGGGTGTGTGCGTGTGCGTGTGTGTGCACATGTGTGTATGTGTAACAGAAACTGGCCTGTGGAGGGGTGTGTGCGTGTGTGTGTGTGTGTGCACGTGTGTGTGTATGTGTAACAGAAACTGCCCTGTGGAGGGGTGTGTGCGTGTGTGTGCACGTGTGTGTGTACATGTAAATCACAGTCAGCTATAGTTTCACATTAGTTGTTGTTGATTGCCTTCGAGTCGAGCATGACTCATAGTGACCCTATGACCAAAAGGCCTGGAGCCCCTCTCCAACTATCGACATTTATCAAAGTTCATAGAGTTTCCAGAGGCATGTTATTTAGGAAGTGGATGTCACTCCTGCTTCCAAACCTGTCATAGTATGTTGTATGCCATTTAGTTGTCCATGATGTATAGCGACCTGTGTACAGCACCTCTGAACCCTGCCCTGTCCTGAGCCAGTCTCATTAATTCTGACACACCAACCCCGATTGCCCCCGATGCTACATCAGTCTATCTCATCCAGGGTCTTCCTCTTTTGTGCTATCCGTCCACCCTGCCGAGCATACTGTCTCTCCCCGCCACGTGCCCAAAGTAAGTGAGGCAGAGCTTCAAAATCCTCGCTTCCAAGGAGAGACTTGGTTTCACCCTCTCCAAGACAGTCCACTTTGCTTTCTTGGCAGTTTATGGTGTGTTCGAGACTCTTCTCCAACAAAGGTATTGAATTAGAGTATGATCACATCTCAGTGATGTTTCTAATCCTCCAGATTTGTAAAGTGGAAGTGGGATGTGGGGAGCATGAGCCTTCTGCTTTCTCACTGATCCCAGCTCTTGGGATTGCTTGCTGTAATTATTATGACCCAGTGGTAAGACACCGATGTCTTTGCCCTCCTTGCAGTTGTGTGTAATACTGGAGCCGATGCAGGAACTGATGTCGAGACATAAAACCTACAACCTCAGTCCACGTGACTGCCTGAAGACCTGCCTGTTCCAGAAGTGGCAGCGCATGGTGGCGCCCCCAGGTACGCGCTCCTTCCTTCTTCACCACCTTCCAGTGGGGTTTTCTGTGAGGGTTGTGGGAAGGAGCGGTCATTCATGTAGTAGGAAAATGAGCTTGGTGAGGGTCTGCTGACTTAGAGACATGATTTGGGACTTAGAAACATAGGCTTTGTGATGAGCCAGCGCCTTTAAGGAGCATCTAATATCATTTCCTCATTAGAGCAGGGTCTGAAGTCCAGAGAACTAAAATAATCTATTCAAGGTTATCCAGAAGGTCACTGACAAAGTCAATCAGAACCAGGGTCTCCTGTCTTACAGTCCAGCAGTGAGTTCAGCAGCCCAGACAGACCAGGTAACTTCTCATCGGTTGTGTTGTTGTTGTTTTGACTCCTAGGAATAATGAATAGGAAAGGAGGAGAGGAAGGGGTTAGGGAAGAAGGGATGAGTGGGAGGAAAGAAAAAATGAAGGAGGGAGAGAGAGAGAGAAGAAGGAAGGGAGAAAGGAAAGGAGAAAAAGAGAGAGAAAAGAAAGGGAGAAAATGACAATAACTTAGTTTTACATTTAAGACATTCCCTTTTCTAAGAACTGTAGTCATAAAAAGAATCCATAAAAGATTCTGCCCCCTCATGTCCCTAGAATGCAGTGGAGGTACTGGAGTCTCCTGCTGGGCTTCTGAAATTACCGCTCCAAGTGCTCATTAATTGTCTTTCTATCTAATACATTTTTTACTCCCAGGCGTGTGCCGAGCCTCATTGATCATAAAAGCAAATCGTATCCCTTCTCTAAAAATTATTTTTATAAAGAGTAATTATTAACATGAGGCACATAGCTTTCTGAATCACAAACTATAATGGTCATTTCCCCCTGGTAATTGGCCTGGGGGTTTTATAGCTGATTTGAGAAAGTACATATTTAGAAAACTGAGAATATGAGCTTTATTTTCCACAGAGTAGCTACACCCCTGTCCCAGGGGGAGTTTTTGACTTTCAGAACATGTTTTGTTTTGTTGTTTTTTTTTAATATATGGAGTGTGCTTCAATTGGCTTTATTTTCTCTTTCAATATCAATATGCTTTTATGGCTGAGGGGGTGTGGAATACACTTCACCAATGCGACAAACACTTTGAGCCCCTGCGTTTCCTGATATATTCATATATAGTATACAGTGCTTATGTGCCGTCGAACCATAAGCTGCTCTCAGCTGATCCACTAAGACGTTTTCAGAGGCTTGGAATTACACGGGAGGAGACGGCCCAACTTTCTCCAATGGAGCAACTGATGGATTTGAACCTCATGTCTGTGGGTTGACACTTCAAGGCCTTACAACTAGGCCACAAGATCCCCCTTATAGCCCAGAGATTATTTGTTTATCCATTCAACCATTATTCTGTAGTTATTAGACACTGCTCTGACCACTGGAGGTGGCGTAGAGTGAAAGATTAACTGAATTACAGCCTTCATAAATCTCTCATTCAGCTTACTGAATCTCATTCTAAATCACTGACTTTTCTCATCTCATATGGTGTATTCTAAAAGCTTCAGGAAGAAGTTTGTCAATGTTAGTCTCACGGCTAGTGAAGGAAGGAAGTACCTGTCATAGGCAGGTTGCTTTGTCTCCAAAGTCCCTGCCTTTCCTAATGCAGCCTCCTGTGACTGTTGAAAAAGATCAAGGAAGGAATGCGCAGCTTCGGATGAACTCATTGCGTTTGAGTCAATTCATTTTATCTCAAACCCCATGATCAGAATACAGAGACAAAAAATTGTAAAAATCATTCTATACACGTTTTTTAAAAAAATTAATTTTACAAAGATTTTGGATTTCAATACATTCATTATTGCATATTTCTCCCTGCCCACCCCTCCCTCTAGTTTGCACTTCTCTTTGAAAAGTAAAAGAAACATTCTTTTATTGGTATACAATCTGCCCCCCCCACCCCCGAGTGCACTCCACTATGCAGCCTTCATTCTGGACTCTTGTCATGACCATAATACCCAATCATATATCGCTTTCAAACAGTTCTCTCCCTCATCTGTTTTTATGCAGTATACATAATTTATCCAGTTTTTCTCAGTCTACAGTACACCTTTTTTTAGGTCTAATTAGAGCTCTGTGGCCTAGTCTTAGGGAGTTGTACAGTCTGTAGGTGACACTTCTTTGGTGATTCAAATCCACTCCAATGAAGAAAGGTGGATCATCTCCTGCCACCAACTGAGAGGCTCTAAAACCCACTGAAGGGTCAGCTGTGAGTAGGTTCCAGCTTGATGGTAAGAGTTTAGTGAGAAAGAAGAAGATGCTTGCTTGCCAGCGAGAGATTTGGGCATTTGATTGACTTTGCAACGTTCAATGCATCTCTTCTGACAACTCCATTTCTGAACAAGCTTTCAAAAGGTTAAACTTTTCTTCAACAATACGCTGGCTGTAGTATACAGTGTCCACGATGATTTTAAAACTAGTGGCATTTTAAAGCTGCAGAATCAGGCCACAGATATTTCTACTGAAATTGAGTGTTATTGTTTGGTGCCGTCGAGTCGTAGATAACTCATAGCGACCCTATGAACGAACGGTCTGAGCATTGTTCGCACATAGAGTTTGCAGAGGCAAGCCATTTCGGAAGTGGATGCCACTCCTGCTTCCAGGCTTGATTTATTTAGTCGGGAAGCTCCATCCAACACTGTCCACTGTAGATACCAATTACCACGATTGGCACATCACTGTCACAGTCTTCAGCATCACAGCAACACGAGTTACCTCTGTACAGCAACAAACAGACCAGTGCTATACCACCCGGAAAAGTAGTCGACTATTGAGTGTATGGTTTCATAAACTCTGCAGCCACAACTAATAGAACTGATTCTTCTTCTTCTTCCTTTAACTTGATCATTGAAGGTGTAGTAGAGCTAGCTTGCAACATGGCATTTATCCAGTTGATACTGCTATAACACATAAGGTCATCAACTGAGCTGTAACCATTTAGTATCTGGTGGGACAGGAACTATGCTGCCAACCCAAAGGTGAGTGGTTCAAATCCATCAACAGCTCCATGGGAGACAATCACCTCCTGAATGATTAACAATGTCTGAAAACCCACTGAAGGGTTATCTCTATGACATGATTCTCAGAAGAAATGAATTGAAAGTACCTGGGGTGGCCTAGTGGCAAGAAACTGTGCTGCAATCCCAAAGGCACATGGCTCAAATCCACCAGCAGCTCCATGAGTGAAGGATGGGCAATTTCCTGCCATGCAATTAACTGCTTCTGAAAACTGACTGGAGGATCAGCTATGGGTCGATTATGACTCAACAGTACACAATAACAATACCAAGTGACTTCCAGTGATAAGCTTAGTGACAAGTAGTTGTGCTACCAACCCAAAGGTGCATGGTTCAAATCCACCAGCTGTTCCATGAGGAGAAGATGGACAGTCACCTCCAATGTGATTTATAGACTCTGAAAACCCTACTGGAGTGTCAGTTATGAGTTGGTTCCAACTTGACAGTACATAATGACAACAATAACAAGTGACCCCATAAAGAGCTCAGAAGCCTTCTTTCTGTCATAAATTAAAGGAAATTGTTTTTAGTTGACTGTAACTCATGGGAACCCTTGTACAGCAGAACAAAACTACCAGGTCCTGTGTCTTCTTTACAGTCATAGGTATTAGTGAATCTGCTGTGGCCACTTTCTGTTTTGAGTACCTTTCAACCTAGGAAGCATGTCGTCCAGCACCATATCAGACAATATTCTGTTGTGATTGTCATTGATTAATTTTCAGCAGTGAGTACCAGACCTTTCTTCCTTGTCTTAGTCTGAAAAACCTTTTGAAACCTGTCACAGGTGAGAGGTCCAGGATGAAATGTTAGTAGTACGGCCTTCATGATCACAACATCATGAAAGTCACCACAGTGATAAGCTGACAGACAAGAGCTGGGAAAAAGAGAAAGTTGAACAAGTGAAAAACAACAAAAAAATTTAGTTTTGTAATGCTAATGATAATTTTAATTCAACTCTGAAATCACTGATAGAGAGAAGAAACTAGCTCATCCCTAAAACATACCAACAGATCATTATCTATGAAGTTAGGAAGAATAATAGATATTAATTTCATCTATACATAGAAGAAAAGAACTTCACACATTTTGGTGTTAAAAATAAATCAACATCTGTCTCCTCTTTTATTTATTTTTTTTTGTGTGTGTGTGTGTGTGTATAAAGTGTAGAGAAATAAAGCAACGTGAATAATCTGTTCTTTTGAGTGTGCAAACACAGCTTCTCTTGTGAGATGGCACCCTGGTAGTGTTCGTCCTGATGTACTTAGCTTGGACTGATCCCTCTTCTCTTTCTCATATTGCAGCAGAACCCACAAGGCAGCCGACCACAAAACGGAGGAAAAGGAAAAATTCCACCAGCAGCACTTCCAACAGCAGCGCTGGAAACAATGCAAACAGCACTGGGAGCAAGAAGAAGACCCCAGCTGCAAACCTGAGTCTGTCCAGTCAGGTACCTGTAAGTCTCACTTTCCTTTTAGGCCTGCCCTCTCACCTTTGCCCATCTTCCTGTTCAGGGGACCCATGAGAAAGTCTCTTATAACTACAGATCCAATCTGGGCAGCAGGTTGGTGGTGGAGATGGGGATGGGGACTGGAGGGAGGAACTCTGCCCTGGAAATCTTCCGCCCCGCAAACTGGGAATTAGAAAGGAATAGAGTCGGTCTCCAGATTATGAAAGTCAGACTTATGGACAGCTCCCCCGTGCCCTTTAACGGTATGTAAATTTGTCCTCACTTTGAAATGATTTGACCAACCCCTGCTCTCAACCAATTCATCATGGTCACCTTTGTTTGCTGCACATGCAGCTTTTAAATCACTGAAAAGGCTTTAAGATTTTTCTTTAAAAAAAAAATATTTTTCTTTCACTAAATAATGCTAAAATCTACACACACCTGCTCCAACTTACAAATTCAAGTTAAAGACACACTTAAGAATGAGCCTTCTTCCTAACCCAGGGACCGGCTCTATTAAGAGCCTATGCTGCAATGGGACCTGAATTAAAAAGCCATCAGAGCACAGACAGGAGATATGTCACTTAAGGTTTAATTAAAATATCACTTAGCCGCATGCCTGGTGGCATAATAGGACTGCCTGCCACCCACACCGGGGACCTAAGCTCCATCAGAAACAAGATCTTGGCACTCAGACTCTGTATCATAATTTGACTTGAGCCTTCCCAACATGGGCATCGCCTCCTATTTTAAGACTCAGGTAATTAACTCACAGCCAGTAAAAATGCAGCCCAATGGATTTGGCTTCCCCGTTTCATTAGCTTGGGGGGAGGATAAGCCCCAGGTGTGAAAAATTTGCTCTCAACCCTTTTGACCTCTTGATCCCTTCCTTTTTTATTTCTGGATGTTGGCAAAGGAAACAGGCCACTGAGAAGAGGGCATCTTTGAACCCCAAAGCTGACAGTGAAGTGTAGCCCTACAAGATTATAAACTGTGCTAAAACTTTTCATCTTTTAGTGTGATAATTCTTCATCTCCTACTACTTCTTCCCAAACTTTATCTTTTCTACTTACTTCCTAACTTCTCATTTATTCCTAGGGCTACCATGACATCATGTCTTTCTCTTTGAAATGCTCGCACCCCCTTAAACATCTGTTTTCTCTTCCTTGTGAGCGCTCCTCTTTGCTGTCCTTATGACTTCTCTCTGTTACTGGACCTGCAACTGTCATTTTAATCTTGGCACTTTCCTGATACTTCCTGGATTACCTCTAGCCATTCAGTTTCTAGAAATGTTCACGATTTCTTGTTATCTTTCTCAGCCAATACAGCTTGAACCTTTCCCTCTGCTTCCACTTTCCTCTACTTTCATTGTTTCCCTCCTTAGTCTGTTGTTCTCACCTTGTTATTCTGATTCTTTTCCACTTCTCCATGTGTGTAGAATTTTACAAGAGATCTCTCATGTAGATTCTTAGCCACTTTCCATTGATTAGTTCTTTTTGGCTAAAGTCAGCTCTATTTATAACCTCAGGATTGCCCGAGTCATTGAGATTTTTCTCCTATACCCCATGGAACAGTGAGGTTGTTCCCAATCCTATCACATTAGAAAGAATAAGTTATGAAAATAGGAAGCAGTCTGTAGAGTGGGTCATTTAAATGAGAAGATCATGAGAAGTTACAGTTTTCAGGCCATTTATTCTTTAAACTGGGCTTCAAACCCATCAACCTTGAAGAGACCTAGAGAGAGATGGAGATAAAATAAAAAACTGAATCTCTCTCTGAATGTATCAGTAAGTTACAGGCACACGTCAAAATTTGCAGGCGTGGTTTTGCACCATTGCAGTAAAGCTATTCTCTAGATAAAGTGAGTCTATGAATTTTTTTTGGTTCCCAGTACATATGAAAGCTATGTTTACACAATCTCGTAGTCTATTAAGTGCATTTGTTGTTATTGTTGTGTGCCAGTAAGTTGGAAGTTACCCATAACTGACCCTCGAGCAGGTTTTCAGAGGTAGTATTTACACAGGAAGAGATTGCCCATCCTTCTCCCGTGGAGTAGCAAGTGGATTTGAACCACATGTATTTGACATTGCAGAACAGATTCTTACCACTAGGCTACCAGAACTCCCTAGCATTATGAAAAAGTTTGAAGTATTGTAAGGATTACTGGAAAGCAACCCAGAGATAGAAGTGAGCACAGGCTGTTGAGAAAATGGCCCAATAGATTTATTTGATGTGAGGTTGTTACAAACCTGCAATTTGGGGAAGGAAAAAGTACTATCTTTTTACAAATTGACATTTTAACAAGTTATTTTAAAAATTGCAATAAATCACAGTTCAGTGAAATGAGGTATGCCTGTACACTTGCTCCTAAAAAAGAATATCCAAGCTGCCCATTTATTCATCTAATCCTAGAATTACAGAAACTAGTATTTGTTAGCATCAACTAACAGTTAGGAAAGGCATTCCAGAGAGTTCAGGAACTTGAACCGCAAGAATTCAGATTATTTCAACAAATGCTTTGTAAGTTCCTACTCATGCATCCTATACTAGGCCAGACACGGGCAATACAAAGATTAAAAAACAAACAAACAAACAAAAAACCCTAAATGGAAACGACACAGATCTTTTCTAGCATAAGAATAACTAACAGAGACTCTCTCCTGCAACTCAATCTCTGATATCAGCTGCAAAGTTCTGAGTCCCACTTTTTCCATCAACTAGTGATGTCTGATGTCCCATCCACTACTCTTGTCTGTAATGAGTAGTGAAGATGTTTAAGTTGGAATGATTCTACTATAAAAAGCAGCACACATTTTTTTCTACTCTATAACTTTCAAACCAAAGCCTACACTTTAGTGGAGATATTTGTATCAAGAAGGGTTGTAATGTGTATCTTTATGAATACAAGATAATATGAAAAAGTTTATTTCATCACTTTGCTCCCATCATACAATTAAAAAAATGTCTAATTAATTAAATCTGAAAATGGCCAAGATAGATACAAAACGGCAATGAGCTTAGAAGATGTAGATTTTTTTTTAAGGTGTTCTGTTGAATAAGAATTAAATGACAATCACTTGGAAGTGTGTACTGACTACCTCATTTAACCCTGTCTATTGAATTCCCACAATATTTACTACTTAAATATCTGTAGCTATTCCCCACCTACTTCATAGGCATCCACAGACCCATAAGCGACCTCGCCCACAGCTGTGGTGCACCCAGCTGCTGTGACAGCAATGTGTGTGCCTGGCAGGGACTACTAGGGTTTAATCCTTGGATTCTGCTTCTCACTCCATGAGCAGGGGCTAGGAGCGATCCCGAACTGCAGCCTCAACCCTGGGAGGGATGGAGACCTGTGTCATTCAACAGCAGTGACCCCTTCTGGCCAATTTAAGGAGAAGCATTGAGGGGCCCTGAAAGGAGTCACTTCCAGTCCTCCTCAGAGGTTGGTGGTCCTTGCACGGGGGATTAGTGAGAAGATGTGATATGGGAAAGAGCTGAGAGCAGCTCCAGGCCTCCAGCTGAAATGCGGAAATCAGTTTCCTGGAGTGCCAAGGGCACGTGTGTTTCTTGCAAAGGGATCCGTCTTGCCTCCTGTGACGTACACAGAGCTAGCAGAGACGGGAGAGACGGGAAGCCTCACTAACCTGTGGAAGGGGTTTTTGCGTATCATCCTTGTGCAGGGGTCATGCTCATTTTCTCTGTATTATTCCACCTTTAGTATACCTGCTGCCGAAGCAAGCGCATGAAAGGGATTTTAGAAAACACTTGGGGTGGCAGGATGCTGCCGGCATCCCATAACTAGAGGCAGTTCAGAACATTGTATTGTGTGTCTCCATCTATTGTGTGTGAGACGGTCAGTACAAAGAATCATTCTGTCGTATCTTTTTTTCACATGACACACATAAATAGCATGCATGCAAATAAAATGTGCATAGAAAGCTAACATGGGAGAGAATTGCTTAGTTTGTAGAAAATCCAAAAAAATATATTGCACAATCATTATCTGTGCAAAAGCATTGATCCCCTTCTAGTGTAGAGATTTAAAGGAATAAGTTAAAATTATGCATCTACTTGTGTAAGAGTTTTCAAGTATCTAAGTACATGTCAAGGTTCATACAAACTCATATGTCTGTTTTTAGCCTATACATACACAAATACACACACAGTTAGGTATCTGGCTAAGGCTGGTTTTTTATAAACAGTAAATCAACTGTAGCATCTCTCTGAAATTTAGAATGCTTAAAAATACCTATGCTTGTGCGTCTTTTCCACAATCTGTAACTCAAAGGTGTAGAAACATGTCACACATGTAGATCAGCCCCACTTGAAGTAGCCCAAACCACGATTTTTACAGCATTTTTCTTGAATGACTGCTGTTTTCTAATATGATGCATCCAGAAGGTGGAGAACTTTCCTTTTAAAATCATGCTTAAGTTGGCCTCTTCTTTCTATCCTGTTCCCTGAAAGGACACTTAACTTCTCATGTTCTCCCAGCCTCTTGCAATGACCTTGTAGTCAAGATACTAATGTATCTCCACTTGGGTGCTTTTAACATCCTTTCCCTGCCCCTGGAGACCTGACACATGCATTTCCCAAGCCCTTCAGAGTTTGCTGCACAGAAGCCATCCGATTGGCTTAACTCCCTCCGTCTGACATTCTCTGGCCAGACTCAGCCCATTCTTTGGTCTTGCCTTTGTTCTCACTCCTTAGCATGGTCTCCTATTTACCCGTGACTGACACTTTTCCACTTAACCACCTCAACCATTGCCCCAGCTAACCCAATAACTGTCGCATCTCTTCAGTGGCAAATTCTACCTGATAACCTATTGGAATTCCTGCTGCTTAGACATAGCATGTTCCTTTTGCATCTCACCCTCAGAGGTCCTCAGGAGTTTCCTAGCATGTGAGTGTCGTGTCAGATTCTTCATTGCATAATTAAGATGCTCTTGGATGCGCACACCAGCGCTTAGCCTAGTACCATCTTTTCTGATAACCGCCACGGTCAGGTTTACCAGGGACAATACATAACACATTGATTTTATCTGTGCATTAACTGTCTAGAAATACATTCATCAACCCCTAAGCCTGTTGAGCCGGGGACACACTTTTGAAACCTGTTGAGGACCTTCTGTAGTTCTGGAGATTCTAGTTCTAGCCCTGGGTGGGGTCTTGGGGGTGCATGAAAAACAACTAGAACCTTTTCAGTTCCAACATGAACCAGGTGATAATTAAGATATTGGTTCCATGGGCACTTTCAAAATTTCAGAGGGGGTTTTGAGGATGCCCTGTATCTTCTGACCCTAGAGAGCCTTCTACTGTACTACCCCAAGAATGATCACTTCTGCAAAGCCCCAGTGAAGAGCATCCCCCCAAGTTGCCACAGCATCTTATATCATTCACCCCTTCTGGAAGGAGGTTCACTATCCCATTTCCAAAAGCATCAGGATCCTGCTAGCCATGGCGGATAGCAGGTGGTCCCCTCATGGAGTCATTACACTTTTAAGTGGAATATTGCTCAGATCCTGCCCAGAAGCATCCATCTGACAGGTGTCCTGTCCCATGCCCAGGTCACCCATCAACCCCACATGGTCCCCTTTGAACAAAGAGGCCGGAGCTGTGCCCTGTGTATGCACCTTTCTCCCCCGTCCCTGTGCCTCTCCAGGTGTGGCCTCCCAGATGCTCCCAGCTACAGTAGGTGGCTTCCTTGTTTGCATGGAAGGACAATGTGTGCTTTAAAAGAGTGATAATATCTCTGTAATTGTTCATTAAAATTAACAAAATAAAATAAATTTTTGTAAAAAGTGATTAGATGGATTCTTCTTGCACGCCCCCTTGTGGATGGCCACCCGCTTCATCCATGTAATTACCAGGAGGGCTCTTCGCCTTCCTTTTCCAGGACCAGCTGGACAAACAGGTCCTCTTTAAGGCCCAAATTGGTGGCCGAGTTGCCTATGTGGGGGTAGGTAACAGGCACCATGAAATAACAGATGGTAAATTCAGGGCTTGTTGGCAATCAGCAGGTTTTTGCTAATGACTCAATTAGCTATGCAAATTGTCAAATCAGTGTGAACATTGTTTTTATCGAAAACTTTACCTAAATTAATTACCATAATTAAGTAGCAGAATGTCAAGGATATTGGCTGCATGAACAGGCCTGGCTGAGCAGGGGAAGGAAAGACTTGGTCTGCCAGTGAAAACTTAGACCAGCCTGGGGACAGAGAGAGCTCCGTTCTCATAGAGTGGCATGCCTGTCACAGGCTGGAAGCTGGTGGATGTCTCGGTCCCCTGCTAGGTTCCAAAGCCACTCCCAGCCCCCAGGAAGAGTGGCAGCTTTTTGGAGCTGGGGTTAAAGCACCCCACAGAAAGTCCCACACCGCCCTCTAAGAAGCTTTCCCTAACCTCCCCAAATCAACCAATGACAAGTGTGGTGCCTTTAAAAAGAAATAAAAATTGGCCAATCCTTTTTGTAATTCTGCAGATTGCTAGCATTGCTCATGCTCCAGTGTCAGGCTGCTCCCTAAGGACTAGGCTCTTGGGGTTGTCCCCCAGCAGGAGGTTACGGTCTATCCCACCCCTCGACATGGACACGTGCCCCTCCTCCCCCCGTTGTACATTACTCCAGTGTGTCTGTCCTAGCTTCCCTTACCTCCTCCCACAATTGTTTTACGTTGAACTTCTCTCTCCCAAGGTTTCCCTGTAATAATGTCAGCTGCTGTTCACAGGATGTGATGGTGGTAGGAGAACCAACTCTGATGGGAGGAGAGTTTGGGGACGAGGACGAAAGACTAATCACTAGATTAGAAAACACGCAGTATGATGCGGCCAACGGCATGGACGACGAGGAGGACTTCAACAATTCACCCGCCTTGGGGAGCCACAGCCCCTGGAACAGTAAACCGCCAGCCACTCAAGAGACCAAATCAGAAAACCCCCCGCCCCAGGCTTCCCAATAAAACCCCCTGTCCCCAAGCCCACACTCCTGGTAGACCAGTGGGCCCCGCAGTGACCGCTCCAGATTTTTGCTTAAAGGAGAGAGAAAAAAGGAGACACACACACAATCTTTTCCACATAGATCTGTTTCTAAACCACAATGATTGGAGTTTTCTCTCTTTCATGATTATTTCTTTTCTTTTTAATTGAGAGGATTGTTCCAAATAAGCTTTTGTGCCCTGTCCTTGGAAGCTTCTGCAGGTAATCTTCAGATACTGGCACTGATTGTAATTAAGGCAGCATCGCCAGCGCAGCGCCTGGCTGGTGTGGGACGCCACGTTCCTGTTGAATTTCCTTTCCATGCACCCGACTGAAGGCCCTGTGGCCGTGTATTGTTCTCAGTGCTCAGGAAGGAGCTCGTCAGTTCAGCCGATGACTTTTTAATAGTGTAAAATATTTTCTGCTTTTTGACTTGCATCTGAGAGTCTCTTGTTTCGGTAAAAAAAAGAAAAGAAAAAAAATTCCACTTTGGGAAAGTCATTTTGAGGGGCTTTTGTTTTTCCTTTTCCAAGGCTTTGCTTTCCCTGGGTAAACAGCCAGAGGGGGCCCGGGGAGGAGATGCGTGTATGGTTAACCCTTGTGTCTATTGGTTTTGAGTCATTTAGCCCAAGAGTTGAAACCAGAAATGCCTTTCTTGCCAACAGAGACACAAAGGCAATTTTTTTTTCTGTGAAGGAAGACACTTGGCCCCCTTGAAAACATGCGTTTGTAAAATTGCTGTTGATCCAAATCTTTCCAAGCCATGTAATCGTTCATTTTGTGGGCAGCTTAATAAATCTGGGAATCTTTTGTGTTACTATTATTATTTTTTAATTGATGGTCTCTGAGTTGACTGTTCTTTCTTTTCATAGTATATTTCTTGTATAATATTTTGTAAAGCCCTCAGCTGGTTCTTTTATGGGGATTTTTCTTTTTTTGGGGGGGAGGCAATTCCAGTGTATTTATGTGAAACTTTATAAGAGAACTAATTTTTTCCATTTGCATATTAATACGTTCCTCTACCCATGTAAAGACACAGTGGCTCCGTGTGTTATCAAGCAGCTGTATTTTATGTATGCTTTACTGATAAGTGTGCCAATAATAAACTGTGTTAACAACCAGTGCCTGTGGATCTGCCTGTTTGTGTGCGTTGGGGTTGAAATCTGTCCACGATAAAGAGACGCGGTGAGCTTGCATGTATGGTTGAGCCTCCAAATGGGTGGGATTGGTAAACTCATACTATCTCTTTGGAAACATGGTAGTTCTCTGGCCTATCAACTGCAATTCCTTCCCTCTACAGACATATAGTGCCTTCTCTGTGTGACTGATGATACAGTTACCTCCATTATCTGCAAAACTTCCAAGGGTGGCTTATATGGAATGATTCTCTAAAAAAAAAAAAAATTGTGAAAGAGAGAAAAATCCAATCATTGTGGTTTAGACATGTGTAGAGGGTAGAGGTTGTCACATTCAACACAACCTGGTTTCCATCAGCTGAGGAAAGTTCAACAGCAAGGAGGTCAGCCAGAACACAGTACTCCTAAACATTCTGGGATTGGGTGTGCTGGCTTCAGAATGGGCATCTGGTACGATATAAACTCAGTACTACATCAAGGTTGCATGGAGGGTCAGCAAAGGAGAGGAAGACCCCAACAGGATGGACTGATTCAGCAGTGGTCTCCAGTGTCTCAGAAAAGATGAGAATGGCACAGGATAGGGCAAGTGTCAGGATGGCTGTTCCCAGGGTCAACTAAGCGACATACTCGACTTGATGGCAACTAACAACAACTACCTCATATGACTTGACCATAGTCTCTCAGCCCATAGGGACATGATTGTAATTTGGTTCAGGTTTTATATGACTACAAAGCTTATGCTCCTTCTGAAACATCATATTACCTCCTTAGAATATTAGCATTCTGGGGAGATTTACAGTACGACAACAGAAGCAAATGAAGTATGCTGTTGTTGTTGTTGTTGTTGTTGTTATTGATTGCTGTTGAGCACAACTCGTAGTGACCCTTTGAGCAAAAGGCCTGAAGCCCCTCTACAACTATTGACATTTATCAAAGTTCATAGTTTCCAGAAGCATGTTGTTTGGGAAGTGGATGCCACTCATGCTTCCAAACTTGTCTTAAACTGGGAGGTCCACCAACACTGTCCACCATGGGTAACCATTAATGGTATTTAACACCCCAGTGGCACAAGGTCCAGCATCACAGCAACCCCAGGTTACCTCAGTACAGCATATTGACAGAAGAGTGCTGTACCACTTAGAAGAATGTTCCTCCAAAATATAATAACAACCAACTTTAAATACGAAGGCCCTCCCCGAGGTCGTGTTGGCTTAAATAAACAAGAGGCTTAAATAAATGGAAAAAAACCCCGAAAAACAAAAACCAAACCAAAACTCAATATAGTATGTTGTTGTTGTTATGTACTGTTGAGTCTCCTGCTATGTATAGCAACCACAGTAGCTCTGAACCCTGCCCTGTCCTGAGCCAGTCTCACTAATTCCAACACACCAACCTCTCTTGCCCCAGTTACTGTATCAATCCATCTCATCTGGGGTCTTCCTCTCCTGCACTGTCTGTCCTCCCTTCTGAGCATGATGTCCTTCTCCAAGGACTGATCTCTCCTGGCCACGTGCCCAGAGTATGTGAGGCAGAGCTTCAAAAATCCTAGCCTCCAAGGAAGTATAGTTGATGTATAGTTTTCTGTCAAATAATGCCATGCTCTGGCCACTCCAGTTGTATTGGAGTGGAATTGTGCTTCATAAGGTTTTCAGTGTCTGTTTTTTTTTCAGAAGTTATTGCTAGAAGTGTCTTCAAGGCATTTCTGGGGGAACTTGGACCTTCAGTCTTTCAGTGATCAGCCAAGCACACCGACCATTTATACCACCCAACTTTGAATTTTTCCCCCACCCCTCCTCATCCTTCTAGATTCGTTTGTTAAAAACAAACAAAAACTACTATTTGAAGTCACCATTCACTCCAGATCATGTCCAAAACAGTCTTTTTAACACCTCTTTGAGTTAGAGTCCTACTAGCAAATCAAATAAAAGCTTAATGACTCAAGAAAACAGCTTCACCTTCTGAGGGCTTAGGGGTGTATTCTGGGTGGACTGCACATCCGTTCTCAGATTCTGGCTGAAGCTGGAGTCATCAGAGATGAACCAGCTATATAACCAAGATGCTATATTGACATGCTGGCCGTTGGCATAGTTGACTGGAGCGCTTCACACAGACTATTCATACGGTTCCCACAGGGCAATGACTGGGATCCAAAGGGGGTGTCCACAGAGCTCATCTTCCAACAGAAAACCAGACCTTGAACCGACAGAGTGACATCTTATATGTCCTATCAGTTAAAGAGCCTAAGGTCATTCCACTAGACTCAATGCATGGAGACAAGGGTGCACTTCTTAATGGTGGGTAGCCTGTGTGTATGGGGAGGGGAGGAAGTAATGGCAGCTGCCTTTGGGAGGAGACATTTACAACATCCAAGCCAGTGGATCACCTGGCCCCGCTCACTTCCAGCTCTTCTTTCTCTCCTCATTTGTGCCTGACTCAACACTTTCACCAAAGATGGCTTGTGTCTCTATGCTTTCTGACCACATCAAGCATTCTCTGATCTTTGCCTATGTTTTTCTCTCAAAAGATGCTATTCCTCAACTTATGTAATGAAAGATGTTGTTGTTGTTGTTGTTGTTGTTATGTGCCGTCGAGTCGCCTGCGACTCATAACGACCCTATGTACGACAGCCCTAAACTCCGCTCTGTCCTGTGCCA